>NC_067424.1:38490252-38798839 GCF_009764475.1 Pristis pectinata
ATAAATAGTGCAACAATATATTATGATGTAGTGTCCATGGGTTCATGGGTCTTTCAGAAATCTGATGGAAGATGGGAAATTGCTGCTCCTGAATCATTGTGTTTGGTCTTCAATCGGCAGTACCTCCTCCCTGATGGTAGTAACAAGAAGAGGCATGTCCCGGATGGTAAGAGTCTTTAATGATAGATACCACTTTCTTTAGGATCTCGTCGATGGTGGGGAAGGTGTTGTCCGTGATGGAGCTGGATGAGTGTATAACACTCTGTAGCGTCTTGCAACCCTGGGCGTTGGACCCTCCACACCAGACTGTGATGCAAATTGTAGAGAAGACAATTAATGACTCTCTCAATAATGTAGATGCAAGGATCATACTTCCGATAGTTGCTGTTTCTAGAACTGGAGTCATAGTTTCAAGAATTGTTCTCTCTGTTTGTTTCTCAGAAAATTGCACCGCCAGTGAATTACTGGATGTTTTCTTGTGTCCGTCTATTCTGACACGGTCTGCCATTCTGAAGAATACACGCATTCAGAATCACTGTCTTTCGTGTCATTTACAGGTACTTTTCACTGTTTAATCTTTGAATATTTGGGTGAAAAAACTTAACCATAACTCTTTTTGAGACATCCCATTGGGCTGCTGCCTTCCCACGACTCTGTGACGCCCACTTTATCACGATGGCACTGTGGCACTTTAACTGTAAAAAATAATATGATACATTTATAGCCTGGAGCCAGATCTTCAGTTAACCTAATTATATGAGAACCTGCTCCACCTTAATTCTATCACTCCCTGAGTAACTTGCAACATATGTGTACAGACAGTAAACGGCTCGGGTTGTTTTCAGGTTTTCTTTGATCTAGAATTACTATTTTCATTTCACAGATATTTTCAAATCTTTAACGCTCTGCCTCCATATTGATGCCGTCTTTCCCGTCGTGAGTCCATTGTTGCCAGTGCATCTTTCCGCACTGGAATCCATGTTGGTGTAGTAATGCGCCCCGTATGATATGGATTCTAATTGTTTATTAGTTCCATTCTGCAAAGACATGGTGGATGTGTTCTCATTTCAGTCTGACTTTGGTTGGGAATTTATGTTCTGTGTCGTCACCGTACTCATATTGCTAACCCATGCCAGTGTGAGCTTCTTCTCATTCAGGTCCAATGATGTGCTTTAGACATATTATTTGTAGCCTCACCCTTGGACAAAACTATATTAGCATTTTAGTGAGTCTGTAACCTTGAAAGTCCCATATGCTCTTTTAAGTAATGCATCTCTTTCATAACTTAGCATGTGATCCGTAATTATTACGTGAGAACCTTGGCGTCGATCCTTCATCTTAATATACGAATCGTGATTGTATGTTGGACGAGCGTGGGCTTAAAAACAACCATTTTGCATTGGGCCTGTGCCTACTGATTCTGCACTCGTTCAAGATGTGCATCTCCCAAAGTCCAACACCAATTCAAGAGATTAGGCGTGTTCTTCTGCTGGATTTTGTTTACATGCAATCCTTAGCAAGTACTCCTGGGTATTCTCTGGTCATGCGTGCTTCCACCACCCTTCTGTTCCATTTGAACCTGTTGATGACTTTGGATAGATTCTTCTCGTGAGGAGAAAAATCCTTCCACGCACATATTCGAAGGAAATGTTGCAAAAATTGTGAAAATAATACGCACAGAGGGACACGGTAATGAGGAAATGTATAACTAGAAAAAACGATACACAGAGGCTGACGGTGTTCGGCAAAGGGCGGACAACCAAACTCGAATTCTCAACGATTTTCTTCTGGTTACCGTGCTATAATTAATAGAAGCAGAAAATCACTCACTATCTGGCAGTGCTTTCTCCAATATTGGATTTCTTTCTTTGGATGCTGCGCCAAAACATTAGCATGATTCTAAGTCATATTGTTGGATATTCCTGCCTTAAACATGTTGCCTTTCACCCAATGCCGTTGATTCCTGGGCCTTACCTTAACAGAAAAAAAACAATTGTCTTTGTACAACCTATATGCAAATTGTGATGTATTTCATCCAGCTTGAGCTCATGATGAAATCAAAGCTTTCATTCTTCCAATGGGACCTTATTGTCAAATCAGCCAAGAAATCCCTTCACTTTCTGAAATATCTGTATTTGTGAACCGTCCGATTAGATGTCTAATAACTCTACTGGGCAATCTTTTTTCACCTTTGTTATGGTCAGTAATTGAATGTTTTCGTCACACGATCTTCACCATACCATTTTGTATATCTGCGAGATCCGTTAGGACATCAACTAGCCTGAATTGACCAGGCAGCTTCATCTGCCACATAATAGTAGGCAGTTAACTATGAAACCATTAATGATGATGGTTGTCTGTCCACATCTTCTGTTTAGTTCAGTTATCAGAAGGAAAAAAAAATACTTAGATCCCTTGTCCATTCTATTCCTTACACCTCAGTCTCGGAGCATCAGATTGTTAGTTAAATGTTTTGTGATTATCTCACATCCGGATACACGTTATTTCCCACTATCTGCAACACTTCACCGTGCGGGTGTGGATCAGGATATTCTCTGTACTTGCGAGACTTGGACGTGTCCAAAGCGATCTTGCAAGTATATCCTCGCGATTACTGAAAAGTCTTCACAGCTATCGCAAGCTTTAAGCTCGTTTTAAACTGGCGGAAGTCTGTTTACCTGTTCAAATATCCTCGCATTTTTTTGTAAGGTACGACATGTGGAAATCTCTTTTCGTGTCACTGCCACTCGCCTGGATACCATTCATAGTAGTAATGAAAACACGGCATTAAAGGAAGAGTTCTGGGAGCATTTATTGGGAACGTTTTCTTTGCCCCGAAGGTGAACGTGAACTTAATTATCTACGTGGGAATACGCGAGGTGCTTCTACAAACAATTACAAATGTGGTTTCCATTAAAATAATGAACAGTATTAAATGTGCAGTTGGTTGCAGTATGCCTTCCTGAACATATCTGTAAACGGCTTCTATACTTTTGCAATCGTGTATCTGAACCTTGAGGTGAGAAAAATTCTCTACACTTCTCAGTTTCACTTCCAGCAACATCATAGTCGTTGCCGACATCAAGGATATGTAAGTTTGAAACAAAAATAACCAACAAACGAAAAAATGTTCCAATCATTCGCGGGCAAGACCACATCAATGGAAAAAGAAACTGAGTTAACGTTACAAATGGACTATCATTCGAAGGTTACCGTTGTCTCTGGATCCAACGGTATTGCTTTACCTACTGAATGGTTCGAGAATGTTCTGTTTATTTCACAGCTGCTGTTTACTTGAGCAGGCATGTAAACACAAAATAACCCTACATTTTCTCATCATCTGACCACACACGGTCTTTCTAAGAACATTTCAAAATTAATACCATCTGGCTCGGAACCTGAGGTTGACACTATAAATGTTAATCTCTTCGCCTGCTACCCGGTTACAGCCTTCATTTTGCGAAGTATTTCCTTGAAGTCAGGAAATGTGCACTTTTTTCTCAACAATCATTTTAAATAAAATGACTTGCAGTACTCTGCAGTATCAACACAATTGGAAGTGCTGCGTAAAGAATGGAACGTGCATCGGTTATTTTTTTCTGCTCCTGGATCAGTGCACAATTGCCGTCCATCGCCTTCCAATTTTTTTTTAAAAAGTCCATCCGTTCCACTTAAATATATCATGCCTCGTCACCCTTGCGGAATATTGTTGTGTCTTGTCTAAACTTCACTCCATATCTGCGAATCACTTTCCTTCATTTTCTCAAATGGAAATTCTGCTTCAGCTTAACAGCATATTTATTTGTGGCATCAGTTGTCAACATAACTGAAGGCATATTGTGGACAATTTAACAAGATATAGCCGTATTACACGACCTCTTAGGTTTATAGTAAGCCAAGAACCTTACTTGTTGTATTTTCCTTTGCAGCCTCGAGACGTATATCACAGAAACATTGGAACATACGAAATCGAAGGAAAATGTCACATAGCTCCTCGGGTCTACATTTCGTTTAACCAAAACTCGGTTGTGTATGCTGACAAGTAAGCATTTGTCTATCATAATAAGAATGGGAATTATTAAATGTGTACTTCTTGTGATACATCACGTGATATTTCACAGAGCTAAGAGAAGGAGATCAATCCGATAAAACTGGTTTTTCTCCGTTGTTGATTAATAGTTGTAATTCTATTTTATACACAAACCTTTCCCATTGCCCTAATCAAGATGGTTTACCTTACAGTTTTGAAAGTGCGCAAAAATGCAAGCGGATGTACTGAACTATATTGATAACGTAAAATACTTACCAATGTTTTCCAAGTATGGCTTGAGTTCTGATCGAAAAGGTAAAATAAAATGAAACATACTAATCTTGAAAGAGAGCTCCAGAATAATACAACGCTACTCCCTCATAACTGGTGTTATATTATATACACAAATGCAAATTATTTTGGTTCTGACATGCAATTATTTCCAATTACTTGCCTTCCTGTTTAATTCTAATCTCGTTTGCTGTGGAAAGTAAACGAAAGTAATTATAACATACGTCCTTGATTCACATAAACCTTTTTCGACTTTGACTATTTTACATTGGCCATGGATCTCGAATTTCCTGCATCTAATATACTATTATCTCAAATGTACCTCCTAAAAGATGAGATAAATTTGTTTCAAATGAAATGTTGTCTCCATTGCCTTGAAACAAACCCAAGCATTCGTGTATCAACCTGCTTGTAACCTATGTTTACGTTGGACAACTGTGTGAAGAGTCTCTGTTGGCAGCATTAAAACGTAGCATGTTTAGTTACTGACAGGATTTGTCTCGCCAAGCCATTTACTGTGACAGAATAAAATAGAATACGAGTGGATCCAAAGTACAAAATTGACATCTGTTCACCTTTACCAGGGGTAGATTTAGATCGAGATCTATTCCTTCGGTATTCACGTTAAATAATATAACAGAGAGTTGCAAGACAGTTTCAGTTTGCAACTAGAAACACCTAGCTGCTGCACCACAGCATCGAATAAGAAGCCACAGGCTGTACAAAATACGCCAGGAAGATCTGCCAGATCGACGCAAATCCCAACAGAGCAAAACAAAACCGAGAAATTGAGTCGAAAATGACGATGGTAACTACAGTGCTTCAGGAAAACAATCGGAATCACATTTACTGGATTCATATCCACATATATTTTGAGCGAAGCTATATAATCCTGTGCAAAATATAATCGCTGATGATAAAAGTAAGAAACAAAACTGGTGTGCTTTTGCTTTTAAAGCGAAAGGGAAATTAATACGGAAATATGAGTGTGTGTATATTGTTGCCGTTTGTTATTCCGAAAGAATGAATTTATTTTTGTCCAAATAATTATTTAGATATTACTTTCGTTTTCAGTACAAAACCAAAAGAACAATAAATTTACTTTCTTACGACACGCCTTGGGAAATACCTTTCAACACAACTACCCTGAAACTTCAATTAACGCGATAAGATGTTAATTAACGCGTTATGTGTAAAACAAATGACACCTTGTTTGATCTGGTGAAAGCACTGTAGCATAGAAATCCATCTAATCTTTTTGTAAAGCTAGAATTTCAGTATTATTCCATATTTCATTCCTCAATGACCTGCAATAATTAACCTTCAATGGCTAATTGTATTCCCCCTGTAAGTCAGAAATCAATATTAAATTACCACAACTTTCGACTGTGTCGACTGTACTATATATCTGTGTCTTTTGCATTTTAATCTCTTACATATTCAATATTTTTGCGCACGATACAAAGAAATATTTCCTTACAGAGTTTGCGGATATTTGTCTGTAGATTTTTGATTTCTGGAAAGGAAAAGATGTTCTTGACACTTCCACTGAATATGTCATCAGTTGACATTAATTGCCTTATGTTTAATTAATGGTCGAAGTTTGAATGGCAGTATTTTAATCAAACAGAGACAAAAGAGCGCAGATACTGGGAACTGGAGCAACAAGGAATCTGCTGGAGGAACTCAGTTTGTTCAGCAGCAGCCTTGGGACAAAGGAATTGTCGACGTTTCGGATCGAAACCCTGCAAGTGCACCCTACCCATAAACAATATGATAGCGTTTTCAATAATCCTGCTGCATCTGTTGAGGATTAACGCTTTCAAAGTTGGAGAAATAAATGCTCGACCTGCGGGCGAAGCACAGGTTCTAACTGAAATAACCTTACAATTTGCAGGCTTAAACTCGTCAGTACACTCCAAAAGTGTTATACCTCGTCTTCTCAATCTACATAGTACAACCAGCCGACGTCTCCTATAAAATCTCAGCTCCACTTGTGATTCGTTTAACAATGTATCCCTCAAAATGATGCGCACACGTTACTTCCACGAGTACTGTTCAAATTGGAATCATTCGTTTTCGTATACGGCCGCATGCATCCAACATATCAAACAAGCTCATCTTCGGTGTTTCAAATAAAATCACTTGATCTGCCATAAGTTAAATAAACAAATATACGACAGCGTCAAACGTTACTGGAAGTAAATACCCTGCCGGGTTCATGTGTTTCTAAGTACGATAGACACCCCGCAGGTGATATTACAAAATAATAGGGATACGCAGATGGCCAGAAAGGGTGGAGAAAGGAAGAGTTAATGTTTCAAATTCAACGATGTCTCATTGGAACATTCTACGAATAGTTAAATTTACTGTATAATTAACTCTGTTTCCCTCTCCATAGATGTTAGGTGATGTGTTGAACATATACAGTATTAATTATCTTTATTTCAGTTCCCCTGTACAGTTTCCTTTGTTTTTAAATCCCGATAACACCACATGTCCTCGTGTAGAAGAAACCTTCCGTACCATTGTTTTCATTTGCAATTTAATTAGTTGGAAGAAGTCAATCTGTAAGCGTTTAAACCACATAGCCCTGTGCGATATAGAATAGACACAGTTTAAAATCATTTCCTCCTTTGTTTGTTTAACTGCTGGTATCAGGAAAGTTTTCCCGTCCAACACAATTTCCCGAGAGAATATACTGCCCACATATTTCGAAACTCCTATATAATAGATCAGTAGAGTTAATTATTTCTTTTTCTGAAGGAAACTCAAAATACACTTAAGTTGTGTTGTGTTTTTCATGTAATTGGAATCTGATAGATTTGCAGTTCATGCCAGGTGCTATGCCGTTTACCAAAAAGTTCAGAAAACTGACTAAAACTAAAGTCAATCGAACAGTTCATTTACCATTGCATTCTAAATTATAATGGGTTTCTGGAAAAGAGAGCGGTGAAAAAATTATTACAATAACCCACATTAAAAGTGATGGATTAAACTTCGTTGGTGGATAGAATCTGAAATGTTATACGGAAATACCATGTGAGGAACGAAAATGCCTGTGAACATTTCACAAAAACGTTTGTATCTTGATATGTGGATTTTCAACATCGACGCTCAACAAATTCGTTATCTTGAGTTCAAAGGCATAGCGGAGACCTGCATACTTCGGTGAATCCCAGCATAAAGCGACTAATACCAGTGAAAGTGGCCGTATTCTACGATAGATGTGCGATATTTAACATAACCAAAGCATGCCGCTACTTTTAGCGCTCAGTTAGATTTCCGAGGAGAGCCAAAAAATAAGATTATTCAGTCATAGTGTCTGTTCATTCTCCGGGCGGAAGTATTGCAATATGTAACACCTCGACTAAATTGTAGGGTATGGTGGAGAACGTTACGATGACAGGTGAACCTAACCTGCGTGTGATGCCATGTTAACTACATGCCAAATATGTCGTTTCTAATGTCAATTTCAATTGGGCATGTCTAATTCAAACGCAGTATCCCTGTTTCAAGATGAAATGAGTGCTATTGGTGAATAAATCCGCCTGCCTAACAACCCCGAAGCACCAGACATCTATCCTATTACTGCATCAAACACTGCATACAAGATGTATGACAACTAGCCTTGCTGATCCTAACTTCGTTAAAATGAATGCGTAATAATCATCAAAGAAATTGTTAACCAAACGTGTAAATGTTCCCAGTTAGTAAGGTATTTCTTCCTGAAGCACAATACAGCATCATAATACATTCGCAACAAATCTTTTATGCAGCTTAATGGTGGTGGTCCAGAGATACATGCATCCCTGTTTGGTATAATCACGTGAAATTAAAATGAAGAAAATAACATTCTCTAAGTTGTCTCTTCGCTACCAAACTTTGTTTTATTTCTGACACAGCGTCTGAGTTATTTACAATCAAATTCTCTGCATCTGCACGTTGTTTCAAGCGAAATTTATGTCAGGACCGACAGGGAAAACCTCATTCTGTATAATCCGCATTGCAAGAAGTAACACATCGGCTAAAAAGAAAACATCAAGAACGTCTCTCTTCACTTCATGGCGTTTGCAAAAGAAACTTCTGCAGATTACAACCAATGGTGTAGTTTCGAAGGGATGATGTGCAATTGTCTATCCACCATTTTCTCTACTCAATAACTCCCTCGCAATACCCGTCCACACAGAATGCTCTTGGAAATTGGAGATTTGCCATCCTGAATGGCTAGATAAACAACGTGGCTCAGCGTGGTCATCAACTTTCACGACATATGTCAGTGATAATAAACCGGATTCTGATTCTGTTTCTGAAGACAAAAGAGGGTTAGATATGATGACACTTGTAATTACTGATCAGACTCAATTGAGGGAATTGTGTTTAATTCTGGTCGTGGTTTCGAGGGAATAAGTTAAAGGTCTTGGAGAGGATGCACGCAATTGTTAGTTCAATGCTGCCGAGATAAGTTACGGGTAAATTCTGGAGAATTTGGACTTATTCCCCTCAGAACAAAGATTGAAAACAAAACTGATTCAGTTCAACAGAAAGTGCAGGGAGATGGATTAAATCCAAGTAGAACTGTTAGCACTCAGTGAATGATGAGAATCAAATAACATTGATGTAAGTTTGACAACAAAAACTAACTACAATCTACCATCAGAAATAAACGTCTTAACGCAATTAGATATCAGTATTTGGAAAGCCTGTGAATTTTGAAGATAAATTCAGACTAGAATTTCATTCGCAATTAAACATAAAACAGAAACAAAGAAAACGCTTGGGAAGATCTGATACAATCCATGATAAGATGTTGAAAAGACAATGCCACTTAATCAACTGAAAATTAAGTGAACTTTTATATATTGAGGACATTTGTGATAAATTGACAGTTAATAATTCTATCTAATCATTCTGAATGTAAGTGGTTAGCAAACGTTGCATTAATTCCCTTCTATTGCTATAAAGTTGAGACAAGCAGAATGTTACAAAATGAGTTGCATATCCATTTCGTTAAATGCAAGTGGAGCTATTAATCGGTGCGTCAAAGAAAAGAGTGACAAATATAATTTAGCTGCAAGAGAAATATGTTGCAGCAGGAGAAGGGGTGCAACGAACTAGACTTGTGTTTGATAAATGGAACTTTAAAACCGAACAAATAATATGCTACTACTAGTGTGTACCCGGACGCACTACTTATTGGGGGCTAATTCATCGTAGCTAAGACGCATGACTTAGGTTTGTATCCACCTGGGCGAGAAGACTGGAAGACTGCAGATAATTCTTAGAGATAGGCCACATCGGGTTCGTGTCTTCAGTGGCTGGTGTGATTCCAGTGCATCTCTCATTACCACCTCTTGTATGTGACGTAATAATCTGTCTCCTCTCTCTTTGATTGTTTTTCACATTTCTCCCCAGCTCGGAGATATTTCTATAGTAACAGACTGAACGGTAGTCCATGCTTTTGAGCCTCTTGCCCCCTGGAATATTTTGCATCCAATAGATGTAGACGATTTGTGAATATGCAATTCGTTCTGCTCGTTTCCAACTATATTTCCCACCCGTATTGAGCCAAGCATCTAAGCATTTAGCGTCAGCTCACACCAGTTTCACAGACTGCATTTTCATAGCGAACTGTGGGGCGATTTATTTTATGATGGAGAGGAACTTCTCGCCATTTTCTCGCAGACAGCTTCGAAGATCAGCGACCACAGGTGAGCTAAAGACGACTGCAGGATCGCAAATATGATAGCAATTTTCAATGATGACAGTGAGAATAAACCAGGTAATTATAGGCCATTGAGTCCTAGGTCAATGCTGGGGAATTTATTAGGAAGACATTCTGAGGACAGAAATAGTCTACATTGAACAACCAAGAATTATACAAAAAAGTCACCATAATTTTGTTTGGTGGAGATTCTATCTGGCAAAATTCAATGATTCGTTTCAAGAGGTAAAATAATGTATTGATTATGGAAGTTCATTTTTTCTATTCTATATGTATATCGAAAAGGACTCACGTGGGGGGACTTGCAGTGACTAAGAAGCCATAAGATCAAAAACAAGCCGGAAATCGGATACCGAATTGGCTACGTATGGGCAAATTTGATGCTGTTTTGCTTTTGTTATTGGAAACTTCGGACATTGGTGTAAGATGGGGATCTATGGTGGGATCCTCACTGTTTACCATATACATAAACGATATACATGAACGATTTGGATGTGAATGCAGGGGGTTAATTAGTAAGTTCACCGATTAGAAGAAAAATAATGGTGTTATTAATAGTCAGGAGGGTCGAATCCAGAGACATTCACGATTTTTTGTGGAGGCATGAAGTGATGACTGCTTAGAAAGCACTTATCCTGGATGCTTAGCACACATATGCGCTTTAGGAAGGCAGGAGCGTAACAAGAAATTTATTTGAGATGCACAGCATTTTGAGGCCCCCCAAAGTTTCCCATTTGAAAGCGGTCATAAGACAGTGAGCACCGAATTAGTGGAAGGCGCAAAACTATTGGAAGAAAGAGTGAAAATATACTTCATTCACATGCTAATAAAGGTCTGAAAGTTCAGGCCTATAGGGGCAATGGAAACACAGAAACTCGTCACATTAAAATGTACTTGGATATTAACATGAAAGAATGTGACACGCAGTAGCTAAGGATGTATAGATTGAAGGTGTGATAACCTGGGTGGTCTTTCCTTTAGAACCGTCGATACAACAACACGAATAGCCTACTTCCGAGTTTTTTTAAAAAATATATGGTTTTACGAAGATGTCGAATCGGATTTTCAGCGTGTGGGTAAGAGAGCATTCTTCACTTGGATACTGATGAATTATCAGACTTTTTTAAAATGTGAAGAATGTTTTCAGAATCAGTGTGAATATGGAAGTTCTGGAATCAACAAGTGTTGGAATGGAGCAGACTAGTAAGCCTCGTGTAGAATATTAGCTGTGGCATCATTGCATGAACAAAACGAGCTCAAGCAACATTACGGCATAGCGTTCCCGTGTTTTTGCGGTCTTAGCAGAAAGGTTTCGAAACTCACGCGTCTCTTCATCGTATTCGAACAAGTCTGTAAAGAGAACAGGTAAATTATTTTGAAATAGAATTATAATAGCCCTTGTTACAATGTCACTTATTAAGGCAGCCATACGGATATTGTCATAAAGAGAAATAAAACAACGAACTTACTGCAATTGCCCCAGCAACTATAAATATCAAAGCTTCACCGAGACAGTGTAGAGTTTTGCTTGTGATATACAAATTCTGAATAGCACTAGCGTGAAATCTACTTCTTGACATCACATTAAAATTATCCACTTCCTGCCGCGTGATTGTTTCCACTTGCTTGATAAGTAGGGTAGACAGCAGCCTCAAATAAATATTTTAACAGAAATGCAACACTTTTGAAAGACCGTTCCTGTTCTATGCTAAATTATACAGAGTTTAATGAGGAAGCGCATTTACCTCCACGACGAAAATGCCACAAACATTTCTGAGACCAAACTATCACGGAAGAAAATGAACGGCTTTGCAGTGAATGAGAGCACTACATTTGAAGATAAGGTTCACGGGAAAGTTCAGGACGGCCCACACTGCTTTATGTGATCTCTGGTCAATTAATGCTTTCATTTGTGAATTTTGATGTTAGCTAGTTCCATTCATGGAGACGCCAATTATCTACTTACATTTATCAACGAAGCAGATATGTTGGAGACTTATGAAGATGAAAGGAATTGCCTGCCTACATATTTCCGATCAGGCTCGTTGAAAGCACATGGAAATCGCATATTAGCTCGTTAAAATATTTCCGTGATTAATATTGCTTTGGAAAAGTCAAAAGCCACTGCTTTTCGAAATATTGAGTATGGATTGCTCCTACACAATAATAATTGAGAGAGCAGGGGTGCTTGCCATGTTTTTTGCATAATTGGTACACATCAAACCGCTCTTTTTATACAACTTAGCCATGTCTTTTTTGTCCCTACACAGTTCGTGTCCTCGCGTGTTGTTCTGAAATATATATATAATAGTTCCACTGGACTACCGAAGTAATGAATCAAATAAATAATCTTATTGTTTTTGTGTTGGCTTCTTCATTTTATTTACTCCTACGGATGTTAAACAGATGCTTAAGTTTCACATCCCTAACTTTCTGATCGAACTAATTGAAGTCAGATTTAAACCTGACTCCATCTTTCTCTCTCACACTCCCATCCCTTCCCCTGCCTATCTTTCTCCCTCCCTTTCAATGTACGTGTGTGTGTGTGTGTGTGTGTGTGTGTGTGTGTGTGTGTGTGTGTGTGTGTGTGTGTGTGTGTGTGTGTGTGTGTGTTCCTCTGCCCCGCCGCTGATTACTTAGGGTTACTGGGCATTTTTCATTTTTGCATTAGTTTTCCAGCAGATGAAGTGTTACGTTTTGGTTTCAATTATTCAGTTTCTTATTGAAGTTGTTTTGCTGTGACATGTAAGTTGCAAATCAGCTCAAGAAACGTAAGGTTGGGGATTTCGAAGCATTATGTTAGTCGATGAAAAGTACACAAAGGTCTTGGAGAAGACAACGATTAATTCCGTCATCAAATGTTTCTTAACCTTTGTTAGGTTATGAGTATCCATGTAATTTAATGGTAAAGATACTCGATGAAAGCCCTGCATAGTAAGGTGTGCCACTGCTGCATCAGAACTACGCTGATGCAAAACCTAAGTAAATCATGTTCAGCTAATGTTAGGAACATGTCCTGCTGCACATTTGGAAATGATAAGCAGTTTTAATGGAGATTTTTATATCACGGAAATCCTGTAACAAAAAGGAAGGCAGGAAAGTCGAGATACTTGTAGTGTTAAAGCAAAGCGTTCGTGGAATAAAAGCAAATCTTAAAAGGCCAGGCTTGAATCTGAATGGTCAATAAGTCCATTGCTGCTTTTTGTTATTTGCCATAAAATGCAATATTCATTCCTATACGGCTTAATAAATCACAATGGAAACAACGGTTCTTCAATTCATCATTTACCTCCTGGTAGATTAGCGACAGGTTTCGCTAAACACATTGCAAATAGTTTAATTCAATAGAATGAACATATGTATTTCAAAGTTAGCGTTACATAATGGGCGATGACGGAACTATCACAAAATTTTGGGGAGGAAACGTGAAATACATTCCATCTGCAACCTGTTCCTCAATCCACTGAGGATGTTATCTTGAAATCTTATGGTTTGCTCTTTACAGTTTTGTTTCTAATTTTTGTAACACTTCCCCAAAAAAGTGTCATATTCTGTAGCTTAGTCGCGCCGGGCAATAAAGGTTCTAAATCTATATTAATATCATGAGGCAAAAACGAAATCCGTCAGACAATAAGCTATGAACAGAAAATGGTCAAATGACCGATACTTGCCCATCTTATTAACTCTATATTAACATAGTTTAGTGTTCTATACTATTACCTATTTCTTGTTCAAGTAACGTCTTTTCTAAAAGGAACATAATTTTAACATTAAAGAAAAGAATCAAGTCCACATATTATCTTGCAAAGGAACAGACATCTTTTCTTCTCGTTTTTCTTTTAAACGGTGACTTTTTTAAGATCCTGTGCAGTTTGTATCCACGTGGACTTACCATTCTTGTGAATCGATTGCCTTAGTTTTTGCAGTTCTGTAAAGTAAGTTAAAATGTAAAACTTATTGTGTGGCGAACGATCTTATCTAGGAAAATAATTTCTTGACGGAGTGTCTTTAGTTTTCAAAATCAGTGGTATTATTAAATGAATGCATTGGTAGTAACCTTAATTGATTACTAAAATTCCATGTTATAGCGTAAATCAGTCATATAGCCACTGTACAGAATGAAAATGCGCTTTCACTTCCGAAACAAAATAGCCTGTTTAAATCTAATACTGTGACATAAATTGGTTACCGTTCCGCTAACCTCTGTATGATCTTGCTTACGCAGCATAAACGCCAACGGTTACTTTGAAATTTAGAACGCCAATTCAAAGCTACAGATTTCATTAACGGTTTTGTAAATGCATTGCCCGTACCTCAGTCGCAAATTATTAGTATTTACGAGACCATTTCATGAGCATTGCATGGATTGCATGAGGGACATCCTATCTTACCAATTTGAATACATATTTTAGCAAAACACCAAATATGATTGATCATAAGGATACAGACAATTCGGGAGTTTCAAAGCCATTCAATGTTCCATATATTACATTGGATTTAAAAATAACATGCAATAAAATCCATTCAGAAATATCGTTAGCTCCGAATAACAGAACCACACGTTTTGTCAGTGGCTACGTTATTTATCTGATCTACTGCCAATTTAGATCTGCGAGTCTCATAAATTATAGCACATTTGTTTGAGGTATTGAACAATCACCTTCGATTAAATCTGGAGGCAAAGAAACCACATGCTCAGAACGCATGGAAATGATCACATTGCTCTTCATGAGGAAGGGAGCTGAAGCGGTCAGGAAAATTTGTAAGAACTGACCAAAGGAGAGAAAAGTGACAAGAGTAATTTAATTCTTGTGACGAAATGCAATTCTCGTGAATATTATTAAGGATAACTGATAACTCAATGTCTGTTAATAAATTGAAACACGTGGAGGAACAGAAAACTGACAAGAACATGATGACTAGTCAGAGAACACAAAAGGTACATAATTAGTTTCATAGACAGGTGTGAAACTTGTTTTTCCCAGTAGACGCAGAGAATATAAGTAGTCATGAGAGATAAACAAACGTCTCGACGAGGGAAGAGGTATGTTACTTTTGCTAACCAAGACTCTATCGCACGGGAGACGTAAAAACTGGCAGCAGCTAAAATAATAAATGAAAGAGAAACCTACGCAGAAGCATTGAATTAATTGACTCACCATATCTAATTTCATCGCACGTTGTTTCATCTACAAAGTAATTGGAAACCAGCAGTGAGTTATCAAAATTAGATGAAATTATAACACGTGTTGTGAAATATTGGAATCGATTTATATGGTAGTAATGAAAGAATATTTGGAAAGGTATTGGCTGCTTAAGCAAAGCCAGTGCAAATTCATTGAGGAGAAAACATGTCTGTGACGTTTTTGAGACGGTTTTGTGGAAGTGTCCAGCAGAATGGATAGAATTCAACCATTCAGTTCGATACATCTTGGAATTTCATAATGATGTCCAATGAGATACCACGCAGAAGGTAACGTGATAAAGCTGTGCGTATGGCGTTAAATATGTGGCGTTGCTCCCTGGAAGATTCTGCCACGTGGAGAATAGGTGGTTGATGGGATAGAAGTTGGGTAATTTTGGAGGTGAACTTCTCCCTCTACTATTCACTATCGTATTCAGTATGCATTCACGTAATAGTCCAGTTGCTTCAAAGTGATCCCAAATTACCTCCCCTAAATCCAACCCCGCACTTTGAGCAGTCATTGTTGAGGAATTTATTTCCACAATCCAATGCCGATGTCACACTATATTTTCTTTAAAAAATGGGGGCGGGGGCATGAGGAACAGTCTTCATACCAAACAGGTGATCTTTTGTCATGACGAAACCCAGAATGGAGTGTCTGCATTGGGAGTCTGAATTTGGGCCTGTGAAAATGTGAATTTTGGTCAGGGAGAGGACTCCGACGTTGGTGCCCTCATCATCCCACTGGAATTTGAGGACTATACAGCAACAATGTTGGTTATATCCCGTCACTGCTTTGAAATGCTGCTTGTTGGTGGTCCATGACACAAAGGCAGGCAGGGAGGCAGTCAACTTCGAGTTTTGAGCTGGATTATCATCAACATATACCCGTTACTTCATGGGCCAAACCTTTCGCCAGCGAATCCGATTCTTTGACAAACGTTGTCATAAATGTCTGCTTTGATTAGAAGTAGGCATGTTAGTTAGACCTCCATACTCTGATATCAATGGCGTAATATGGAACCAGTTGCTAGTATATCTATGCTGTGTCGATGTTAATTGCATGTAAATTCAATCATGTGTTCACTGAAGGAGTTCACACGAACTCTGAACTGGCCCGTGCACGGGCCTTGAATACAACTTCTTTGAAAAACTAATTCTGAAAAGTTGTGCATTTGAACACATGCTGTTCTACAATTAAAATCTGCATTGAAAATCTGTGCTGGGATAAGTAAAAAAAAGGAGACAGCAGAATGAATTAATTCGGTAACTAAAAATGCATCTTCAAAAGGGTAGAAGGAATGAGCATAACACAGTCACTCGTAAACCGCATGGAATCGTGTTGGATCCTGGTGAGTCTCCTCTGCACCCTTTCCAGCGCTGCCACATCCTTCCTATAATGAGGCGACCAGCACTGGACAGAGTACTCTAAGTGTGGTCTAACCAGAGATTTATAGAGCTGCATCATTACCTCGCGTCTCTTAAACTCGATCCTACCACTTATGAATGCTAACATCCCATAAGCTTTCTTAAATAGTCTATTCACCTGTGAGGCAACTCTCAGTGACCTGTGGATGTGAAACCCCAGATCCCTCTGTTCCTCCACAGTACCAAAAAATCGTACCATTAACCTTGTTCTCCGCCTTGGAGTTAGTCCTTCCAAAGTGTACCATCTCACACTTCTCGGGATTGAACTCCATCTGCCACTTCTCAGCACAGCTCTGCATCCTATCAATGTCCCTATGCAATCTTCAATAATCCTCTGCACTATCCACAACACCACCAACCTTTTCGTCCTCTGCAAACTTGCCAACCCACCCTTCTACTGCCTCATCCAAATCATTAACAAAATTATGAAACACAGAGGTCCCAAAACCGATCTTTGTGGGGCACCGCTAGTCACAGCCCTACAAACTGAATGCACTCACTCCACCACAACCCTCTGTTTTTACAGCCAAGCCAATTCTGAATACACATGGCCAAGCTTCCCTGGATTCCATTCCCTCTGACCTTCTGAAGAAGCCTACCATGTGGAACCTTGTCAAACGCGTTACTAAAATCCATGTAGACCATATCTACTGCACTATCCTCATCAATATTCCTGGTCACCTCCTCAAAGAACCTTATCAAACTTGTGAGGCAAGATATTCCCTTCACAACGCCGTGCTGGTTGTTCCTAATTAGTCTACGTTTCTGTAAATGCTCATAGATCCTATCTCTTAGAATCCTTCCAACAGCTTACCCACCACTGACGTAAGGCTCACTGGTCTGTAATTCCCTGGAATATACCTACTACCTTTTTTGAATAAGGGACAACATTTGCCACATTCCAATCCTCCGCTACCATTAAGTGGACAACGAGGACTCAAATATCCGAGCCAACGGTTCGGCAATCTCCTCCCTCACCTCACGCAACAGCCTGGGGAATATTCCTTCAGGCCCCCGGGACATATCTGTCCTAATATTTTCTAACAGCTCCAACACATCCTCTCTCTTGATATCATCATGCTCTAGAACATTAACCTTACCAACACCGTCATCAGTGTCATCAAGGCCCCACTCCTTGGTGAATACTGAAGAGAAGTATTCATTGAGGATCTCACTCACTTCCACAGCTTCCAGAAACATCTTCCCACCTTTATCCCTAATCGGCCGTACCTTTACTCCCGTTATCCTTCTGCTCTTCACATAAGTGACAAATGCCTTTGGGTTTTCTTTAACCCTACTCGCCAAAGGACTTTTCCTGTCCCCTTCTAGCTCTTCTCAACCCCTTCTTAAGTTCCGTCCTTGCTACCCTATATTCCTCAAGAGACATATCCGATTCTTGTGTCTAAATCTTATGTATGCTGTCTTCTTCCTCCTAACGAGATTTCATCTCCTCGCTACAAACCAATTCAAACGAAGTAAATTAATTTCAATGCACCAAACGCAGATTTTCAGTTCCTAAATCAGTAAGTTATTTTGCTTCATGTTATCACTCAGAGGCCAATATAATTATTATTTGCGTGCTATATTTTAAGTTACATTTCCTGAGATTATAAATCATATAAACTAATTAGTATTACAAAAATGAAGATTGAGTAAGTGCGGTCCCCATCAGGTCAGGTTTGTTCTTCTCTACTATGACACTTTTTATCGCCTGCAAGTCATCAAGTGAAATTCCTCAGACGAGTTCCCACTGCATTCAGAAATCTTTGGCAGTTTTCGCTTAGGTTTTGGTTCGTTTTGATTTATTCACTTATATTTATATCTTTGGATTGCATCCACTTCCGTTCACGATTAAGTGACCAAAGTTCGCATTAAATAGCTTGCATTGCCCTTCAGATACGTTGTCGCAGCATCCAGTCATTACTGCCATGTGACTTCGAAATACTTTTTCATTTCCTCTGTTTGGATTCAGTTTACATTTCACAGTTAACGTCTGCTTCCCATGAGATTATCCAGATTACGCTGCCTGTGTGTGTGAAATTTAACAATTCATTTTGCTTGTTTTGAAATTGTTAGTTGCCGCATTTAGTCAAACATATTTTTTCAACTGTTCTCTTCAGGGTGTGATATTTCACAGTACATTTGCTCCCTTTCATTCTCACTGCTTTCATACCTAATTTAATTTGAAACAGCAGTTTATTTTGTTTAGCAATATATGTCTTTCCTTTCATCCCATTCGGTCTCACCTATTTCACATTTATTGATCCACACAAATAAATCTGATGGCCGGATCTTCTCCAAAACCTTTACTTGCGGGACTGAGCAATATTGTTAGAAGATAGTCTGCATTAGAAACAAAAATGTTGCACTGTGAGCGAAATGATTTTGTTCAGTGTATTCGAAGTACAATGAGATCCTTCTGAATATTTCAATATGTCCACTGCGATAATTACAGTCCGAGTGAGCAAATAATCCTCGTGATATCATGTACTATGAGAGCAATTATTCCCACGTCGCTGTTCTGCTTTTTATTCATTATATCTATCGTCCATCATTGCAACCCCGGCATTATAAAGGCTCCATGTGCAGATACTTTAAGATTACTAGATTATTTGCAGTTTCGTAATTGGCGTACTGAATGTCAGCAGGAGTAAAGCGATCAGATTGATATGCTACCTCAGTATTTGGCAAAGCAAGACATCGAATCGAAAATATTTTTTTTAGAAAAGCCAGCACCACACTGAGCTGAGTTTCCTTGAATATTTTGGGAAACTTTCTACGCCTCCTTCTCAGTGTTTTCCACTTCATCCTACTCTCAAGACAGCATGGCTCAAATGAATGGAAATGTCGTTGTTTATTACGTTTCCTCACCTATTTTCTGCGCGAATGTGTTCAAATCTGGAACAATTGTCGGGATATAAAGACAACAATAGTTCAGTGAATTTGGTAACCACGACACCGAATTACACTTAACATATCAATGTGATGCCTCTGTTTATTTTCTTAACTGCGGTCTCCTCATTCTGATCAGTTAACATTAATAAAGTACCATTTTTTTGTTTTTCTCTGTTTATGCCGCATGCTAATTATCTTCTGCAAGTTTGCATACTATCTGCATAGATCCTGTCATCATATCAGTGCACTGAGGTAGTACAAGAGAAAGCAATAACAGAATTCAGAATGAAGTATTACCGTTACAGAAAGTGCAGGCAGACAATAAGGTGCAAGGCCATAACGAGGCAGACTGTAAGGTCAGGAGCCCATCTTTTCGAACTCGAGAATGGTTCAATAATCTTACAACAACATTATGGAAGCTGTGCTTGAGCCTGGTTGTACGTGCTTTCAAGTTCATGAATCTTCTTCCAGATGGGAGGGGGGAAGAGCTAAAGCCTGGGATGGGTGAGTCTTTGATTATATTGGTTGCTTTCGCGAGGCAGCGAGGTGTGGACAGAGTCCATGGAGGGGTGGGAGCTGGTTTACCCGATATGCTGAGCTGTGTCCACAACTCTCTGCGACTTTTTGCACTTTCGGACAGACTAGTTGCTGACATTTCATTAATTGCCTCTATTTCACTTGATGCCAATGCGGTCCAGAACCACGGCGATCTCTGTTTGGTTTAATCTGATGACTGAAATTCCACTGCCCTCCGACGCCCTCATATGGAGGGGGGAGTTTTCCTCATCTCAGTGCCCTTATTATAAAACTGCGAATTGTGATTTTAAACTGGGTGCCCAGAAGAAACATCCTCTCAGTGGACGGCTTTAAAATTATTGTATATTTCATTTGGAACATCTCTTGTTCTCCTGAAAGCGTGATAGTAGGTGCCTATTCTTCAGATCCACCAGAATAGGAACCACATTGATGGATCCCCTTTGCACACATTGTACAAGAAATATATCCTTTGATAGGTAAGAACCAAACGTGCACAAATCTCCAGTTCCATCAAGCCCCAGTATAATTGCTGTCTGACATCTTTATTCGTGTACTCAATTGATTCCTGAATAAAGGTTATCATATTTGTGGCATCTGCAGTGTAAGTTTTCAGTGAATTTGTTCAAGAATTTTAATTATTAACATCTCCCTAACCCATCATCATTTAAAGAATCCACCGTTTTACTCCAGTGCACCAAAGTGGAGGACTTCATAATATCCTTATTGTGTTCTATCTGTCTCGCTGTCACGCACTCACATGTCTTGGTCATATCGCTGCAGAGCTTTAAAGCCGCTACCGACTCCCATCCTTACTGGAAATCAGATTTATCAGCATTCTTGGAAATACCCAGAATCCAATATCCTCAGCATTCTTGCAAATATTACATTTGGTCTCTTTCTCCAATCGTTGATTTTTTTCCCTGAAAGGGAGTATACATTTCCACACGTTTCTTTATCCATTGTAAATGTAACTGTTTAGAATTTCGCTCATGTGGCACCGCTAAATTGTTGATAAGCTAAATATTTTCCATTACATGCAAGGTCCTTGCTCTGTAATCCTTGAATGGCATTCCATGACTGCATGTGCACTTCATGAATGTATTCCTATCTCGAGCTGTTCACAATAAATATTGCCTAACAATGAACCATCGGGAGCGTAATTCATCAGTGTACATCAAAGGAGGCAGAGGAGGGACATGTATCCAGACTTAGAAATGCATTGTCTATTGTGGATATTGTAGAGTGATGCGTTCAATGCGAAAATCATTACCGTGGAAAATGAGGACAAGGAGAAATGGGCTGGAGATGTGATGAGAGCAGAGGCGGATGAAATATACGAGGTGCGAATAACCAATGCCCTTTAAATTATGGTAGACGGATAAATCGCGGTTACGAAGAAAGTTATATAACTCCAGGTACTTATGTGGAAAATTGTGTCGTCCGAACATATTAGAGGCAGACGCATATAGTTGCAGAATGGACGTAGTCCTCTCGAATGCGGGGTGATAGCATATGTCCTTGAGACAACTGGAAGAAGCTGGGAAATTTCATTGTGGCTCAACGGAAATGGGCCACTGTTTCCAGGACAATAGGCTGAAAATGCAAGATGGAATTTAATGCAGACAAGTGTGAGGTGTTGCATTTTGGGAGGACAAACCAGGGTTCGACCTGGAGAGTGAATGGTAAAGCTCTCAGGTGCGAGGCAGTACAAAAGGACCTGGGAATACAGAACCACAATTCCTTGAAATTGACATCACTGGTAGATCGGGTTGTAAAGAGAGCGTTCGATACATTGGTCTTCATAAATTAAGGCATTTAGTACCGGAGTTGGGATGTTATTTTGAAGATGTACATGCCCGATGAGCTGAGGTCGAATTTAGTGTATTCGTCATCTACCTGCAGGAAGGGTATCAATAAGCTTGAAGGAAGGCCGAGAAAATTTACATGAATGTTGTCGGGAACCTGGGGTATTGAAAAGTCTTGAAGAGGCTACGATTATCTTCCCCGGAGCGCAGTGGAATGAGGGGTGTTCATATATAAGTATACAAAATTATGAATGGTATAGATGGGGTAAATGCATGCAGGTTTCCCCCTCTCAGCTCGACTGTCAAAGGTAGATGGTGAAAGGTGAAATATTTAAGGGTAATCTGAGGGGAAACTTCTTAACTCGGAGTGTGGTGCGAGTGTGGACCGAGCTGCCAGCGGTAGTGGAGGATGCGGGTTCAATTCTAACGCTTAAGAGAACTTTGGATAGGTACATGGATGGGAGGGCTTTAGAGTAATATAGTCCGGGTGCAGGTAGGTAGGACTAGGCAGAAGATCATGTCAGCATGTACTGGATGGTCCGAAAGGCCCGTTTCTTTACTGTAATATTTTATTGACTATGATTCTATGGTGAGCGCTGCCGCCACACAGGTCCAGGATTCCGGGTTTGATCCTGACCGCGGGTCCCGTCTTGGGCAGTTGCGAAATTTTGCCGAGTGCTCAGATTTCCTTTCAACTCCCGACGATGGACTGGTAGATTATTTAGATGTTTTAAATTATCTCTTGCTGTGCGTTTTGCAAAACAAAAATCCAAAGTCGGTTGATTAGCATATGAAAGAGAACAAGTTGCAGCCTACAGGGAAATAACTAAAACGGGTTTGGGATTGAAGGGGTTGCTCCACTGGGAGCCGCTATGGACCGACAGACCGAATAGCTCCTTATCTGTCCTTCTGGTTTTTTTTTAATTACTTGCTGTACCTTCATATTGGTCTTTTTCGACTCACGTACAATGACATTCTTGGTTTCCTTCGCATTCCCACGCCTTTTAGATAATACACTACATGTAAAAAATACTTTTCAGCTAACATAAACCTCAGAACAGTACAGCACAGGAAAGGGTATTTCAGTCTATCATGGCTGCGATGACCATGATGCCACGCTGACTAATCCCAAATGCGTGCACATGCTCTGCACCCCTCTTTCCGCATTTGGTCATGACAAATTAGACAACTTTATATTTTCCACATGATTGTCTATTTTCCATATCTTTTTTTTTCCATTCCCTCACACTATACACACATATCTCATACTTATATCCTCCTAAAAAAATTGCTTCCTATCTTTGTGTCATAGACGTGTTTAGCATGACTGCCTGGGTGTATTAATCCAAGTCATTTATATCAATTTCAGAATCAGAAGGCCCACGGACAGAACACCATGGCAGAGCTCCTGACAGCTTTCCAACCAAAAGAAAAACACTGCTATCTACAGATGGCTTCCTATTAACCAGCCAAACTATTATCCGCACCAAGACGTTACCTCCTTCATCATGATCTTTTACTTTAATTACAGCCCCTTATTACATATTCTTTGGATGTCTAGTTCTAGTGCAAAGTAGAAAGTCGAATTTCTTTTTACAAATCCGTCCACTTTTATTGATCAGCTTCAGTAACTTCTTTACAATAGTTCCTAACATTTTTCATATGATGGACAGGAATATAATTGGTCTGTAAAACTCTTATTTCTCTCTCCCAATCGACGAGAAAGCGGAAAGGTAGTTACTTTAAATACAACGAAAATGTCATCACTTCTACATGTAGTTTTGTTTTGGTCCCGGAGAAACCCTACTCTTTCTTCTGCATCCATGGTCCCTGGTGCAAACTATGCTAACTCTTTGCCTAGCAGCTACGTTCCACCATGGTCGTCTGGAGCTCCCGGTTACTGGCCATTTTATTTCTGCTCTTCATCCCGACATATCTGTCCTCGGCTCCCTCCACTTCCAGGGTGAGGCTATATGCAAACGAGTGAAAACAAAAACTCATATCCTGCTTGGGTAGTCCACAACACGACGGCATGAACGTTGAATCTCTCAACTTCAGGTAAACTGTTCTTCCTCTGTCTCTTTTCTCTCAGCTTCAAATCTACCTCGTTCTTCAGACACACAACCTAGCCGCAGAACCCTTTATTCCCCTCCTCCAGCTACATTATCTGGACGTCACCCACACACTGCTCTCACTGGTTCATCTCCCGCACAGTTCGCACCTGCCCTCCCCACCTCCCTCACTTGAAAATGGGACCCTTGTAACTCTATTTTTCAGTGGTGTTTTTGCAGTTATCAGATATTTAACTGGAAATCTGCACTTTCGGTTGGAGTTGTTTGTTTGGCTGGCAATATTCTGCGCTCGGGAACTTGAGGTTTTTTCATTATCAGGCATGATACATCCTTCCTTTAAAGTTTTGTTACGTCCTTGAAGGTAACATAGTTAGCATTTAGGTAAGCACAGATAAAGGCTATTTTATGCTTCATGATATTATGAGTTTTCCGTCAGAACTAGTATGTCAAGGTGTTTTTTTTCATTTATTGGCTAAATAGCTCGTTGACATATCAATGAGATTTTCATTTTCTACGAAGGACTTATTAAAGAAGAAATAACTAGAGATACTGGTTAATGTTCTTACGTATTTCTTTTCGTTGAATTGCATCTTCTCACAGAAAAGAAAGGATTAGTCACGAAACTCAGACCAATATACATTTGAGAACTTATTTGAATTTTTCGCCATTGGTTGAAGTTCTCAGCGTTCTATTTACTGTGGATTGTGATCATGGGCCTTATTTAAGGTGGGCTGCATTTCTGCCTTCTCCAGATTGAATGTGGATTGTACGGTATCAACTTCAATGAATGCATTGTGGATCATCATGTATGGAAAGTGTTAAACAATTTTTCTATCGATTCCTGAACCTTCTTGGATATACTAACCTGCTTGTCTGCTTCCATCGAGTATAAGTAAATGTATCCGTATTCGCACTAAGAATAGCTCACTTCCCTTTCTCGAAGTAAGAGTTTATACATGTTGTCATACGAAAGGCCTCAGGAGATATCAGTTCAATCTCCTTGTTTTACTCACTGTGTTTTATTTCTAAATCTGCTCCATTTACCACATATTGGTACCATGGTGTCAGAATGCGTTTCAGGCCCAAACTTTGGTGGTGGCTCACAACTTAAAATATTAAAACTCAACAAATATAATGCAGAAGATTTTAACTCACCTTTTTTCACGTTAAGCTCCCTTAGTACTATGATTGTTGTGAAGGAAAATTCGGATGGTAATGAAAGACTACCTTTCATGCACGCATCCATTCATAAAAAAAACTATCAAACCTCAAGAATCCCAATTCGAGCAATATTGTGAGAACGTAAGACAGCTTAACATGGTTAAAAGAAAATTGTGATTATGGTCACAGTTTAAAATTCACGTGAGTGAATCATTGTAAATTAAATCAAATCATGCAAAACGGAAAGAGGAGATTAAGCCAACTTTGAGCTGAATCCTGCAAGTAAATATATACTTTGAACTAGGACAGAAACCGATGGTAATTTCCTTTTAAATATTTAAAATGTTTTCCATTTCAAGTTCCTGAAGCTTTGGATATTGCTTCCGACGGAAGGAACATGTGCAGCAAAATAAGCCTGTAATCAACACTGGGAACTTACCGAGTAAGAGTAAACCAGAGCCCTTTGATTAATAACCTATTTGCAAGTAAGTGCATGGCATTCTGCATGGTATCAAATATGTATTTTAAATCACACTTATTAAATTACAGTTGCATCTTCCCAACTCCAAGGAAGAGCGTCGTAACTTCTCCACTCTTTTTACAAAACTCAAGAATTAATTCCTATGTTAGTTTGAGATCCTAATAAAAGGTAATTATGAGCTCCAAGCCCTGTACATAATTTGCAGAGCAGAATCCCCTCCTTCACCAAATATGCTCTCCCACCACAATCCGATTGATCATTAGATCGCATATATATACACATCTATTCGAGTCATTGAAATATTCCGTACGCATCAGAAGCAGAATGCTGTCAACTTTCATATTAATGACATCAGCAGCAAATATTCATGTACTATCAGACGTGAAAGAGCAGATTAGACATAATGGCTCCCATTCTTATATCCCGTTTCCATTGTCATATGGTGATATCACAGTTAAAATGCTAAAAATTCTTCATTAACAGTAAATAATGGTCCGCATGTGTGTTTAATGAAATATGCGTTAATTTGAACATTCAGTGAAAGAATATTTTGCTGGAAAAGAAACATTCAGGATTTTTTTTAAGAAAAGGAGTTTCGGGCGATTAGAATGGATATCTAATTGCTTGGTCAAGCTTTCACACTTGTCACATAACAAGCATGATAGAAAGAGATGTTTACAGGTTTCCTCGTACAACTGGCGACAAAGTGGCTCAAGGCAGAAAAAATGGTCGTAATGAAAATCTGACAGCAGTCGGAATAGTGCAGATTCAATACTGTTGTTGGGCTGCAATGTGTAACCATTTATGGACTGCTACCATGGGATAATTCAAAGTCAGCTTGATATTTTTGATGTCAACATATCCTCAAAATGGAATACAATATCAGTCTGCCGTTTGAGTGGTATGAATGTTAAAAAATTATTAATTCGTCATTGGATTATGGTAAACATAAATATAGAGAATGGCCAAATTAGAAGGTTTTAATGGAGTACACGCGACCATGCCTATTCCTGGGCAAGTAAGCATGGAAAACAGGTATCCATAACAGATGAACTGAAGGCAAAAAGCAGAGCGGAGGACATAATTGTGAAATAAGTATATATAAGTTTATGCCGATATCTGAGGATTCTTTCAATCCATATTAATTACTCTATGGTGCTAGTTCATCGGCAATGATGAATTATTTGGCATGTGTTAGAAACGTCAGTAGGGGCAAAAATGAACTGTCAAAAGCAGAGCAACATAATGGATATCCATTCCACATTTTTTAGTATTCGCCAAAGATCTGGCATTAGGAAGAAATAATTGAAATGCCAATAACGATTGTCTTAAGTGTTCAGAAATAAATACACAAACCACGTACAAAAACAAAACACGAAAACAAAAGCACATAATTCAAATTGAAATCACGTGAAAAGGAAACGATAATATTTAAATATAAATTGTCAGACAAACTTTATTCAGTGGCAACTCTTACTTTTGTATTCAAATTGGAAGGATGTTTTTGTTTCAGCTCCAAATATAATCAGGTGAACACGGGACTCCTCATTTGTTATGTGGGCATATCTTGCCTGGGTCCAGTGTGACGACAGTTTCACGCAAGTGAGTCTAATGCAGAGGACGGCCTGGTTATTGAAAATCTAGTTGCTTTACAGCAGCGAGTTGATACTAGTGTCATCAAAATGCAAGTTCTGACATGGTTCATATTTCATGGCAGTAGTGAACTTAGTTACGGAGCAACGTTTACACAATTAAATGGCTGCCTTGTTGTTCAAATACCAGTCAAATTATGTCAACCAATGTCAACATTTATTTGGTACTCCAATTTAATTTCCAGTTCAATTGAACAAATGTTTTGAACTTGTCCACTGGTTTCTATATTTGTCTTCATCCATGACGAATTCTTTCACAACAAGTCCATTATTGTGGAGTATGCACACCTCAGCTGTTGAAAACAACTCCAATGGCAACGAAATTGATAAACATCCGGAAGTTTCTATTTTAATAAAATATAAATAAATTGTTGCGATATGATAGACCTGCACATTGTCTAATAGAAAAAAAAATAATTGCCAATCCTTTTATATTCTTTACAAATGGGTTGATCAATTTATGTGCGCAGACTGTGTACATGCATATAAAATCACACAGAAGGTACAATACATGACCAACCTTCATCCTTTTGCTGCATTGTTCTTCCTGAAAATTATGACACATCGTGCATCACTATTTCTGGAACTTCAAATATATTCGGTCTTCCCATATCAGATGCATATATCCTGTGTTCTAGTTCTAATCTTTCAAGTCCTCTCGAAACGTTTCCCTGATTTAGCGACTGTATGTTCAATTGATTGATCTCTGTACATTTCAAGAAGCCCGGGTTAATTTTGAGAGATGCATGGAACTGATATTCGTCCATTAATGCTCCTGTGTAAATTCCCCTCCCATGCATTTCCGTAATAAAGAATAGAGTACGTATTTGTTCCCTACATCATGATAAAGCAAAAGGTAAAGTGCTTTTTTGCTCGGGGAAAAGAAAAATATTTGATTATGTCTCATTTCAGAGCTTGATTTCAAACGGTCTACTCTGTATCAAAACTCTGTATCAAGTTTTCTCTGAGTCTAGGTTTTTAAAATGCAACATAGTCTGATGGATACAGACCTCTGGGAATTGTATCGGTATTCATCCGTTCGCGTTGAGAAGGATTTCTGTATTATTTGTCATGGGTGATTTTTTTTTAATGAATGTCTTGCTTTCTATGATTTTTTTAAAAAAAGTATAGATTATTCTTACGCCTCTGGAGATGAACAGATCTATATACAGAGCATGTCGTATGAGGGCAAAGCAGTTACAGATGTTCAATGTAATTTTTTTTCACGCGAGTATCTAAGAAGTAGCGCTTAATGTTCGTCTTCAGTGGAAATTCTGCAATATTTGTGTTAACTATCAAACTAATGCTAGAATTTCGGTTGATATACGCGGCACTATCATCAATCAACACTTAAACGTCGTTCACCTATTTTAGCGAAACATAGCTCAACAATTAGTGAATTACTCAGCTCCACAGTGACCTTTATTGGACGCACTACGATCAAATATGAAAGGGTTTACAATGTAATGGGAAAGAGTATTTAGTTTTTTTTTAAAAAAATAGAATTGGAATTGGTTTATTATTGTCAATTCCACCGAGGTACATTGAAGAACTTGTCTTGCATGCCGTCTTACAGATCAATTCATTACGTAGTGCATTGAAGTAGTACAAGGTAAATCAATATGAATGCAGAATGAAGTGTCACAGCAACAGAGAAAGTGCAGTGCAGTTAGACACTTAGGTGCAAGGTCATAACGAGGTAGATTGTGAGGTCAAGAGTCCATTTTATCGTACTATGCAACCGGTCAATAGTCTTATAACGGTGGGATAGAACTGTCCTTGAGCTTGCTGGTACGCTCTTTCAGGCTTCTGTATGTTGTGCCCGAAAGGAAAGGGGTAAAGAGAGAATGTCCGGGTGGTTGGGGTCTTTGATTATGCTGACTGCTTCACCGAGGCAGCGAGTACAGACAGTGTCAATGGAAGGGGACGGAACTGTTTTCTCTGATGTGCTAATCTGTGTCCACAGCCCTCTGCAGTCTCTTGCGGTTCACCGGAAAAGCAATTGCCATTCCAAGCCTTTACGTATCCTTTTAGCATGCTTTCTATGGTGCATCGATAAAAATTGGTGAGTGTGAAATAGGACATGCCAAATTTATTTATCCTCCTGAGGATGTATAGGCACCGGTGAGGTTTTTTGGCCGTAGCGTCTCCGTGGTTGCATCTGGACAGGCTATTGGTGATGGACATTTTTTGGAATTTCAATCTATCAACGCTCTCAACCTCAGCACTGTTGACGTAAACATGGCCATGTTCACCGACCCTTCATGAAGTCAATGACCAGCGAAGAAGGTCTTTCGGCTCACGTAGTCTATGGCACCACATGGACAAATCCTGCTCTCTGACAATATTTTCTTGTAATTTAATGTCCTCATCTTCCCATCAGCTCCGCCTTCCCAAGATTCTACCACTCACCTGTACATTCGGGACATCACAGAGTGGGCAGTGTGGCTGCCATCGCGGATGAAGAAGGAACAGTGCCACGCGAAATAAACTAATAAGTTCACAAGGAGAACGTGCATACTTGACAGTAGCAGGATCGGAGGACAAAATGGAACCCGTTCGCTGAGTGTGCAAGGTAACAAATCTGCCCTTCATCTACGCCGCCATGTTTTACACAGCGCTGGGAGAATTTAAAATAACATTGCCTTCATGTGACTTGTCAGTGTTGGAGTCTACTTGTTTTGTTTGTAAGATAGGTTATAAAATTATAGATTATGTTTCATTACCAGCCATTTCCTGGAGATGAGTCAACTTTTGGATAACTGTAAAAAGCGAGAAATGGTGTAATACTTAATTCCTATTAAGTATTTACTTCATAGGAAGTGTTTGCTTCCTATGAAGTAAATACTTAAGTGGATAAATGGTCAACGTTAAAGTAAACTGTTGCTCTGTGCATAAGAAATTGCTTGCCGCGAATAATTTCAACATCGATCTTGCAACATTTATAGAAAAGCCATGAAACAAAGTTACAGAAGAAATCACAGAGTGTAAACTAGGGCAGGCTTTTCTTTCATCTCTGCAAGTTTAAAGATCAATCTTAAAGAAATGATGACGAAATAAAGGAATTTCGTAATAGATATACTCGATGACTTGAATAGCTATCTTTGCCAATTTTAGCAGAGTACACAATTGCTGATCAAATTTCTGATGGTTTTGGGATTGTGGGGTTAAAATAGATGGAGTGGAACACTGAGTGAAAATTTGAATAAAGAACAATCCTTTCCTGATGTCCATGAACAGGACTGCAAACGGAATATTTATGATAGATTATTACTCCAAGGAAGATAATTCATTTCTGGTGAAAGTAGACTTTGACAATACCGAATATTCTGCGATTTCTAACCAACACCGGCAGCGCAGCGCTTAGCGTAACGCAATTACAGCGCCAGCGACCCGGGTTCAATTGCGGTCGTTGTCTGTAAAGAGTTTGTATATTCTCTCTCCGTGTCTGCGTGGTTTTCCTTTGGTTGCTCCGATTTCCTCCCACATTCCAAAGACGTACGGGTTAGGAAGTTATGGGCATGCGTTGCTGATCAGAAGCGTGTCGACACTTGTGGGCTGCTCAGAACACTCTACGGAAAAGATGCATTTCACTGTCAGTCGATTAACATATGACTAATAAAGTTATTCTACCTTATCTTAACAAGGTCTCAAGGAAAATAATTAGGTATATCGACAATGACGAGGAGCGCCATTAGAAAACATCGCTCACGCTCTTCAGATGCCTGCCATTGCTTGGTCGGCGTGGAGGGCCAATCCACTAATCACCGCCCCCGCCCCCACATCCCATAAAATATAAGATAAGATAAGATGTCTTTATTCGTCACGTGTACATCGAAACACACAGTGAAATACTTCTTTTTGCGTAGTGTTCTGGGGTCAGCCCGCAACTGTCGCCGCACTTCTGGTGCTAACATAGCATGCCCACATCTTCGAACCTGAACGTCTTTGGAACATGGGAGGAAACACGAGTACCCGGGGGAAACCCACGCAGACACGGGGAGAACGTACAAACTCCTTACAGACAGTGGCCGTATTTGTACCCGGGTCACTGGCGCTGTAAAGCGTTACGCTAACCGCTATACTACCGAATGCCGAAGGCCGCCTCACGAGAGAATGCACTGAAGTGCAATACATTAAAGGCAGCCAAATATCCACCTGAAAATGTATAATTTATTGCATACCTTCTCATAAAGTCAGCATGCTCATTTACAAGCTCTCCCACACAGCATCGACCTTGTTGCTTCTTTCTCACTTAATGACACAAATTGCCTCCTCTTTCACAAAATAACTGCTATTATCTAAATTAAAAAGTAACCTTATATACCATACTCACTGTGAAAAGAATATGACGTGCAAACGTGAAACGCCGTTCATAATATACAGTGGCATGCAAAAGTTTGGGCACGCCTGGTTAAAATTTCTGTTACTGTGAATAGCTTAGCGAGTAAAAGATGACCTGATTTCCAAGATGTATAAAGTCAAAGATGACACATTTATTTAATATTTTAAGCAAGATTACTTTTTTTATTATTTCCATCTTTTACAGTTACAAAATACTAAAAAAGGAAAAGGGCCCGAAGCAAATGTTTGGGCACTTTGCATGGTCAGTGCTTAGTAACACCTTGGCAAGTACTCCAGTTCGTAAACGCTTTCTGTAGCCAGCTAAGAGTTTTTCAATTCTTGTTTGGTGGATTTTAGCCCATTCGTCCTTGCAAAAAAGGCTTCTAGTTCTGTGCGATTCTTGGGCTGTCTTTCATTCACTGCTCATTTGAGGTCTATCCACAGATTTTCGATGATTGTTTCGGTCAGGGGACTGTAAGGGCCATGGCAAAACTTTCAGTGTGTGCCTCTTGAGGTAGTCTATTGTGGATTTTGAGGTGTGTTCAGGGTCGTTATCCTGTTGTCTAAGCCATCCTCTTTCATCTTCAGCTTTTTTACAGACGGTGTGATGTTTGCTTCCAGAATTTCCTGGTATTTAATTGAATTGATTCTTCCCTCTACCAGTGAAATGTTCCCTGTGCCACTGGCTACAACACAAGCCCAAAGCCGAACAATCTACCCACATGCTTAACCGTTGTAGAAGTGTTCTTTTCATGTAATTCTGCACCTTTTTTCCCCAAAAATACCTTTGCTCACGTCGGCCAGAATGTTCTATTTTAACTTCATCAGTCCACAGGGCTTGTTTCCAAAATGCATCAGGCTTGCTTAGATGTTCCTTTGAAAACTTCTGACGCTGAATTTTGTGGTGAGGATGCAGGAAATGTTTTCTTCTGAAGACTCTTCTATGAAGGTCATATTTGTGCAGGTGTCGCTGCACAGTAGAACAGTGCACCACCACTCCAGAGTCTGCTAAATCTTCCTGAATGTCTTTTGCAGTCAAACGGAGGTTTTAATTTGCCTTTCTAGCAACCTACGAGCAGTTATCTCAGGAAGTTTTCTTCGTCTTTCAGACTTCAATTTGACCTCCACTGTTCCTGTTAACTGTCATTTCTTAATTACGTGACGAACTGAGGAAACGGCCACCTGAAAACGCTTTGCTATCTTCTGATAGCCTTCTCCTGCTTTGGGGACATCATTTATTTTAATTTTCGTAGTTCAAGGCAGCTGCTTAGAGGAAAATATGGCTGCTGATTTTTGGGACAAGGCTTTAGGAGTCAGGGTATTTATAAAGCTTTTAAATTTGCATCACCTGGCCTTTCCTAACGATAACTGTGAACAAGCCATAGCTCTAACAAGCTAATGAAGGTCTGAGACCTTCGTAAAAGTTATCTGAGAGCACAAATCTCTTGGGGCGTCGAATCTTTACATGGTGCTTCTTTCCTTTTTTTCACTCTAAAATTGTACAAAACGAAAATAATACACTAATGTTGCTTAAAATGTTGAAAAGAATGTTTCTTCTTCAACTTTATGACTTTGGGAGATCGGTTCATCTTTTAATCATTTAACTATTCACAGTAACAGAAATTTTGACGAGGGATGCTCAAACGTTTGCGTGCCACGGTATATTGTTTATATGCTGTGTGAACGAATGCATAGAATATATCTACGGAAAGGAGTCGTTATATATTGTGTGTTCCCACTATATAACTGCAATTTATATATTAGATTCGGGACGACAAGTAATGTGTGCACCAAGAACAACCACCATGTGTTGCTAAAGCCGCACTTATGATGTCAAGTCGCAGCATTTCGGTACATAAATGATTTCTTATAAAACTCGCAATGAACATCATAAATTACAAAAAAAAATCAACTCAGTGTCTATCTTAACCTCGTGACAGCGATACACCAACCAGCAACCGATTTGCATCACTTTTAATTATAACAACCATTGACTTCGGAGGTACGAATTAATATTACCACAAGTCTAAATTATCTTATCTTTATCTGAACCACCTAAGTTATCAAACATAAGGTTTCCCAGAGTATTTCTCTCACACTGACGCACAAACACTCTCTCTCTCTCTCTCTCTCTCACACACACACACACACACACACACACACACACACACACACACACACACACACACACACACACCCCAAACAAGCACCAATCATGTTCTCTACTCACGTCGTCCTTAGGGTTCGATTTGGTGGCCTCAAACTGTAATTAATCTGCTTTGTTTGATGACCTTATAAAGGCTGGATCGCGTTTATATGAATCCTTCATATATCATCGAGTTCCTTATTCGCACCTGACTGGCTCAGAGGAAGAAAGAGCTGGCTTTGATCCCAGAATGTTGTTCGTTCTGTTCTTTTATTTGCTTGCTTTAATCACAACTTACCATGACATAAAATTCGTAATTGATGACGTTGCTCAATGATGCGTCAAAGGACACCATGGAACCATGACGTGTCTTCCAATTGCTGGCGTACCATGCCGATGCCCCGCATGTCATGTATATTGCTGTCAAGTGTGATGACAATATGCGAATGGACTAAGTAGGAGTAGGAATGGCTGGTCTCATCATAACCTTAATTCCATAGCCCCGTATAACCCAAATTTTAATTGTCGTCTGTTCTTACTGGACTTTCACCTGATTACCATAATTGCCTATCAAAGTCCCTACTCCTACGGCCCTTTGATGGCGTGTTACAAAGAATGTTCGACTTCTTAGTTAAATCACATTCACCTCATCTCTGTCTGAAATTAAAGACTCCTTTGCATTGACCGCTTTCCAATCCACATTACCAAGACCTCTTGTACTTTATATGTTCCAGACAAATTGCCTCTAGTTCTTCCAAATCCTAGCAGTTACATGCCTAAACTTTCCAAACATTCCTCATAAAATAAACTGTCCTTTCCTGATATTGGAATAGTAAATCTTCTCGGAACTGCTTCCAATACTCATTATTTCCAAACGAGACCAAAGACTCAATGTTGTCACAGCAATTCCTTATACACCCGTAACTGTTGAATTCAATGAACCTCACAATAAACGATACCATTCTGTTAGTTTACCTAATAATTTGCAGTGCCTGCATTTTGGATTGCTGGCAATAATGCACTGTGATATTTGTTTCCTTATGCATCACAGATGTCTTCACGTGTTCGAAAAATTTACCCAACAGAAATACTGCCAAAAATGAAAAGAAATACAATTTCCCACATTCCATTCCACTAGCCAGATTATTCTCATTCAAACAATCTATCAGTATGCCCGTAAATCCTCCAGGTGTCCCCTTTTCTACTTATTTACTACTTTTACTTTTACCACCAGGAAACCATTTCCATAAATCGTGAAAAAAGACTGGTAAAACTCCTCAAGCAAACAACTCAATGGATCTTGAGAAACAAAAGAAAACTCATTCCTGACTGTTTTCTCATTCTAGTTAATAAAATAATCGTTCATTCACCTTAGTGTGTTATCTTCGATTTGCTATTCCGCAATAACCTATTGAGGGGACAACTTACCAAAGCTTTCTGGAAATCTATGGAGATCCAATGCTATCTAGACCACATGTTAATATCATGTATTTTCCATAAATGGAGAATAAATAATACATCGGTTCAGCGACACAGCTGCTAGTGCCGCTGAGTCACGCTGCTAGATTCAGGTTCAAACCTAACATTACGTGCTGTCTACGTGGAATTTGCACGTTCTCCCTGTGACCGCAGTGGTTTCCGAGGGGTGTTCTGGTTTCCTTGGACTTGTCACAGACGTGCGAGTCAATTGTTCAATTGGTCACTAGTGCCCAGGTCAGTGGTAGATTCTGGGCCTGGGAATGTTTAACGTGAGGAGAACAAAAATATCATTAATTAATATATACATGTGGTTCATAGGGCGTACTAAATGGGCTGAACGGCCTGCTCTCGTGGTGTCTATCCAAGACCCCATGGTTCCAAATTGGTCAAGTCTGATTTATCGTTCAAAAAAGTAAATCGAGTTTATTCGATCACCTTCTCTAACGTATTTCACAAATGCATATTTTGGCATGCCTGATGATAACCAAACCCAGGCATTTCCCACCCCCATTTAATTTTCAATAACTGATTTACAAGTAGTATTTTTCCAATCTAATTAATGTTGTGATCCAGATAACCCTTGAAGAAATTAAAATCGATGCACCAATGCCACCTTACCCGCCTTTTTGAAACTCCATAATGATGTCTTACAGGACCAAAGGACTTCCCTGTCCCAAGATTCAACAAGCTGCTCACTGCCATGGTCTTTTACAATTTCTCAACGTTCCACTCCGATGTACAGCTATTACTTCGATGTTACTTGTATTTCTATAGTCAATACTAGTGCAACATAATTAATTCATCTCCAGTTTTTTTTCCCACCATTCGTTCCACAGATTCACTTTTTTTACATGACAAACGCTCACTTTGTTAACACTTTCCTTTAAAACGACATATATAGAGACACACAGAAATAACAGATTGTAAGGGTTCCTGAAGCCTTTTAGTCTCGTTCTCTTTTTTCTTCCTTGTTTATCCTTACGTCATACTTTTTCGCAATTCACTTTCAACATGAGAACAAAATAAATAAAACCACGACTCGATCATTCAGTTCCTCCTTCCTGCTCTAAATTCAATAACATCATTCTGGAGTAACTCAATTTCACTCATTTTAGTTGATCCCTAAATATATATTAATTTGTCAATATTTTTCTTGAATATCGTTAGCGAATTAATCTTCCCGGCTCTGTTAGAGAATTCTAATCATTTACCATCTTCTCCTTGTCATTACCCATTTAATGTTATATGTTCAGATGTCATTTCGAATTATGGTTGCTTCGCAGCTGCTTTACTCACCAGTAAAGCCCTGGTTTCAGAGTGAAGTGAATAACTTCCGATTATTACACAAATATAATATTTTAACAAGCGGATACACAGTCAGCACATTTCTACCTGTGCAGCCCTATGTCTCCAATAGCAGGTTTCGTGATTGGTTCCGAACTTAAAAGAAAATCTTGTGTGCTGCATAAATTCGATCTCCGCTTGATGTTTCATGAATTATACACGCCTTTATGCAGAATGAAGTCCAGTATGACTCCAGTGTTATCCCTGTAGCACGTCGCTCTTATATCATTATTTATTCCGTTCCCATGGCATGTGGGAATAGGATTCAGGACAATTATTGAGAGCGATATGCATCTGTGACACAGATGCTGAGTACTCAGCCCTCGTGACCGTGATGGTCAAATTTATGCAGGTTATTTTCACCTCATCTCTTGCTCTATATCCATGAATGACATACGTTTTTAATTATTAGTCCATCATTTTTTATATGGTGGAAAATTTTACTTCTTCGACGTTTTTAAGCAGAAAGGATAAGACCTCCAAACCGCATTGGATGTTTTTATTAGTATTTTCAGTTTCACTCTAATCTTTCTGTCAATTAAGATGACGTAATGTACCGAAGCTGTTGAAGAACAATGGTAAATATATGCTGCACAAAATGATAGGCTTGGCGACTGGGCAGCTGATTTCTTTACCAAACAAATGCTCAAAGTTCTGAAGAGTAATGCATTTTATCACAAAGGCAAACCAAGTGAGGGATTTGACACGGGAATAACTAATTGATCGTTGTAAATAAAAAGAGTTGGTGAAAATTTATGATAGTCCGATGAAATTCGTTGATACTGACGTGAAATGTCCAGAAGAAAGGATGCTGTACGTTAATATGAAAGCAAAGTGCCTTAGCAGTAGGATTCTTGTCCAGATATTCAACAGAGCTGTCTGCGTAAATTTCCATTGCCTGCTGCACTTGCTAGTACATATTTACCCTTAAGGCATACAATTAACATCATTCAAGGGCTATTTTTTCGCTTTGGGCAGAGGCCTAAAGAAGATGGCGATGCATCTTTAACATTGATATACACACATCGAAGTCATTCTCAGCGAATAAAATAGAATTCTAAGTAAGAATGAATGCATTAGCGAGTGGACCACTGCAGCACAACCGTAATAAAGCAACCATATTATCATCTATCCAAAAAATGTGAAGCACGAGTCCGAGTACCATGATGGTGATGGCTCCGCAAATTAACTTCTCATTTCAATCATCGTTGTGTCCTATGATGCTGCAATGCGCTGAAAACGTTCGGTGTGAGTCCTGTTTCCAGTCACCAATGATACTTAACAAGAAACCTGCTTTAACCACCAATGTAATCAGGACTATCTAGCGAGACACTGACTTTCAACGAAAAGAAAAGTCCCTCATCTTCCACTGTTCCTTTGCAAGTAATCTTATTTCGCTATCCGTCAATAATAAACGTTTTCACTATTTATGATTACATTTAGGGACTTTTATGGAGTTTTGTTTTTGGTTCTTTCATTATTTTTGAAGCTGACATTATAATACCTGCACAAATTTCGTAAGACCTAATAGAAACAAGAGAAAACTCAATGCACAATGTTATTTTCGTGTAAAAAGCCGAAGAAGTATCCACTCCATTTTAACCTAATGTTTTCCAGATACCAAAGTCGCTCCTGTGGGCTATTTATGGCATCAACAAGATACTAGCGGTAAATTCAAGTCACCTATAAATCTTTGATCTTTAATTGCTTAATTGGTTTGTTTAATGTACACCCGAAGAAGCCTTGTGTAACATTACACCCATGGCTCGGTTGTGAAATGTACTTAATTTATGGCCTTCGTTATTCGTCTTCCGCTTTGATAAAGGCTTGCTATCGGTTGAATTTCAATTCTAAGTGTTAATAGAAAATTACAATTACGTAGAGACAGATAAGCTGATCAACAATGATTCCTTATGGAAGTAATGATTTAAATAGAATCCACTGTTTATCTATATCTGAACAGATTACGTTAGGCACATGAAGCAAAAGCAAAAAAACAAAATATGTCTGTTACATTTTATCCATGGATATCTCCAAACTATGATTCAGTTGTATCGAGAAAAATAACAAGATATCTTGACTAAAAGTTCAGTCCAACCGGATGTTTATGGTTCAGAGCCGCAGAAATCTGACTCAGAAATTTTGAATTGATTTTCCCTGACAGATATGGACAAATGTCACTAAGTTGCAATACTATCAAGGTCACATCATTCGAAACAGTGGCACATGTGAATTGCAAATGCTGGAACACCTAATTCCGGCTTCAGTCAGCTTTCAGAATTTGGCAATAATTTGTAAAGTGAATAATTTTACTGATACCGGGTTTTTTTTAGAAATTTTGCTGATGATCAAAGCGTACAAATAAGAGCCTCTGGTATTTTAAAGACGAATCAATGATTTGTTAAAATAAAATCATGCTGGAGGCCGCTACGGGAGAAACGGTCGCACTTTTCACAATGAGTTCAATGAAAAGAAACTGCGTGGTTGATACATATTCTAACGTTATTACAACCAATACCAGTGATTACGTCCGGCAAACCGACGGCTTTGCGGATTAATGCATGACTCATGAAACGTGCTATGTAATATGAAATCAAATATTTAAAAGTACTGTGCTCACAAGTATTCACAAAGGCATGCAAGAGTAAATGTTTATTCCAAGCGTAGCTATTGTTTGCGGAAATTACTCAGAGAGTTTTAGTTAATTAAACACAAGTGAAATTGATTTGTAAAAGCAGTAAGGGAATTAGGGTGGGTGTGAGACGACATTGAATCCAACTACAAAAGTTTTCGAACATCCTGGATGTCGTTCATAGATGTTCGGTGGCGGTACGAGGAAGTTAGTTCTGGTCGTTACTCCAGGACACTGCGCCACTTTGACCATTGGCGAGAAAAAGAATATTGAAATCAGACGTGGTGCGAAAGGTCGCTGCTCCACTACAATATAACAATATTCGGACTGATAAAATTTACGCCTGCAAACAATCCACGTACTGACCATATCATTCCGTACGGATCTTAATTACCAACAAATGGATTAGTGAGAATACGAAGCCCCCTTCATTTCGGTCTGAACTTTAGACTGAGCTAAATGTCAGTTATATACTTTATTACAACAGTAGAGATATGAATTAACTGTGTAGCAGGAAGGAAATGCAGGATGACTGAGATACTTTTTATCCGAGTCTTCGATTCATCAAAATTTCAATACGTTGTTTTAAACTGTATGATTTTACGGTTTTGTCAGGATTGCAAGGTAGTAGAATAATAACCGAAGAAATAATTTGAAACGCATGATGGGATATGTTTAATATTTTATGAGGGGAATTGGTTCCAATAAAACGGCGTTAATGTATTTAATAACTAAACTATGCCGCAGCAGATAGTCACTGATGTGAGTGCAAGGCACTGCAAATGTTGACACATGTTTGCACCTGCAGTTCCTATTCCACTACATGCTTGTCTCAGCATTTTATGAAATTTTGGATTAATTAGTGCCCTATGACAAGGTCAAGCTACCGGTGACGAAATGTCTGTTTAATGTAGTGCAAGGACTCTCACCTAAATTGTGGTTGACTTTGCTCTCATGTGCTCTCTCAGACTTACAAATTAACATTTAGTTGAGCATTTGGGAATTATTTTATCACAGATATTAGGAAGGATTCAAATGTCTTGCTTGCATTTAGGTCGTGTTAATCTGCTATTTTCGTCTCAAATTCCAGTCACGCTTCTATTAAATTGTGCGGACCATTTCCAGTTTTTGGCTGGAATTTGTATTTCATACACTTCGTGTATCGGTCCTAAACCTGGGAAGAACATCCTGCAGGAGGGTTGGGAATATTTCATCAGCTATAACTCCCTCGCGTATTAGGAAGTGAACGACCAGAAGACATCGGGATTCCTGAAAACAATGGTTTATTTTTCCCCGCCCACACTGTCCCAAAATGAACAAATAATCGGGTTAGTTTCAGTTCGGGGATTAGTTGCTCAAGCTCTACAGTTTCTTTCTTTTTCAATCTTTTTATTAGTTTTCAAATTAATACAGATTGATATATATCATCAATGTTTATACACGTAATACAAAGATCAGGATAACAATCATAGCATAGATAATCATAAAGAACAATAAATATATTAAAAAACTGTAGATCCAACGATCTCTTAGTAAATGAATATAATATAAAAGAAAGGAAAGAAAAAGATTTTTATATAAATTAAATAAACCCAAATCAATAAGAAAAATTGTAAACAATATAAACTAAACAACAAAAAACAAAAAAAGACAAACAACAAAAAAAAAGAAAAAATACTGGGCTAAAATTCCTCAGTAGAAACAGGGCAATATTATGTTGTCAAGTCCGTTCCTCCAAGTTCGAAAGTTATTGAAGGGGGATCTACATCATGTGAAAATATTGAATAAATGGACTCCAAATTAGCTGTACAGTTTCGTACGTTCTGAATTAGAATACACCCCAATTCCGTAAAGAAATCATTTCACATCACATTGCTAAATATCGGAAGGGGATAAGGGATTGCAAAAAAAAAGGCCTATAGGGTTCATAAAATAAACAACGCACCGTATATAATCACGTGTTGTGTCCAAGGAGGGTACGGAACAGATGTCGGAGCATCATTTGATAGGATTAATGATCCCACTTTAAATATATCTACTTGATCAATTGGGAACCCTCACATCTTGGGATCTATTTCTGGCTCATATTCTGAAATTATGAATTTGCAAGCTAGGATGTATGTATAGATAAACTGGGAAAGTATTTCCTGCCGGATAATAATGTTATCATATACAGGACTAATCGCTGAAAGGGTCTGAAAGATGATCAACATCAAACGTTAAATCAATTTTATCTCCACAGATAATATTTCACCCGCTAAGTCAGTCCAGTATTTCCAGATCTTTTACGAATTATATCTGTCTTTGAGATGTAGTATGAAAACACATGGCTGTCACGTGACAGTAACAAAACTGACCCCTCAGGTCGGAGGACAGCATTGCTTATCGGAACGGAAGTGACACCACTGTCAATCAAGGTTCTGCTCCACCCCACCCATCAGGTGTGGGCATAGGGATTGGCCTTGGACAGCACCTCTGTTCCTGGGCCTGCCTGCCCATTGGCCTTGTTAAACACCTTTGTCCTTGACCCCAAGCCATTGGTCTGTCTAAATTACCTGGTCTGGCTCCACCCAGCCTTCCAGCACTATAAAGAGTGCTGCACATTCCTGGCTCTTTCTCTTTCAACTGCCCCAGGAATAATGAAACAATACTGAAGAGACCATTGGTAAAACTGTGAACAACCACAAGGTTTGGGAGCGTCTTTGTCAGATTCCAGTGAGTGTTAGAGCCAATGCTTGTTTGGGTCAAGGTGTTCAGGCATTGAAGTGTTTATCCCTTGATAAGCTGTACCTTGTTTACTCTGTGTTTGTGTGTGTGTCTCACCCTGGTTGCGATTTCCCTCACTTTCGCAATCTCCTGTCAGTGTACATTCATTCCCATTCATTCTGTTCCCGCGTTTGCCTTTGCGATTGAACTATTTTTAAGATCCAAACCCTGTGTCCATCTTTAATATCCCAAAAGAAACTTTTCACAAAACAGACAGATGTGAGGTAGTGCAAAACGTGACGATAATCTTGCATATACCGACGCAGTAACGCAAAGTATTTTTATGTTCTGTTTCGATCAGGAGTGTTGAATTGTATTTTATGTTACTTTGCTGATTTTCAGCACATAATATCGGTAGAAAGAATTAGTTTCTTCTGCAGACGATCTGTTTCATACCAGTTGGAGACCCTGCATTTAGGGTGTGTTTTTAATATCAGTGTCTTTATTAGCTGATCTGTATTATTTGGTTGGATAATATGGTTATAATACGTGCATTAATTCGAGATTATTTATTAGATAAAGGAGGACGTTAACTGCACTCCATGTGAGGGAGCAAAGAAAACTCATTGGTATTGAACTTTTGACTGCCTCAACCAAAATTTGCTTCGAAGACTCTGGCAATTAGAAACGAAGGCATACAATTTTAGAAATATTGAGCATGTCGGGCAGAATATGTGGAAAGGGAAATAGTTAAATCAGATGCCAGATGCTCTAAGGGGCTTCGATCTCAACCGGCAGCTTTCTCTTTCCATGGTTATTGAGTGTTCTGAACGTTGAGCAGTTCGAGATCTGTATATATTCGAACTTAGCACCCAACCATAAAGCATGTGAAGCTAAGATTACTCATATAGTAACTGAACCTCATATAACACCCAAAACCAATTAACCCCCTTGTGGGTCGGAATGAATTTAAGCTGCTTTGTTGTGTTTTGGGTGCTGTATAACTTTTTGAGCTGCTTAATCGTCTGAGGCACTGTTTCATTTCAGGTGTTAAATTTGTCTGCCCTTCCTAAAGGGGTCTAAGATTGTCATGTAGTTTGAGTTGTTTCATATCGTTCTACATTCTGCATTCATTCAGGAATTTACTTTGGTTGAAATATTAGCTTGAAGAGCATTGAGTGGTGCTGCTAATTAGTTTGAAATACTGCGTTCTGAATAATTTTACTTTCCTTAGTGTTCTGAGGTGATGTATTTTTTCAAGGATTTAATTGTGTTGCTCTTAGTAGTATTGTAAGCGATTTAAGGCTTTCTGTCGCTGTATTACATTAAGCTGCATTCATCTGAAGTGATGTTTATATTGTGGGGCTTCATAGTGCCTACATTAAATTATTTTGATATATTTTGTTACGAACTGAATTGAGAATCATGTTCACCATCACTTTTCATGCCCGTGGTTCTAATACATTTACATGCATCATAGATCTGGGTTGATGCATTATTTTGAATTGTTTTACTGAATTGGCAAGTTGCAATATATTAAGGTATTTGTTGAGCCTAATATGTTGAACTTTCAAATGATCCTTATGGTTTTTGTCGTGTTACTTTATCTTCCTGTGGTTAAGAGACCTTGTGGTATTTGGAAGTGTGTTGTCCGCCTAAGATGCTGCATTATGGTGGAATCATTAAGCGTTTCATTAACTACTGTTTTCAGTTTCTTTGGGTTTGAGATTTTAAATTATTCTAGCACAGCCTTATCGTTCTGAAATTGGAAATTATATTGATACACTGTTGGGTCCTCAGGTACTGTTAGTCTTGGATATTCTTTGGACTGATGTCCGCATAATAAATTCTATGATCTGGTAGGTGGCGCTGAATTGTTTTACAATTGCCGGTTAATGTGCTGATTAATTATGAGTAACTTTTGATTTTGGATTATTATGCTATTTTGAAGAAGTTTGTTTCTTAGATTGAAACATCTTTCGGTCTGTCGGAGATCATGTTTTGGGGTTTATTTATTCCTTGCTTTTGTATTTCATCTTTTTATTGTGACATGCTATCTTAATTTAAGAAATTTTATGTTCCTTATTTGACGTGAATTAAGAATATGGTAAGCTGATTTGAAGTTTTGCATTTGACTCTGCGTTTCAAACTTCCTGTCAAGTAAGAGTCTGAGCTCTTGTTCTATGGACTGCAGGTCCTTTGGTCTGAGATGGTGAGATGTGTCCAAGTAGCATTCGTATTCTATCTGTTTGAGTTCACCTGTGTATTTTCCGCAACGAACTGCTGTAATCTTATCTGAGAAGATGTGAAATGCGAAATGCTTTAAGCGTGTGTGGTACTTAATTGCCCACTCTCCCTTTATAGATCTGAATAAACATTTTCATTTGTAGCAGGTTATAAAACTAAAATCCATTTTCACGGCGACAATTTAAAGTCTGACGACAGTACAGTTAATTCGTATAGTTATTTATTTATTATTTGAATAACTGAGGTCACCGGATATTTTGCCATGCTCTTGAGCTGCTCCCTGAATTTGGACTGAGTCACCGCATAAATAAATGTGTTTGTGCAGCAATTTAAGTTCTGTAGCATTGTTCCGACTTGGTTAAATACAAGTTCCGATTCGTTGTAGTTATTTGGATCAATTCCTGCAATCGTGTAATACAAGAATTCTAGAACATCCACCATCCACATGAGAATGAAGCTGCCAGACAAGGTGAAGAGTAAAATCACAGACCTCCTCCTGCTTTTCATCTCGGGGTCATTGCGATTCTCCCCCTTGCTGTCACACTTCAGACCCTTACGGACGCGGCTGGCCACCAATATGTGTCTAACTGTCAGAGCATTGAGCAACAGAATTAAAGCAAAGGGAAGTAACGGTATCAAAACTGTGTCAAACCAATCAAAGCCCATCCATGCCGGTTGAGTATAATAGCTTGACTTATCAACGCAGCCCCAAGGTACATTATCGATTACTTCTGAAGATTCAAGTGTGAAATAAAATGGTATGTTCTTAGAACAGAGCAAAATAGCAGTTGTTGTTAAAACAGCAGCTGCTACTTTCCCGGTGCAATATTTAGTTTTCAGTTTCTGACAACAAATGGCGACAAACCGATCAAAAGTAAAAGTGACGGTGAACCACACTGAACAGTCCCTGGATTGACGAACGAGCACGTAGACAACACTGCACACAGGAGTGATGAACAGGAAATTCATCGGAAAATAATAAATGTTGACCCGATATAGGATGACCTCAGTAATTATGGTCAGTAGATCTGCTGCTGCCATGGCTACCAGATAGCGAGTGGTGCAGGTGGAAAGGCCGCACTTTCCCCGGGATAGAATCACAATCGCCACTAAATTGACTTAAAGAAAGCAGAGACGGAAATTACAGTTTGAACATTTTCCATGTCTACGTTAACACAATAAGATTGAATTTTATGGGCATTCGGCCTGCAATTGCAAAATGAAAAATATACGCCGCCACTCTAAACGAGAACCAATAAAGTCGTGGGCAGAATAGAGCAGGTAACAGCTCCCAAGAGCGTGCTCAGTTGTTTAAATATGCTGTGCTGCTGGTCAAAAGGTTAAAGGGGTTTACAAAGTTGGTTGTGGCCTGACAGACTTCAAAGGGAATTGAATCACTACGGAATATTGGGAGGAGACGCTGAGAGGAAAGCCTGGAAATAGAGAAGTCATAGACAGCAGTGAACGGGTCGAACTTAGAGAAGGTCTAGTGACAGTGGGTTGTACGACTAAAACGAATAAGCGTACGAGGTGGACAATGGGGGAGCAGACAAGTAGGCGAAGATGTGGAAATATAATGCACAGTACTATAAACCGAGGACAGGGCGGACGGATCGGAAATTTTGTATAGAAATAGAGAGAACGAGATGAAGATTCCTTAACCATTATCCTCTACAATCCATAGTCCATAATTTATCTTCAAGAATACAGGAAAGCTCCGCCAAGAGCTGGTATATAGTTACAAGAGAAACGGAGTGGACGTTGGGGCAATGGAAGTGTTGACTACAGAATAACATACAGGTTAGAACAGATACACGTTTGACCATAAAACCATGGAAACATTGGCATTTACAAAACAATTTCAAAATTCAAGGTCGGGGTGGGTCAAGCAGGTGGAGTGCACAAATTAGATAATAAAGTTGGTATCAAGACACCGGGTTTGGATGGACTGTATCTGTTCTTGTAAAAACAATGGCAAGATGAAAGGAACGTAATGTTGGCACCATCAGTAAAACTGAACGAGGAAGTTGAAAAGAAGAGTAGGGCTAAAGGAGAGTTAATTATATGCAACAGAAATATGATATCATGGGAACTTTAAAATCATAAGCATAATTCGAAGTTTGGACGATTTTGGAAACATGATTCCTTCTGTTAATTAATAAAACGGTCATCTAATTGCAGACTATGCAATAATTTCTGTCAGTATTTCGAACACCAAACGTTAGCAACCAAAGTGAACTCATTGAAGTGTAATTAGAAGGATTGAATTGTTCAGGCTTTCTTTTTACTTACTTTTCTTCTATATCGTCCATCACTGGCAAAGTTATTTATTGTTCACACTTAGCTATCCCTGAAAAGCTGATAGAGATGCCTTCTTGATAAGATGTAATCCTTCTGCTAAAAGTAAATCTTTTAAATCAGGATGATGTGAGAGACAGTATGAAATTTCCGTTTACTTGCGCTATCATACAGGAACTGACCTTGCCCATCTTGGTGCTTGTGGTGGTGTGATTGGGAGGCCTGTCAGAGCAGATTGGACAAGTAACTGCAATATATCTTCTAAACGATTAAAAAAAATCTGCAGCAAATATGCGAAGCTGTGGAGGAACGGAATGTTTAGTATGGTTTACTGTGGATTACACAAGCAGCTTTATTATCGGTGGTATCAAGCTGCTGTAGGTGGTCTGGAGGGGCACTTTTCTAGCTGAGAGTATTCAATTCCGCTCAATGGTGGAAGAAGGTGTACTCAAATAGATGCAATATAGTTTGGTTTTCCCAACGCATTTGATAACGCGCAAAGCAGTTTCATCGATAATTTAGTTTACCTTGTGGAATTAGTGGTGTACAAAACAATGTCAGCATAAACTAAAGTAAGTCTTATCGGGATAATTACCACCAGTAAGTCTGCAATCGACCTTCGGTAAAGTTCATGAAAAACTGACAGTGCTATCAGGTGGCAATTACATCCTTTCATCAAGGTCAAGGATGCTTAACTGGATTTTGCGAAAACCATTGCATCACGACCTCGGAACAGCCTTGCACCAAACATCTGAATATTTGTGAGGTGTTTGCATCTGCCATTTTCAGAGCAGCTGAACTCGTAGACTAAGGTTCAGTAAAAATGAAGGGAGTGGAAATCAAGATAAAACATCCAGAAATGAGGAAATTTCCAATGGCTTATAATAATAACTTACTGCTATAAGTAATAATAACATTAATAATAAACAATGAATATTCAGTTCATTATTTTCCAATAAAAGATTGGATTATTATCTTAAGATATAAATCCAATTATCTGATATCCGAAAAGAAAAGGCTTGCAGTAGTAGCATTAATTCTGCTCACTAGCGGAAAGGAATGATGTGACTGCACTGGAGAAGAGATAGAGAACATCAAGATGTTGCCTGGGATGAATCGAATAGTTCATGTGAAAAGATTGGATTGTTGAAAATCCAAGTTTATTGTCATGGACACATACGCAAGGTATAAGTGCCACGAAAAATTAGGTTTTGGCGGCAGGAGCACAGTATATTTCCAGTACAACAAATAAACATCCGCATCAACTGAAATTAACGTAAAATACGGATAATGCACGCGACAAAATAAATATAACTACACAAGCGAAAATTGAGAGAAACAAAACTGAAGTCTGAGGTAGTTTTAGGGATTTTCTAAGTCGTTGTGAACCTGATGTCAGCGGGGAAAGAGCCATTTGTTGATCATTAAGGTATGGGTCATTAGTTTCCTGTGCCTCCTGCCTCATGGCAGCATCGATAAGAGACCATGGCCCGGAGAGTGGAAGTCCCTAAAGATGTTTGTTTTTATCTATATCCTTGATGTAGGAAGTTGCGGGAACGGACTGAGACTGGTCTACAACATTGAGGGATATAGATAACGTAGATAGAAGGAGCGACTTTCCCCAATCCGTGTCTAACATTATAGGGCATACGTTTAACTTAAGCGGTATGTGAGGAAGATTTGTTTGCACTCATGAAGTGAATGGAATCTGATACGCATAGTCTGAGTGGGTGGGTGGTGGTATTCTCAACATTTATGAGGAGTCCAGACGAAAATTTTCTCAAGGGCTTAAAAAGCTGCGGACTGAGTGCTGGTAAATTTGATTAGTATCGATGTATACTTGATGGTCAGCATGGACATGGTTGTCCGAAGGACTTTGCTGCTTCTAATTCTAACTTTACGTTCCAGCGTATGCATGAATCTCTACATGTCTCTTCCTATGTGGGTGATCTTTTTTGTGTCCTTGAGTGCGATAACGAAGGACAAAACAAAAATAATCGATGCATATATTAACTGAGAATGAATAGCTTTGTGGCTGATATCCAAAATTTGTCTAGAGCCGATACACTTCCGTAGAAATAACTCGCTTTCCCATGTTATTCAAAGATCATACGACTCTAAATATAAAGTATTTTGGTGACACAGGTTCACAAATCATTTAACATGGAGAAGCAACAAGGTCATCAAAATGTATAAAATGCATTCGGGATTAGTCTTTCGTTACAAAAATTGAAAACAAAGATACTATATTGAACACACAGATACATGTTTACAGAGGAAGGTGATAATATATACTTAGAAATTTGCCATTAAACAACTTTAGAAATGTTACACGGTGTATAACCCTGCTTTTTATTTCGCTGACTGAGAAGAATATCAGAGCACTAAATACTAAATTATCAAAAAGATCTAATGGCCGTGGTGCTGCAAACTGATACCCTAATGTTAATAAAACTCTATGAACACACGAAATCTTTATAGTCATGCAGACGTTGAGTGAAATTTGACATGGGCACAGAATGATATGAATCGGTAGAAAGATTTAGTTCGTCAAATTTCAATTTGTTGTGCTTCTATCAACATCAATCGGGTCAAACTCAAATGGATCTGAGAAGTGGCAACATCTCACTTGGGGAGAGGGGTGTTTTTGAAGTATTGTTCATCTCTCAACTCAGTCGCTCAACATAAATAGGCTTTTTGGGACATGTAGTCTCAGCTAATTTGGATAGTGTTTTTCGGAAATAATACCGACAGGTGAGAAGTTGTCACATTATCTTAAAGGAACAGCAAGTAACATTTCCACGGCAATCTAGTGCATTGAGAAAACAGAACGCTGTAGGAGGAAGCATCAAAATGCTTAAAATGAATACTTATAAACAGCATCTATGCTCTTCCTAATAGTTCAGTACTGCAGCAAGATTAAAAAAAAATAGCCCCAGTAATGCGTGGTCGACTATAGCTGTTCCACTCTGGTTAGAGTCCACAACTCACTACTAATTCAGAGGCACGAATATACGGCCATCCATTTGAGTAATAATGTTTCGTTGCACTCCTGCAGTGAAAGACTCTTCTACCACTCTCCCCATTGGATAATGTCATACACTGTAATCTGATGCAATAGTTCATGATCATTACTAAACATTAGAAATGATAATTCAGAAAGCCTGTAGGCTTTAGATAGAGACTTACTTCCAGCTGAAACAATATATTAAATTACAGAAGTAAATTGGGGAATCTGGCTTAAAGTAATATCCGTTATTTTTCGGCCACAAAACAACACCTGGTATTATTATTCAAAAAGAAATTCAGACTCAACCAGAAATGTAATTTCCACTTACCAACAACACCAAAAATGGCAAGTGCCAAATAATATATTTTCTTGACACTTTTGAATGCTTCCAACATTTTCGTCTGAAACAGCGTGTCTCTCCTCGAAAAATCAGTGTCCGGATGAAAATCCTTGGCAAAAAATCTTAGCTACTGTAATATATAATGTGTAGGCATTCCACTGGGACATTACAACATCACACAAAACGTTTATTTTTACATTTTGAGCAGTTAGATACGACTGCCAAATCAAATCCCAGATGCGTTTGTGTTTAATATCGAGATTTCACCGGGAAACAAAAGGAAGATTGAGCAATTTTGATTAAGTTAATTCGTGAAAAGTAGAAGTTGCATTCAGCCAGAAATGGGGTGGTTGCTTCAATTTCCATAGAATCCATCTGCCGATTTCACAACATTTCGGACATGCATTACCCTGTTCGTCCCTCAGTTCAGACATGGTCTCCACCCTCACTGCGATAATCGTTATGTTTTCTCCATCCTCTTTGCAAGTTTAATCCTGTTTGTTTTGTCACATTTTTTTTTATTTCGATGTAAGATCATCGATCTGAAACTTTAGCTCTGTTTCTTTCCCCACATATTATACTTGGACAGTGTTTGATGAGGGGATAATCCACAAAAAAAAAAAATACGATTGTATCACAACTAACACAAATACTATATTATGTGTACAATTAATTTCGTTACGTTTTAAGGAGGATATAAGAATATTGGAGTGGGTACAGAAAAGATTTACAAAAATGTTTCCAGGGACACGGCTCAACAATTACATCTTTATATTAGAAATACCGGGTGTGTTTTCGTTGGAGAACATAAGACTAAGCGCACACATGATAGATGTATATACAATGGCAAAGTGTCTGGGGCAGATTGGATAGTGAAAGTTTGTTCCTTCTGGGGAAAGATAGAGGACTAGAATTTTCAGGTAACAATAAAAGTGGAAACAATTAAGGTGCACATGAGAATTGTTTTGTACAGCATATGTTTGGAAGTTGGAATGAATGCTATGTGGATGCGGTGCAGTTAGATTTCATTGTTGCTTTGAAGGTGGGATTGAATAAATACAGTTGTAGAAAAGATTGGAAGGCTATCGAGAAAGGACCACGGGTCAACCTTGATCGTTATCTCATCTGTACTGTGACCCATGCTATGTTTCTGTATCTTGATAACTGTTGGTATCTCGCAGTAAGGGTGAACCATCGAGCTCCACCACCACCGATTGAAACCCCTCTCCGATCTGATCTATTCTGTAATAAAACTTGAATAGCAACTTAAACCTAAGTATCTGAGATCATTGTATTCCAATCGAGTTGATTTTTTTCTAGTCAATGAACTAAACTCGAAGAGTGCAATAATACATCATTCCCTGTTTGGCAACAGCTTGATCACACACCGAAGTACTTACGTTTAGATTAGCCTAACGGCCTTTTAACCTTACAATGGAAGACTTATCATTAAGGTGTCGAACTGTCTTTGCAAGTGATGTTCCGACATGTAAACCCTACGGATAATCATTTAGCAAAACAATGGATTTCCTGGCTAATCGCCGACAATTTCTGGAAAATTTTCCTCATTGGGCCTGGAAACCTGATCCAGAGAAAGCTACGTGCGAAATTATTTCAAATGAAATATCCATTTGTTTTCCATTACCTATCAATGGCATCGTTCTTGGAATCTGAGGAAGTGTTCAAATGGCAGGAAAGCTGAAACGGTCTCCCAAGCGAAACGCGGTGGTACCCCACATATTCAGACAGTTCGCTTGCATTTCACTGAATCACTCTCAGGAGGAACTTTCACCTTATCAGAAATAAATGAACGGGAATGATAACTCTGCAATTTTGGAAAAAAGCGATTCTCTCCCCTTACGCAACTATCAAAAGTCAAAGCAAAATCTCGCAGGCGCACATAACGTGAAATGAAAGCACAAACTGATGCAAATAAACAGCAAATCACGCAGTATTGTGCAGTGAGAAACAGTCAGCCATTCAGTTCCGGCGACTGTTCACGACATTTTTCACGAGTTGGCGCTTCCTCTGTCATTATACCTTGCTCGAGAGTGCTATTATTTTAAACAGTTTGTGCACACCTGCGTCGGTATGCCGAGTTGTCTATTATACCAAACATGGCAAATCACTCATGATATGCTTGAAGCGGAATTCATGACGGTAAGGTCAACAAATCTTGCGTTGCTTTGTTTTTTAATGGCACACCTAAGCTAATATTTTCTTTTGACCCTTTTGAAATACATCTTGTGTTTGTTAGACATTGTTTTATGCACGGGTGTTCGAGTGATATAAGATGGCTTACAGTCATAATTGACCATAAGAGGAGATAAAATGCTCCGTCATTGGCAAAACCACATTAGCATATGTTGCTTAGAGTAAACGTTGCCACCTTGTGGTAAAGATATTGACCGACGACTGAACCATGCAAACTGTGAAATGTTAGAGGGCTGTCACAGCCAGCCTTAACCCTGCAAACTTAACAGGAATTTTAGAAGGCATTTCATGGGAACTGTAAATAAGTTACCATTCAGGCACCTAAGACACGAAGATGAGGGATCAAGCTTTTTCCCCAGTAGTAGGTTTTCTGAGTGCCTTCATGAAGGCGAAGGTTGCAGATGACTTGAACATATTCAAGGCTGGAAAATGTTACATGCACACACATTGGTATTATACAAAGCAGGGACTTAAAACTTATAAATCTTAGTCACATTCTTACACCCAAAGAAATCAGTACAGGTGAGAAACAAGGACTAAAGCAAAGTATACTAATAAAAATTGTGGCAGTAGGATTTATAGTTTTTCTTTTAAAGTAGGAAGCAAAGCGTATAAAAGAAAATGTAAGAACGAAATTAGGAGGGCAAAAGGGGGCCAATTATGATTAAGAATAATCCTAAGAGCCCTTGTGTAAATTGGAAATAAGCGAGTTGCTAAGGAAGAAATAGAGGGCTGATCCATTGGTACTTTCCAGGGAGAAATCAGCAGCGTTTGGAGTGTTAAATGAGGGGAATACTGATATTATGGAGCACGTTTCTATCAGGAAGGAGGAAGCACAAGAAATATTAAAGTTTACTAGATTGGATAATTCTCCAGGGCTTCACTGGATCTATCCCAGGAAGCAAGGGAGGCATTGCCGTGGCTCTGACAGAGGTGACTAGGAAATATGACGAAGGAAGAACGGTATAAATGGCTTACCTGGAATTTATTAAGTCTTTGTACAAGCCCCTGCATAGTCCAGAACGTCAAGACAAAAGGGGTCTATGTTGGAAAAGTGGATCTAAAATTGTCTTTTGTGATAGGACGCTGGGGGTAGTGGTGGAGGGGTGTTTTCTGACCCGAAACCTGTAAGAAGTTGTTCACTGCAGAAAACAGTGTTGGACCCTCTGTCCTTTGTAATTTCCATATAAATAGCGTATCAGAATGTAGATGGTCTGATTAGTAAGTTTGCAAACGGCACGAAAGTTAGTGTTCCGTGGATAGCGACGGATGTCGTCGAAGTATGCAATCGGACATAGATTAGACGAAATGTTGGGCGGAGCGGTCACAGAAGTTTATACGTGTGAGGTAATGCACTTTGAGTGGTCAACTGCTAGTAGGACATATGAAGCAAATGGCGGATACCTTGGGTATGTTGGCGTAAAAATAAATCTGGGGTATAAATTCCAATTATCCTGAAAGTGGTTACAAGCATGGAGAGGGGAGTGAACAGAGCATTTCATATTCTTGCCTTCATAGGCAGAGGCATTGAGTATAAACGTTGTGACGTCATGTTGCAGTTGTACAAAACATTGGTTGGACCACCAGTTAGAGTGTACGGTTCTCCTTCCCATATTACAGGAAGGATGCAAAAGATATTCACCAGTATGTTGCCAAGGATGGAGGGCTGCAGATGTAAGGAGAGATTGCAGAGACTGATTTTATTCTCACTGGAAGGTTGGAGGCTCAAGGGTGACCTCATGGAGGTTCCTAAAATTTTAGGGCAAAGATCAGATAGTTCATCAGAATTTTTTATCAGAGCAAGGGAATCTAGAACTGAAACTGGGTGGGGGGGGTGTGGTGGAGGGCACCGCTTTGAGATGAGTGGGTAGAAAGTTGTAGAAGATCTGAGAGGAAAGTTTCACTCAGTGGGTGGTGAATATATGGAACGAGCTGCCAAATGTGTTGGGGGAGACAGCTATATTCAAGGTTTGAAGGACCACAGAACAGGTACTTAAATAGGAAAGGCGTAAATGGATATGACCCTCCCGTGGGCGAATAGGATTAAGTAGATAAGTGTCATGGTCGGCATGGACGAGATTGGCCAAAATGACCTGTTTCTGTGCTCACGTTTCTATGATCCTATGGTTCCATGATTATATGGTAAATCATCAGCAGAGGCTTCAGCTTCATCGATCCGGCATGATTTTGAGCTCTGTGTTCACCAGCAACACGCTCACGCCCATTTATTTTCTCAAATACACCATTCAATACTGTAGATACTCTCCCCTGTTTTAGAATTCACATGAACCTGAACGTCCTTTTTGTCATTGCTTATTTTGTTTCACTGGACCTAATCATTATTATCTTCTGTTGTGTCATTAACAATGAACTTTTCCACTCATATTACTCCCTTTAGTGATAACCACCGCCTCCCCCGAACTTGCAGTACTCAGCTAACTGGATGGTAACCCCAGTGTTGTCAAACTTACTGACAAGGGCAGTTGTATTGCTTTATGGTGCACTCTCTTGAACCGCGCAGTGGTTGCATGTGAACTGTCTGACACCACACCGTAAATCTCGCTTGACCATAAGGAAACGACTGAATATCAAGCTTTTATCGCGGGTCATAGATAAGGTGAATGCAGTCTTTTTATCAGGGAAAGTGAATCCAAAACTAAAGTGTAGGTTTAAGATAAGAGGGCAAATACTTACTAGCAGCCTGATGGATAACTATCATACAGAGAGTGGGACGTCTTTGGAACTCTCTCCAAGAGGAAGTTATTGAGGCAGTTGCAATAACAACATCTAAAATAATTTTAGACAGAAAAATGGATAGGAATTGTTTCGCGTGGTATGGGACAACGCGGGCAAAAAGGACTAGTTAATGATAGGGAATCTTGGTCGGCATGGGCGAGTTGGGCCAAAGGGTCTGTTTTGCGTTTTCTATGACTCTAACTGTAGATGGCAGGATCCTTAGCAGCAGTGATGTACATAGCAACCTTGGAATGCCAGTCCATAGCATCTTGAAAGAGGCAATCATAGTTGATAGGGGTGGTAAAGAAGGCATGCGGTATACTTGCCTTCCCAGCTTCTATATTCCATACCCTATCTGATTAAGGCATGATGTAGCAGTATAAAGCTTCGGTAAGGCCACATTTGGAGCATATTTCACTGTTCTGATCGCAAACTATATGAAGGATGTGGAGGCGTTGGATAGGGTGTAGGAGAGATTCGCCAGGATTTTGCCTCGTTTTGAGTGCTGTAGATATAAGGACAGGTTTGAAATCCTTGTATTGTTTTCTCTGGAGCATTACAGATTGACGGGCAATCTACCAGAAGCATATAACCGCATGGCAGTCATAGATAATGTACATATTTTGAACATATTTTTTACTCGGGGTGGAAATGCCAAACACTGGGTAGTATAAGCTTAAGGCGAGAGGACATGTTTAACGGAAATTTGTGATGCAAGTTTCTTTTTACATTAAGAATGCTAAGCTCCTGGAACACCCTTTCAGGGAGCTGCGGGGAGGAGGTAAAACAGCAACGTTTAACAGGCATTTAGAGAGATAGAAATAGTGGAACAGGGGCCATGTACAAGCAATTGGGATTGGTTTTGTTTGGCGTCATAGTCGGCACAGGCTGATGAGGCCAAAGGGCTCGTTCCTGTGCTGTGATCGTTTATGTTCATGTGCTGTTAATTATTGGCTGCCTACGGGGAAAATGATTAATAAGAACGATATATCTCGAAACGGCACTTAAACCACAATGGATTGTGTTGTGATTTCTTTCACTACAATACACCTGCATTTCTTTCAGTTTTCGATTTCTGTTTTTATTTCGTTAAGATAAGAATCCAGAGCCATAACCGAACCAATAGGCCCCCCACCATTCTTTAGACCTTCTGCTAAAGAATGAGAATACCACCTAGAAAGTTAAAGAAATTAGACCGTTCTCGTTTCAACTTGTGTGCTCTTGAGGCTGACTGAAAGTTCTCTGGTTGGAATCGTTCCCGGGAGGCTGAGAAAGAAAGCAGAATTGACGCTAAAGCCTTTAGTCAATGAACAAATACGTAAATAAATAATAGTGCAAGCAGGCTGATATACATAACTAATGATTACTTCCCAACAATTCATCAAATATAGCAATGATATACGAAACTCGGTATAACCACCTGAAATGTATTACAACGGTTTAAGGAGGTGATCAGGGAGATCTTTTTTTCTGGAATACATTGATTCAATTGGAGGAGTTTCTATTCTCCCCTATGAGCCCGGAATTTCCAGAGGCAGAAACTAGAATTACTGTCTGCCTTCCAACATAAACATTCATTGTCTAAACTATACTTAACTTCACATAGATGTATTATTTTAAAATGAAAGCTTGTGATACCTTTCTGTGAGCAGATTGAAGATCGATACTGTTACAGCATAACTGGAAATGCAATTCAACGTCCCTTGAATGATTGGATTGCACTTTCGTACATACAGCACAGTGTAATAAGCTACGCAAATCGAAAGTCTTAATTTCGATTTATAATTATATTGATTGCAATAATTGTCAATTAGTAGCAATTAGTAGTTCATAACTGGACAATTCTGGGGCATACGCAGAATGTTTCGAGAGGACTTAGTTTAATTGTTCATTGATATAAATTGTTACAACTAACCTTGTTGTTTTGAATTTTGCAACTTCTCCACAACTTCTTACACCCAGATACTGAAACAGCAATTGTTATCGACAACTCGAACAGCGCCAGGATTAAGAGGATGACGACAAGGCCAAACGTGTATGCCTGTTGATTAATAGCAAGAAATACTTAAAGACCATTATCCACGACGACAATCTTTGTACTGAGAATTGCCGCGCTCCTAGTTGCAACGTAATTCATGGAGGTAACTGATATCACAAGTTAGACGTGTTAAGTTTAATAATTGCGGTGAAATTCCCCTTTGGCAGTGGACAGAACTACACTGGAATCCATCCTTCAGCTCCCATTAATTTATTTTTCATTCGCCCCTTTGGAATGACAAGTAGGCCCTGCTCAAGACTAATGCCGTTATTTCCAAGTTAGAATGCCAGTTATGCCAAATGAAATTGTCTACGTGAAGTAATCGCCTAAAGTAAAGGAAGGACTTTGTGAAACCATTAAACACGCAAATAGGCTAGGCTTGGCAGAAAGACTTGATTATCCTTGCCCACCATGCTTGCTGCACCTTCATTGGATGCTAATTTGTTTCCATTACCTGAATTTGTCGACTAATGGATTTCGCTACCAAATGATAATATTGTGTTCAAATGTTTTTTTTTATTTTAAGTGGAAGTGAAATAAACCCAGGAGATAAATGAAATCTATTGATTTACATAATGGGTTATCATGTGGAATCGCGATATTTAATAAATATATGTCCAAATGGTTTGTTTGTCTTCTGCATTCTCTACTAATAATCGGGAATACATCCAGTAAGATTCATTACTGATTGTAAATTGTAAGTAATGTAGAAGGTTCATAATCCTGTACTTACAGCCTTATTAAGCATACAGGGATCGAAGCTGCTTTCGGAAGGGAATGACATGTTTCTTGTCCAAATCTTCAATTCAGTGGAAAGTTTAACGAGACTCATTGTGCCAACAACGGTGCTGAGAGAATTCGTCATCAGATACGTGACCAACTTAGAACAATAAACCACAATTTACTCAATTGTCTGTTGTTGATGATATTTTGAAATGCTTTCAAAACATTGAAAAATGTCACGAGCAAAGTACCGGCCTAAAATTGTGAAATATTCAAATTACAGCCAAAGTAGTAATTACTGCCACACAGGGTAAAGTCCTAAATTGGAGCACTTTCGGACGAGTGACCATAATTCTTTTCGTCTTCAAATAGTTAAAATAGACAGGGACTTACAAAGGTTGACTGGAACAGTTTATGTGAAGGTAGAGGGACGTTTGGAAAGTAAGAAGTGTTTGAAAGTGATTTAGCCAGCTTATTTCCGTCAGAATGAAGGATAAGTGTGCCAGAATTAAGGAACCCTGGCTGACGAGGCACACTAATTGTCTGGTTAGGATAAAGATGGAAGAATATGCCAGGAGTAGGCAGCTGGGGTCAAGCGAATCCCTTGGATGTATGAGCACATTTAAGAGTGAGCTCAAGGGGCAAAAAGAGGGCATGACATAGCTTTGGCAGATTAGGTAAAGGAAAATCCTGAGAGCCTCTGTAAGTACATTACGAGCAATGGGTAAGTGGGAAAGAATACGCCACTTAAGGATCAATGTGGTGGTCCATGTGTGGAGCCACATAAGTAGGCCGAAGTCTTAAATGTATATTATTCGTCGCTACTTACCGTGGATAGGAAATGGAAGCTTGGGAATTCAGTTAAAGAATAAAGTGATTTCTTGAAACATATCCACCTTACAAAAGACAAGGTACTGATGATCTTAAGGTGCATGAAGTTGTATGAATCCCTGGGGCTTGACGATGTGCATCTTGGACATTGTGGGAAACCAGGAGAGAAATTGCTGGGGCCCTGCCGGAGATATTTGTTTCAATGTTAACTACGGGCGAGGTAGCAGAAGAAAGGAGGATGTCTAGTATTGTGCCTTTATTTAACAAGGGCTGCAAGGAAAATATGCAAACTACAGACTGCTGAGCCTAACAACCCTGGTGGGAAAGGTACTGGAGCGTATGCTGAGATACCTGAGGCCTGTAACCAGCAGTTTGCCTCAAACATCAGCGCGGGATCAACTATTGTTCGTCATCTATATGAACGATTTGGATGACAATGTCACCGGCATGGTTAGTAAGTGTGTGGGTAACACCAAAGTTGTTCGTAGACTGGACGGTTCAGAAGAATTTCCAGCGTTACGATGGGATCTGGGAAACGGAGCCTAGGATTGTCAGATAGAATTTAACTCGGACAATTCCGAAGGGTTGCATTTTGGTATGTGGAACCAAGGCAGGACTTGCACAGTAAATAGCAGTGCCGTGGAGAATATTGGAGAACAAAGAGGCCCAGGAGTATAAATACGCAGTTCCTTGAACGTCCCGACACCCGCAGACATAGTGATGAAGAAGGCGTTTAGCACACTTTCCTTCATCGGTTAGGGCATTGAGTGCAAGAGTTATACCGTCATGTTACAACAGTACAAGACGACACTTGGAGTATTTTGTCCACTTATGGTCGCCTGACGAGAAGAAGGATGTCAACAACCTGGAAACGGTGCAGAAATGATTCACATGGGTGTTGCTGGTATTGGAGGGTTTGAGGGTCCAAGGAGAGACTGCATTTGCTGGGGCGTGTTTTGTTTCTCCCTGGAGATCTGTGGGTTGTGCGGTGACATTGTAGAGGCATATACCCTCATGAGGGGCAGAGATAAGGTGAATTTTCACGGTCGTTTCCTCAGGATAGGATAGTGGAACACTCGAGAGCATAGAATTAAGGTGAGGGTAAATATGCACAGGCGATCTGAGGGACATTGTTTTCCACATAATGTGTGGTTGATATGTGAAAAGTGATGTAAGAGGAAATGGTAGATAATGTACAATTACAGCGTTCAAAATAGATTTGGACCGGTGCATGGATGGACAAGACTTAGATGGCTATAGGTCAAATGCTGGTAAATGGGACGAACTCAGGTAGCAGCTTGTTAGTCACGGTCAAGTCGGATCGAAGGGCTTATTTCCGTATAACTTGCTGTATAACCACGAATCAATGTATGTTGTGGCATATACAGGATCTGTTCATTGGATAAAGGGCAAACACTACAAGGACAGATACATGGGAGATTGGCTCTCGATATGAGCGACTCTTGTTAAAAGAATAAATTAAATTGCTTTACTTTGAAGAAGAGAAGGCTGAGTGGAAATGTGATGTCCCTATATATCTGACATGGGTGGTTGTTTTCTTTGGTGTAGACGTCTGTAATGGAAGGTTACAAACTTTAGAGTAAAGGGATCCCGACTTAAGCGTGACACGAGAACGTTTTAACCCTCCGTGTGATTGGAATATACATTGCAAAAGTCTGAAACAAGAAGGTAGCTCTGGTGAGATCCAGCTCCGACATAACCAACAAGAAGGTTATATCTTCAATGCTGTAATCATCCCAAATATAGGACAATACGATTAGAAGTAAGATACACAGTGTATCAGGGAATTACATTAAACACACTTCCGTACTTCACACGTTCGGATAGTTTTCGGGTCTCTGCAAGTGGTTGCAGAGGATATTTATCAGAGCAGTTGCATGGATGAGGAATTTGATTAATCAGAGTAGGTAAAGATGCTTAGCATATTCTCCTCAGGAAAATCGAGGTTAAAGGGTTAAGGTGTGATTCGTTTAGTTCCACACTACGATCATGTTTCCCAGTTCATCTTCAAAATATTGCCGTGCAAGATCTGTGCCCTGAGAATTCCACAAAAACAAGATTTTTGGGGGGCAGAAACGTTAAAGGTTGAAGAAACCTGACTGAAGGAGCTTACGGACCTAATGCTGGGAAGGGGCAATTTGGCTTAGTAGCATTTTTGCGAAATTCAGGGAAATGGTAAAGTGAATTATCTCCCTTGTTGTAAATTTTCAATGATACCATGGAAAATATTTTGGCGAATGGGATTTCATTAGGAAGTCGACCATGAAGCCTGGTTTACGTGTTGTGTTTCCTTTCCGAAATCCTAAACAAAAGCACGTTAAACTAAAGAGAAATTAAAGTGTATTCCTTGTACTGAAGAACACTGGTTAACTGATGGTTCAATATAAAGGTACTTACAAGAATTGTGCATGGTATCTGCTCCAAAGCAATCCGCATCGATCCACAAAGAATAAACTGTTGGGGCAGGTGAAGGTAAATATAGTATGATACATTAATCTATGAAAACGAAATCAATATATTTTTATTACGAAATTATGTCACGAAACAAAAATATTTGGATAATTATTGATGAAGTATGATTAGATATCTCTCATTCATCTGCACCGACGTCGTAAATTTTCATATAGTTTATGAATGAGTTTTTATATTATTTGAACTGATAATGAGTTCGTGATGTTTAATGAGACTGAATAGGCTCAGCGTAGAATAACCATCGAGGCAAACTATTAGAGAAGGACGCTTCCACTCTGTTACGCTTTTTATGCTATGTTCTATGTTATGTGTACTATCCTATGTTATATATTGTTCAACTTTTTTATCGAAGCAGCTGGACTACAAAGGAATGCCTTGTATTGTAGTTGTCGGTCTTATGTTCTTAATGTGCCTTCGTCAACAAAGTGGCTTAACCAAGCATTTTGTCAATTAACACTTTGCATCCTACCCTGAATAGTAAGTACAAGTCTTCACAATTGGCAAAAAAATATTGTGTTCCACATTTAGCCTGATCATATTCCTACGGCATGGAAGTGTGCATTCTTTCCACTGCAGTATAATACTTCTGTAATAAAAAAATAACATTATGGGATACGTCGGTTGTTTAATGAACATGCATATTAACGTCCTACGGTTGATGTGCAGGGATGTCGTAGACACCCTGTGATGGAATATTTCCCTGTACTTAATCAATAATGTTAACCTTTAATTCTTTAAGTTTTGTTATAATGTTTAACTACACTTCCTAATGTTTTATCCCGCATGCAAGATTCAATCATTTACGGTTATCATATGGGTGTACATCACTTTCAAACATCTTTGCACCTTATTTGCTGCTAGGTTTGCCTCGTTGTCCTTTCTTTAATCATCAACATCCCTATAAAAATTACGGTTTGTTCTTTCATCGAAGCCATGTATAAAGTAAATAGCTGAGTTGAAGTATAGTTTCTTCCAGTGCCCCACTAGTAGCGGCTTACCAACATGAAATCAGCTGACTTGAACATCTCAGATTAAAGGGTTAGCCATTTATGATGAAACAAAGGAGGAACGTCGCCATGCAGAAAGAGTTAATCTTTTGAATTCGCTTATCTGAAGGGCTGTGGAGGCACAGTCACTGAGTAAATTCAAAGCAGAGTTGGATTTTTAATTTTTTTTTTATTTTACTTACAGCGTGGTAACAGGTCCTTCCGACCCAACGAGTCCGCGCCGCCCATTTTAAACCCAAATTAACCTACCCGTACGTCTTTGCAATGTGGGAGGAAACCGGAGCACCCGGAGGAAACCCACGCAGACACGGGAGAACGTACTAACTCCTTACAGACAGTGACGGGAATCGAACCCCGATCGCTGACGCTGTAAGAGCTTCGCGCTTATATATGTGTGTGTGTATGTGTATATATATATGTGTGTGTATATATATATATATATATATGTGTGTATATATATATATATATATATATATATATGTGTGTGTATATATGTATATGTATATATGTCTATATACTAAGCAAAGCAATGGACATGTAAATAACGCTGGAGAATGATGCTGAGGTAAAATATTAACCATGGCCTTGATATATTACAGATGATAGGTTATCGTTCCTCCTCCCGTCTCCTTCCTGTAACCGTTTCCCTGGGCTTGTTAAATGCTATAAAGATTTAAGCCATGATTTATGCAATAATCGCTGTCGAAAGTTCTACAAAATCCTAAGGCATTGTTTTCAATTCTTCCCCATATGTCAACCAGAATCGACTTCAATAAATTACATATTAATAATAATATTTTCCATGTATGTATCAATCCTGTTTCGTTCCAAATCTATGTTACTTGTTTTACGTTCCTTACACTACACTGATTTTAAAAGAGGTAGACATAGTTTTTTCTTTTCTTTTACATAGTGAAGGTCTTTTGAAACATTCAATTTTAAGAGTACAGTTCAAAATCCACGACGTTCAAGTGAATGAAACCAATTTAGATGTCAAACTTCACCTCTAGTAATCAGAAAAGACATAGCGAGTTATATTGATTTGCTTGAATTTGGTACTGCCAATACCCAGACACTGGATTTTGCATTAAATTGTTGGAGCCTCATTCTCACGAACTCTTCCATTGTTTCGATGATGTCAGTTTTCCCTGACTTCTGTTATTCATACAGATATTATGTTATTTAGCGTCTCTACTGTGATTTTTCTTCATCCATCTGCATCTTGTCCCGACCCGTAACTAATTCATGGTTAATTTTCACAATGTATTTCACTAAAAATGTCTGTTTCCTTTACATTTCTGATTTCAGCACTAGAAACATTGATCGTCTGACATGCCATTTCTTTTAGTCTTGAAGAGACATTTCATCATGCGAAATAATTAGTTTACACCTCTAAAGGAAAAAAAAGCTTCCTGAACAATCTTGTGGAATATATCTGGTGCAAAAGGAGCAAAGATATTGAATTGCCGGATGTCTTTCATGTAAATCTGCTAGATTTCTTCATATCTGTTCTGCAAAGGACATTGGATGGGTACTTACAGTTAGGTTGCTCCAGAAGAACGTTTTGTGATTTCCTGCCAGAGTTTTCGTAATTAGAAGCAATGGAGTCCAGAATCCTATGGAAATCAATGCCAGCAGAATTTGAATAACCTGCAAAAGAAAACTAAAATCTTAATTCAGTAAAAAACGCAATTTTTAGATGACCAAGCTTTATTCTGATGCATGACATTGAGGAAGATGATCATACTGGGATGTGAGAGCGTAAGGATTGGTTAGTGATAGGAGTGATAACGCACAATAAAACAATGATATAAGTAATGTGCTTCGGGATAAATCGAGATGATCAGATAAATATGACACTTCGCACAATGGAGGCCTAGGATTCAGAAAGGCAAAAGCAGTGCGTGCCTGGGGACAAAATCGCCGATGAATTCCTTTCTTGTTATACACCAGGCTAATTTGACATTCATAGTTTTCCCTTCATATCCCATTAGCAACTACCTCGGAAGTTTAGTTGCGCCACATCCTCTTTGGAATATTGTCGCGATAATCTTCCCAAAGTAAGCGGGCAATGTGCATAAATGTTAGCATTTCCGACGACATCGATTCCCAAAGTTCATTGGAAATTGGATAAATGCTCTGCTCCCATGAACATATCTCCTACCTAATTCCACTAAATATGGCGAACAGATGAACGTATTAATGTTCTTTAAAATTTAAATTTCATCGCTTCGATAACACAGAACAAATTAATCTGCGTGGTTGATTTATAATCCACGGAGTTTTCAACACTTTTTTCATCTCACCTTATTACATTATTCATTTAGTTTACGTATATACTAACATAGAATTACCTCAACAAAACAACTTCCAAGATCCAATTTCAAGATTTATCATGATGGGAGCTAAACATACCTTGTGAAAAGTAATTTGGCAAAAGAGTAGCTATTTTCCTTGAACATTGAAATTTTGGTCTACTTGGAAAGAATAATAAAATGTACTAAACTTACACCCAGTGAATTTTGTTTCCACGTTTGAATTAAGGAACTAATTGTTCTTCTGCTACCAGCCTCCATTGGTTGAGTGGAGTGTGTTTTCCGTGGATGAAAACCTTAAATGAAAATAAACTATCAGATATTACTAATTTACAGACAGCACACAATAAATTATCCGTCACTGGCTAAATAGGGAGAACATAACTAAAGTAATAATTGTATTTAGAGGACTGGAAAGGGGGATTGATAATGGTAAGTAAAGAAATGTCAAAGTTCTTCAACTGTTTTGTATCTGGTTTATGATAAAAGACAGCAAAGGCATCCCGACTAGATTAAACAACCTAGGAACAGAAGTGACGAGAATGTTAAATTGCAAAAGAAAATTACGAGAAAACTAAACAAAATATAAAGAAGTGAAGCACAATGGAGCAGTCCGTGCTGTCTATGTGGAATTTGCACGGTGTTTCCCCGAGGCCCGTACTTTTCCCCCGGTGCTCCGGTTTCTTTCCACATCCGAAAACCAATTAGTTAGTGGGTTAGTTAACCACTATAAATTTCTCTGAGTGCGGACATCACTGGTAAAATCTTGAGTTTCTTGGAATGGGATTAATGTAAAATTAGTCTAAATGGATAGATAGTTGTTTTTCATGGATTCGTTGTGCAGAAGTCTTTGTTTTCCCATGCTGTATGACTCAGTGTCTTGTAGCATATTCAAGCCGCTGTAACATAATGACTTCCATTGCCTGGTGAGATAATAAATGCAGAGTTGCTGGATACTTTGGTTGTGATCGTTCAAAGTTCTCTAAGTTCTGGAGAAATCGCTGAGAGTTGCAAAACAAAATCTAAATATGAAAACAGAAAATACGGGAAACACACAGTAGGCCAGACGTCATCTGAAGGAGGACAGGCAATTAGGCTTTAGCCTCTTCATCGGGATCTGTAGAATACCACAGTAGAGGATAATATTGATGTTCTCATATCGGAAATGTGGAAAGTAAAAAGCAATCGCTCGAGTAGATAAAAGTGTAAAAGGAATGCTGGCCTTTATTGGAGAATAAGAGTAGGGACACTTCCATATATTTTTACAAGGACGCACTTGGAACCCCTCGAAATGTCCTTATTTTAACAGGAAAAATACTTTCAACGCTGATAATTCAGAGTAAATTCGCCAGTTTTTTTTCTGGCATCAAGGGATCAGGGTGTGTGTGTGTGTGTGTGTGTGTGTGTGTGTGTGTGTGTGTGTAGGGAGAGGAATATTGAGCTAAGCACACATATCGCCCTTGGAGTAGAGAAGGGTTACTGATCTCCTTATTGCTGCAGAAAATATTATGTAAATAAACTTCGAACTGTACTCAGTGAATTAGCAGTTGCATGGTACTTAGTATTCAAGATTAGAACTTTTATTCGCGAATATTAGCAAAATAATCATTATCAGCCCAGTTGTTTTATTTTTTTGTACTGATTAGATTATGTGTCGAACATGAGCGTCTGTGAAGTATTCGTTATGTGAATTATTCATACTGTAATGCATTCAAACAAACCGAAAATGTACTACCATTATGCCAACACATAAAACTGGAAAATTGGTGGCATCCCAAGAGTTGCTAAAAGCTCCAGAAATTGGAAGAGAACGAGGGCCACGACAACACACGTTCATCCTGTAACCCCGAGTTAGATCGGAGCTCATTATTTCAAAGAATGGCCGGATTCCTTTGAAGAAATAAAGTGGAGATTTATCAAGAAATGAACGCACTCACTAACCTGTGATGAATGTTCACCAGCTTTTAAGCTGATTTTCCTTTTTGATGGAAGAGAAAATGTTGGTAACTCTGCAAGAGCTGAAGCACATGAGCGTCTGACTAGCTATCCGTGGGGACGCAGACACTTTATCTCATGCTCAATAGAAGAGTAACACGTAACCTTTTGGCTAACCGGCCATGCTCAACGTGAATCTGAATTCTGGGATGTGCGTCATTTAGCATGAGCTCAATACCACACCACATACAAGAAACCCACATTCTATGTTTGGAAATACAATGATTTTTATTTTGTTAACAAACCATATGTCAGATTTTCCCAGGATATACAAGAATATCAAAGCTCAGTTTAACCAGAAAGGCGCTTAGTAAATATTGATGTTTAATTTAAGTCTTAGAGATCAACTTAGCCCAATCAGAGGAGGCATGTTTCCGTAAATTTATGGAGGCGAGAAGCAAAGTTGCACTTCCATCTTTTCATGTGCTGGATATCCAAGATTTTCAGTTCTTTTTAGCGTCACAGGATATAAATATTGTTCGGACTCTTCAAAAAGTGACCTATTCAAAACACTCATTTGCCATTCATGTCTCATCCTACTTCGCTCCCACTCCATGTGATTTGATGATACACTTCTGACTGTTAACTTACCTTGCGGTAGAAGAAGTCAGGGGAGACGATGACCGTCTAAATAGCAGACTTTTTTGCATTTTTAAAAAGTAAATAGTTTACTCTCTATTGTCCCTACATCAATTACACCTGTCTTATGTTCTCAACTATGACCAAGTTTTAACTGTGTAACATACTTAATTCTTTCAGCATTTGTTTCAAGGCGCCATCCCAAATGACTATTGAATTTACAGCCCGTAATATATACAGGGCTGAGAACCCTGCATATAAATGAAATGTGTGCTCAGTCCATACTGGTGCCCTGTTGTTGTAATACATCTGTGGTTTACAAAATGAAGCGCAAAGTATCTGTATGAGGAAATAATGCTGACTTTCAAAGAGATGGTGGCGATGCAAAATAAGCATTTGTTCCAAAGTTGTGTGCGTGACTGCTGAACGAATTAGTATTTATGTGGTTGCTGCCTGTGCTCCTATTCACACCGACGCCTTGCTGATTCAATACTCATCTTAAATTTGATGGCATTTTATATGATTCGAAGATATGGGAATTTGCACATCTACACTTTATCTGGGTCAGGTCTGTGCCTTATACCACTTACTGTGCAGTGCCCTTCGCAACCGACCTGCAACCAAATATTTCAACGGTTTCACTTTTCAATGACTGTTCTGATTCCAGCACAATTTCTGTTCACTTCTCCCCCATTATATTCAATGCAAGTGCTGTAAATAATTGCAAACTCTTCTCTGAACTGTTAGATTTGAGAAATTTACGAGAATATATGATTGGCCATCTCACATTCCATATTCATTGTGCCAGTTCAGTAGAGACAGAAAAACGTTCAATATCAAGTCATAAAATAATCACCAACTTAATGACTATGGAGCACTGAATCATAATTCCCTCAGAAAGTCACTAGATTTCAACAAAATCAGGATCATGATCACGGGTTTTTATACGCATTGAAATTACGAGTATTCAGAACCAAAGCTGTCCAATGAAATTACGTCGTATGTGCTTGAAGATCAAATTGAACATCCGAAGGAGTATGGCCCTTCTCTATGTTCCCTCACAGTTCTTGTGAGTTAAGCACCGGTAAGGGACTTCAGCGGACGTTTGCATCTCACCTGTTGCTCGCTTTCATTACAGACACCATACCCTGCGGTCAATATGTTCATGAACCCCTTACATTAACCTTACGCCAACATTCCTGATGAAAATATATTCCCTACAAATCGCTATTTGCATCTGCCTTACTCTATTCACTCTTCCTCAAAGTAATCAGAGATCCAATTGATGTATAAAATATTTTTGTGTATGTTACTGCGCGAAATATGGATACGGATGATATGAATCCTCCAGCATTTTCGACATTTAATATCTGGACTAATCTAATGTTTGGCCTCAATCCCCCCATTCTGCCTAAAATCCATGATCCTGGGTTGAGCAATATTCCGGAAATTCAATTATTTCATCCTTCAATATATGCAAAACTGGCCATCTACAGCGGTCTGAGAAGAAATACTCTCTCATCACGGTCTTAGTTTGAAAAGTTCTCCTTAGTTTCAGAGTCCATCGCCCGCGGCCAAAACCCCTACCCCCTCAGTTTTAACATCTAAATATCGTCTAACCTTTCGATATTACGCTATCAAATCATATTCCGACCTCAGAAAATTATATACCTGTAAAGAACTCTCCGGTAAGTCCAGAGACTTGAGAACAATCGCTCAGATATAAGCCAAGTAGACTCCAAAGAAAAATTCAAGATCCTTTTTTTAATTCAATTTTTTAAGACCAGTAGAGCAAAAATCAGTTTATTGGTTTCCATTAATACTTAGCCCATGAAATATCCTGTCAAAACTTCGCTGGACAAGAAGACCGAATGGTATTTTGTTCCCTAATGACAGGAATCTGATATCCTGTTGGTGACCCAAGGAGCAAAGTGCAATGGAAATATAGATAGTTAAAACAAACAGTGAAGATGACTCAAAGTTTAATCTGAGAAGATAAAACATAACATCACCAATGCAGATAACTCAACTAAATTTCTGAACGTCCACGATAGAGACTGCAGAGGGGCAAAGGTATATCACTAAAAATGAGATATTGTGTTGCCGCAGAACTTTGTAATTCCTCATTTCATTTTAACGCGACTATTAGACAATAGAATTTGATTTCCAAGTCTGCACCCCCAACTGCTGAATATTTTGCTGTATTTATTTTCGTATCAATGTACAAGAAATTTTAAACAATGGAGCGCTGACCCAGATAACGCTTTGCGGTCGGGTGTGTTTTGCTGCCTGTCTGAGATTGCATTGTTGTTCAACACCTTATCTAGGTCAGTTATGATGCCTAAAGTATGACACATGCAAGAGAGCAAAATGGATATGAAAATGAATATTTATTCACTCTCACAGACACTCAGTTATTTCACTGAAGAAAATAAAACAGTGTTTACCATGTGGGTGTTGTGAGAAATAATTATATAATTCAGGCAGTCTGGTAAATACCAGAAGGGGTTTACAATACATTAGAAGAAGAAACAGATTTAGGCCATAGAGTCAGATAATAAAACAGTTATAGAACATATAATCGAGCCTTTTGTCCGACTAATTCCATACCGACCTATTTTTATTCCTGTCTGCACAAGTCTCATTTGCCTGCACCAATGGGCATCCCTCTATGCCTTGCCAATTTAACTGTTGTAACAATGTCTATTAGACGTAGTGATCGTGAATAACTCTTCCACTTCCCCTGGTAGCGACTATCAGGTATCATTTATTCTCTGCGTAAAGACAGTTTTCCCTTCAAGTCCCCTTTAAAACTCCTTCCTTTTATCTTAAAACTTAGGTCCTCTTGTTTTAATATGCCTCCCATGGGGAAAAATCTGATTATCAACTCAATCTATGCCTCTTATAATTTTATGATCTTCTATCAGGTGACCTCTCAGCCCCCTTTGCTACAAGGAAAACAAATCTGGCCGATGCAATTACTCCCCATAGCTGATACCTTCCTGGCATTCATCCCCTCCAGCTTACTCCACCAAAGATAGACGCATGGCTGACAAGACATTCCTCAGGTCGTATTCCCTGCCCTTTTCCGTACATTTGATTAAATTGCTGATTAGAAACCTATCTATCTACACCTTAGATATACCCAATAATCAGTCCACAGCTTTCAGTGGCAATATTCTGAAAACACTAAGGACCTCAGCAAAAATAACATATCCCTTTTCTCAATCCTAAAAGCGTGGTCGGTTATTTTGATACAGTTCTTAGGTTCTGGACTCTCCTAAGCGCGGGAGCATTCGCTCACCGTATATCTTGTGTGGACACGTAAAACTATCGTTTCTTTCTTAACTGCTTTGAGTAAAATCACAAGACCTCCAAACGTTTCTGGTGTGACAACCCCTCCGCACCTGGGCTCAGCCTAGCGACTTTTTCCTGAACATCTGAAAACATCTTTCCCTAAATCGCTGGACGAAAATTGTGAAGCACTCCCCGGAACCCAGCACAGTTCCAGTTCATGTCCACTTGTGTGATACACAACCCCCTTGAGATAAAGTCCAAATTTAATTTACCTTTCGCTGTTATCACTGAATCTGTGATAATTTACTGTGTTTCATGCACAAGCCCAATCAAATCCCTTTATTCGACTTCTTTCCACAATTTTTCCTCAATTAGTAATGGAGTAACGCAACACAGAAAAAGGCTCTTGTGCCCGACTCGTCTTTGCCGCGCTAGATGTCTGTCCGAAATAGTCCCACTTTCTTGAGTTTCCTATCAATTTACCTGCCGAAAGGTCATTAAACATTGAAATTTTATCCATTTCACTACTTCCCTGGCAGCTTGTTTCATATACCAGCCACCCTCTGTGTGAAAAGGCTACCACTTAGGTCCCTGTGAAACGGATCCCCTCTCACCTTAAATTCAGGCGCTCTAGTTTTAGAAACTCCTATCCTGGGAAAAGAAGACTATGTCCATCCAACTTATCAAGCCCCTTATAATTTTCATATCCCTATATAAGGTTGGCTATCAGCCTTCTTCGTTCCAGAGAAATAGATTTCAACCTAATCAGTCTCTCCTTATAACCTGAGCTCTCCAGAACCAGTAATTTCCTTGTGAATCTTTTTGCATCCTTTCCAGCTAATTCGCAACCTTCCTATAGCTACGCGTTCAGAACTGCCCACAATACTCCAAGTGTGGTCTCACCAACGAATTGAACAGTTGCAACATACGGTCCCAGCTCCTGCACTTAATGTGCTAGCGATGAAGGCAAGCATGGCAAATGATCTTTCCACACCTTGTCTACCTGTGTCGCCATTTTCAGGGAAGTATGTACATGAATCCCTATATCTTTCTGTTCTCCCACACTCTCCAGGGCCTGACCAATTACTGTGTAAGTCCTGTCCTGGTTTAACATAATAAAATGCAACATTTCGCACTTTTATTAACCAAGTTCCTTCTGCCATTCCTTGCTCCACTTCCCAGTTCATCTAGATCCTATTGTAATCTCATATAAACTTTTTTACTCTCCCCTACACGGCCAATCTTGATGTCATCCGTAAAAGTACCAATCATGTTAACAACATTGTAATCCGAAATATTAATACACATGAAAGCAACAGTGGACCAGCACCAATCTCTGTGGCACACCACTGGTCACAGGCTTCCATTCTAAATAATAACCATTCCTTACCTCTCTATGACTCCTTCACTAAGCCAATTTTGTATCTGATTGGTTAGCTTCCATGTACACGACATCCAGTGTAATCTAAACTCAAACTAGCCTACTATTTGGAACCTTGTCAAAGGCCTTGCTGAAGTCCACACGGACGATAACTACCGCCCTGCCTTCGGCAATCTTCTCACTTATCTTTTCAAAACACTCAAACAAATGTGTGAGACACGAATTTCCAAGCACAAATCCACGCTGACTGTCACTTATTGGTGCTTCCTTTCCAAATACAGGTAGATCCTCTCACTCAGAATCCCCTCCAGTAACATTCCCACCACTGGTGTTAGGCTCACCGGTATATAATTAATTGACTTATTTCTGAAGCTCTTCTTAAATAAAAGCGAAACGATAATCACCATGCATTCTTCAGGTAATACATTCCTGGCTGAAGATGATGCAAATAACTCTACATTTTTTCCTTGCTTCCCACAACGTCCTTTGATGCAGTTGGTCAAGCCCCGGGAATTAATCCAACATGAGAAAGCAAAAGACCGCCAGCTCTTCCTCTGTTGTAATGCAGGCTTCACGGCCTTCACCACTGTAAATATAGATGAGAAATATTAATTTAACACCTCGTCTGTATTTGATGGCTCCACATATTAACGTCCAAATTCTTTCACTGGTTACCTTTTTGCTCTTAATAAACTTACAAAATCTCTTGGGATTCTCCTTTTTCTTATCGGCTAACTCTCATAGACTCTGGCTGCCCTCCTTATTTGAATCTTAATTGTACTCCTACATCTCTAATACTTCACAAAAGACTCGTTTGATACCGGCTACCTTTTCCTGACATGACTCCTTTCTCCTGATCATTTATTCAGTGTGCCTCGTCAACCAGGATTCGCTGTCCTTCCAGCTTTGCCCTTCACCCTAGCAGTTACTTACTTTCAGACGCACCTAATTTATCAGCATTCATATTTCAACGGTTTGTATCATTCTCGCCACTTGCCTTCCCACCTGTTTTTGCGTTGTCCTCATATCTGGCAACTGTGCATTCGTTTCCTTCCTCCAACTCATTAATTAATATTTCAAACATTTGTCCGGGTATTAATTCTATTGTCATTGGCATAAATCCAAGCCATTCCACCTGAAAATTAAGCATCAAATATAATATTCCATTTATGAAATACAGGGTCCTAAACGCTACTGTATCCACATGCAGCTTATTCGGCCCATTCAGGGGCGGATACCCTACCATCTTAACATATGTCTGCCAGGATTGCTAGTGACACAAACATAGCTCCGAAATTAAATCTCGAGAAGGACGTGAGAGTGCCACAAATCGACAACCAAAAGTTAAGCGATATAGATAAAGATCTACCAAACAACGTAAATGTGGAAAATGTAGAACTTTAAACTGTTGTAGGTAAAAAAAAATGAAAGCTCTTTTTTGAATGTTGGGATAATGAAGAGGAGTGAGGTGTTGGGGAGGTGTGGCGACGATACTATTGCGTGATACAAACAAAATAATCAGACATGTGAGAACAACAAGTGCTTAAGAAGGACAACAGAATATTATTGTTCACTTTGGGCGGTATGTGGTGTTTATTAAAAAAGGACAGAGGTCTGCTGCAGTAAATAACGGCATTTGTGAAGGCGTTTTTTGCGGAACAATAATTACAGTATTGTTTCCTTAATTAAGTAAGAATGTGGAGGCATTGCAGAAGCCCAGGGAAGTGTTACTGGATTAATACCTTAAACGGACAGCTTTCTTGAGAATAACTGTTTAAAATGCGAGCCTTCAATGTGATGCTTTAGAAGACAGCGGCGGGGGGCGGTGGGCTTGAATTAAAAATGCTGAGCAGTTTTGTCCTGCTGGTCATAGAAACAATTTTTCTCCTTCTCACAATCTGCTACTAATACTATTTGTACTATTTGTCATGGATTAAATAAGGGGTCGACCATACGATACAGCGATGAGATGAGATCATTCCTCTTTTTCACTCAGGGAGTCATGAGGCTGGGCAGTTGAAGCTGAATATTTAAATATTTGTAAGGAAGAGTTTGAAACGTTCCCGAGTAATGGATGAAGAGACGAAATTAAGAGAGGAAAGAAGTCACATATTCTCACGAGTGACTCCTTTCGTCTCTTAATTTGTGTGTTTAAATTCTGTACGTTCGTATGTTCATGTGTTTCATTTGCAATAATGACACTCACATTGCATTAGATCTACGTGTCCTCCTACTACGTGTTCTACTAACCATATGCGTGCATTTATCCACGTTGTGCCCTCAGATACTATGAGCATAATTTCTTGCCTCACTATGGTTTGGCATCATCCTAGTTACTTAGCACACTTCCAGGTCGTTTTACCTTCGACCATCTTTGAAACTGTAGGGAGTTAGCATGTCCAGTTCATTAACCGATATCAAAAACAGTGCAATTTCTTCCAGTCTATCGATCAGAATAATCGTGTCTTCCTCCCATGATATCTCAAAGAAATGTTCAACATATTACAAGTTTGATTAACCTATATAACTTTGGATGAATGCTGCTAATTGTTCTGTTGAATTGGATACAATGAAGGTTAAAACTGCTATGCAGAATATACTGGTAATATTGACTGTAATTAGATGCATATGTTACATGGTGCTGAGAGAGAAATGTAGGGAAACGTTTTTCTTTTGAATATACTGGAACCGCCGCTTTGTATTAATGATCATTAATGATTTGGACTGGATATACAGGACATAATTTCCAAATTTTCAAATGTTACAAAACTTGGAGCCTCAGCGAACTCTGTAGAGACAACTGAGAGACAGCAAGTTGATGAAGGTAGGCTGGTAGAATGGGTGGGTGGCAAATGAAATGTAATGCAGAGAAATATAAACTGCTACATTATGTTGCAAAAAAAAAAGCAATATACACCAGCCTGTCACATTCCAACTGTGAAACAAAAATAATGATCTCTGGCCGTACACGTGCATTGAAAGTGGCAATACAGATCGAGAAGTTTGTTGAATTGCATACAAAATCCAGCAGCTTGTCAGAGAAATGAACTGAAAAAGCAAGAAAGTCACGAAGAGTATTTATAACCAGCCATTTAAGTTACAATAGGAGCATGTTGTCGTGTTCTGAGTGCTTGAATTTCGGAATGACGAGAAGGCTTTTGGGAGGGAGCAGATTTGATTTACTGAAATTGTTACTCAGATGAGGGACTTAAATTATGTGACTGCATTCAATCTCTCGAAAAGTATCCACACCATTTGTGACAATTGGGTTCTTAGGGACGCGAGCTTGCCATAAGCATCGCATTCGTTCTCTCCAACGCTTAATGTGCTCTGAGAATTGAAAGCGCTTGTTTTCCGAAGTTTCCTCTTGTGATGTTGTCGACCTTACTTATTCATTATGTTTCTCTCTCCGCGGATTTTCCCTGCTATGTTGTATTTATCAGAAATGATCTGTTGGGCTATTATCTTTGCAACCAAGGAGATTGAAAGGATAAAGAGAAAATGTTCGCTTTGGTGGCAAGGTTAAGAAATAGGAAACATAAAGTGAAGGTGATGGCTCGAAGAGCAAAACGTTACCTGAAAACAATGTTTTATACCAGTGATTAGTATCTTTAATTCACTGTCAGAGATAGTAGTGGAGGGAAATGCTATTATGATCCTCAAAAGAAAGAAGCTACGGATTTGAAGTGATAGAATTTGAAAGGCTGTGGGGAGAGCATGGGTAGAGGACATGCCGAATTGTTGTTTCTTATAGACAGTACTTACTCAAGAAGCGAAATGGTCTTCGTTCTTGTTGTAAACATTCTGCCATTCTGTCAATTATTTAAATTATATAACACTTAGAATGTCGTTAGGAAAACTCTTGATAGAACTAGTTCAGTTGATATATTTATGAGAAAAACGTTGTAAAATGAAATTTGCTGATTTGTGCCTGCTGGTGGTATAGGTATTTCTCGCTATTAAAATGTAAAATAAATGAACAGTATTGCGGTATCGGTCCCTTGAACCTGCTCTACATTTCAACAAGATTATGGCTCATCTTCTATTTTAAAACTGATTTCCTATTGTATCCTCAAATCTGTCTTATATCCACATCTCTATCGATCGGTTTTGCGTAAAGTCAATGACTGGACCGCTAAAATCCTCTAAAGCGGATAAGTCAAACGATTAACAGGCTGTCTTCATTTGTTCTTCGATCCTTAGTTCAGATGTGTAATATAAAAGGAACTGTGTATCTCATTATTCAAAAATGCGAGGTGTTCTCTACTTACAACGATAGCAAACGTACTATGAGATATTGCTGTGTTATTTAAGTATTTTCTCAATCAAAACAATAGTACAATGTGAAAATGCACTGTATTACAGGTTGACTCTACACATTTCACATGATACTCGTGTTCTGTGTTCGGAAGAACGTTTGCTTGTGTGTGGGAGATTGTTGGGTAATTATCGATTAACTTATTTAATTATTTTCCATATTCTATCCGCACATACCGCAAGTTGATCCTTTGTTTTCTGTTATCACAGTCCTCCGTGCAAGTGACGCCAGAAGAGTTCTGGTTCGACCGCAGAAAAAGGATGCTGTGTAACCAGAAAATTCTCAAGGACCAGTTTTACTGAGTGGTTTGGCACTACTCTGCCGGGTCCCTTTGTAAAAGTTTATTCTTTTGCCCACTAGAACAGTTTATTTTTCCTGAGACATAAGTTCCAAATATTCCAGATTGCAACGGTTGATTTTATAAAATGCGCCTAAGGTGCAGTATTACAATTGCCACTGGAACCCGGATACATCTCTCACAAATACTGTTTTCTGATAGGATTCTCTAACCACCAGCATAGCGGGACTCACCCATGGGCGGTAGAGAAGTCCTTATATCGGGATTCCAATTAAACTTTATTCAATATCAAGTAACCCTCACTCCTTATAAAGTAACTTGCGTTGTTCTCTCGTGGATATGTTTAACTGTGCTATCCTTGAGATTTTACTGCCGTCAATGTCCGCCCGTGTTGAAACCGCTCTATTCTTCCGACTGTAAAGGAAGGTTGTGCAGCGGTTGTCCTGCGGTCATCCTAACGTAAATCATGTTCAGAAACCTTGATACTCATTTATTTTTATTGGAAACATAAAACAATGACGATCAGCAGACCAGGTAACATATGTCTAGAGAGAAACTTTTCAGCTGTAAAAGTGATAAAACCAAATTGCATAGGAAAGGCAAAAAAGCAAATGGATAGAAAAAAAAGCGTAAATGAAAGGGCAAACGGCATTTGTCCAGGTTACACGGATTCTAGTTAATCATAACTGAAATGTCTGATTGAACAAAAACTGGATGAGGATGGCTGCTGGCGGACAATGGTAGCGAGAAGAGAAACCAAAGACGTACTGAAAATGTAAAGTGAAGAATACAGCAGCTACTGAAAACCTGAATTATAAGAGAATGCTGAAAGACGCAGAATATCAGGCGACATATGCAGATAAAGCAACGAGGTTATTCGACAGGTAGATGACTTTACTTCATGACGAACCAATTCTGAAGAAACTGGAACGGCTGTTTATCTAAAGTTGTCTACAAGTCAACATTGGGTCCGGAGTGATGCAACATGCCTCAGGTAGTGTGAAGCCCATTGCTTAGAGTTCCAAGGCAGATACAGCCTGGGGCGAAAATGACACCAATAAACCATTTTAACACTCCTAATATATGAAACATTGCCAACTTTGCTAATTGACACCAGCATTTCTAATTAATTAAAAAAAAGAAATTGACTTAATTGGATTCGAGGAGGTATCACCTGGGCTAGTTGGGTGATACAGCGCCCTCTGTAGGAAACCTGTTGTATTTCAGTTGCGAAGAATCCCTGGCCCCTGATCCTCCACCCAATAGATCTTAATTTACCAGCAGCAATTGACTTTTCATCACTTCGATACGTGGATACAGCCAATACAACAACGTTACGGAATATTACAGCTTTGTACAAAATATATCTTGATCAATTCAATTCCTGCCAGTCTTTCTGGACATACAAAAATAGATGAATTATAAATTAAAAATTAAGATATGCAGATATTGAATGTTTGAAATAAAGATAAAAATGTTGAAAACACTCAACAGGTCAGGAGCATCTAACCAATGCTCTCCAATTAGAAAATTTATTCCTCTTTTTGGATATCGACAATATATCCATTTCCATTCTAGCCGGTTAGACAATATAATATGCTGCCGTTCATACTCTGGCTCTACACAAAGGAACTGTATAGGAACTGTGCCTTCACTACTAGCCAAGTAAGTTCTTGTTGCATGTTTGGAAGTTCTGGTGATGAAGCATTCTACAAACGACAATCTTCCAGGGACCTAAATTGCAGCACCTACATCTACCATAATGTCGCAAAGTCATTCTGTACAGACCGTTGCTTGATTCAGTTTTGAGCAAACGTGTACTTCTGGGGAATCTTTCCTAAGAGCATTAGATGTCATGGTGAGGCTAATTGGATAGAATGATCTACAGTAATGTTCCCAGTAAAGAGAGTCATAGAGTTATGCAACACAGAAACAGGTCCTTCGGCCTAACTCATCCATGAGGACCAAGGTGCCTTCATGAGCTAGTTCCATTTGTCTACAATTGGCCCAGACCCCGCAGAACCTTCCTTATCAAAAAACCTAACCGAAGATATTTTAAACACTGTAATTCTACCCGCCTCCACCAGTTCCTGTGGCATGTCGTTCCATAAACCCGGTACTCCCTATGTCAAAAAGATTCCACTCAGGTCCATTTCAAATATTTCCCCTCTTACTATAAATTTATGTCTTCTACCTTTAGAGTCCCTTACACTTGGATAAAGACTGCGTGCTGCAGCGGTGTAGCAGTTTACATGACATTGCTCCCTAGAAGGCGAAAGCTAACAGTATAAATGGCAGTGATGCTTCACTTCCTGATGAGCTCAACGCCTTTAATGCACGTTTTGAAAGGGAGAATAACACTACACCTGTGCGATTCCCCACAACGTCTGGCGACCCTATGATCTCTGTCTCGGAGGCCGACATCAGAATATACCTCAAGAGGGTGAACCCTCACAAGGCGTTAGACCCCAACGGTGTATCTGGAAGGCTACTGAAAATCTATGCCGACCAACCCGGCTGTAGTGTTCAACGACATCTTCAACCTCTCACTGCTGCAGTCAGAGGTTTCCACCTGCTTCAAAAGGGCATCAATCATACCGGTGCCCAGGAAGAGCAGGGTGAGCTATCTCAAGCACTATCGCTCGGCACCACTTACATCTACTGTAATGAAATGTTTTGAGAGGTTGGTCATAGCTAGAATTAACTCCGACCTGAGAAACAGCCTGGACCCGCAGCGATTTGCCTACCGCCACAATAGGTCTACAGCGAAGACAATCTCACTGGTTCTCCACTCGGCTTTCAACTACATAGACAACAACAAAACATATGACAGGCTGCTGTTTATCGATTACACCTCGACTTTCAACACCATCACCCCCTCAGTACTAATAAACAAGCTTCAAAATCTGGGCCTCTGTACCTCCCTCTGAAACTGGACCCTCGACTTCCTTATCGGGAGACCACAGTCAGTACGGATCGGTAGTAACATCTCTTCCTTGCTGACAATCAACACAGGCGCACCTCTCAAGGATGCATGCTTAGCCCACTGCTCTACTCTCCTTACACTCATGACTGTGTTGCTAAGCACATCTCAAACACCATATATAAATTCTCCAATGACACCACTCTTGCTGGCAGAATCTCAGATGGGGGTGAGGAGGCGCACAAGAGTGAGATAGATCGGCTGGTTGAGTAGTGTCACGACAACAACCTCGCACACAACATCAGCAAGACAAAGAAATTTATTGTGGAATTCAGGAAGGGGAAGTCGGGAGAACACACACCAGTCTTCTCTGAGGGGGAGCGGTGTAAAGGGTGAGCAGCTTCAAGTTCCTGGGCGTCAATATATCAGAGGATCTATCGTGGGTCCAACACATAGATGCAATCAAGATGAACGCACGCCAACAGCTCTACTTCATTAGGAGTTTGAGGAGATTTGGTATGTCATCAAAGACTCGTGACATTTTCTACAGATGTACGGTGGAGAGCATTCTGACTGGCAGATTCACCGCCTGACATGGATGCTCCAATGTGCAGGATCGAAAGAGGCTACAGGGGCTGTAGACTCAGCGAGCTCCATCATTGCATAACCTTCTCTGACATCGAGGACATCTTCAAGAGGCTGTGCCTCAGGAAGCCGGCATCCGTCATTAAAGACCCACGCCATGCGGGGCACGCCTTCACGTTACTACCATCGGGAAGGAGGTGCAAAAGCCTAAAGAACTACGCACAACGTTTCAGGAACAGCTTCTTTCTCTCGGTAATCAGATTTAGGAACGGTACATGAACCCACGAACACTACCTCGTTATTCCTCGTTTGCACTATTTATTTATTTTTGTAATTTACAGTAATGGTGTTGTCTCCATGTTTTCCACTCTACTGTTGCGGCAAAACAACAAATTTCACGACGGATGTCAGTGATAATAAACCTGATTCTGATTCTGACAGTGACTATTCACGTTATCTATGCTCCTAGTGATTTCATATACCTCCACAAGGTCAAATTTCAGCTTCTTTTCCTTCAGGGAAAACAGTCCAGCCTATTCAGTCTCTCTTATATTGCTAACTTTGGTAATTTTGTTTGTTTTGACTCCAGCATTTCTAATTAATATAAGGAAATTGTATTAATTGGATTCGATGAGGTTGTATCTTGGTAAGGTGCTGATAGAGACCCCCTGTAGCAAAACTGTTTTCTGTCAGTTCCGAAGAATCCCTGGCCCCTGATCCTCCACCTTAATCGCAAGACACAATACTTGCAACATTCCAATCTTCCACTATCTCACCCCTGGCTACGAAATCTGCAAATATGCCGTCCAGGGTACCAAGATTTCTTTCCTTGCTTCCAACAGCGTTCTCGGATGCCATGGTCCGGTATCTTAATTTTCCAGCAGCAACAAATACTTCCTCACCTCGGCATCTGGGTGCAGCCAATACAACACAGACTATCACAGCGTTGCACAAAATAAATCTTGATCAATTCAATTCCTACCAGACTTCCTGGACATACAACAATAGACGAATGATACATTAAAAATTAATAACTGTAGATATTGAATTTTTAAATAAAATTAAAATGTTGAAAACATTCCTGTACCATTTACATATTTCTAAATATTTTCTTCAAACGTCTAGATTAAAAACATCCTTCCTATATCATGGCGACTAGAATAATATGCAACATTCCAGGCGCATTTTCACCAAATTCTTGTTCACCTGCAGCATGATGTCCCAACTATTGTTCTCATTGCCCTGGTCAATGAAGGCAAGCGAGTCATACGCCTTCTTCACCGCCTTGTCTACCTATGTTATCACTTCTATAGAGCTATGTACTTGTAGCCTTAGGTTCCTCTGTACTACAACACTCCCCAGCGTCCTATGATGTACTCTTTATGTCCTCTCCTGGTTTAACTTCCCAAAATGTATCATTTCGCACTTGCTGATTTGAATTGCAACTGACATTCCCTTGCGCATGTTGGTGTCATTCACAAACCTACAAATTATTCTACTTGGATTCTTATCCAAATCGTCAACATGTATGTGCAAATAACAGCGTATGCGGCAGTGATCCATGCGCCGCACCAAGGGTCACACGCATCTAGTTTTAAAAACTACATTCTACTATCGCCCTCTCATGCCTTTCATCAAACTAATTTTATATGCAATTAACCAGCTCACCCTTCCAGTCTACCAGACGGGATCTTGTTAAGAGTCTTGCTAAAGTCCATACAAACAACATCCACAGCCCTGCATTCGTCAATCCCGTTCGTTGCTTCTTTATAAAGACTCAATAAAATCCGTGTGCGCGATTTGCTACGCACAATGCCATGCTGACTAACCGCAATCAGGTTTACTTTTCCAAATACAGATCCTGTCTAAGAATCTCCTCCGATAACTTTCCCACAACTGATGTCAGACTCATCGGCCTGTACTTCCTTGGCTAGTTCCTGCAACATTTCTTAAATAAAGACGCAATACTTCCAACATTCCAATCTTCCAGTATCTCACCCCTGGCTAAGAAATCTACAAATATGTCGCCCAGGCTACCAGGATTTTCTTTCCTTGTTTCCCACAGCGTTCTAGGATGCGATGGTCCGGTCTGGGTGAACCATCCAGCTTATAAGCCTTAAAATCGCATTCCCTAGCGTCCTTGCCTTTCTGTACAGTAAATACAGATGAGAAGTGTTTATATAAGACCTTGCACATCTCTGGTGGTTACATACGGGGGACAATGCGGGTCTCTTAAGTTTATCCTTTACTTCACCTGCCAAAGATATCATGTGCCTTTATTCCCCTCATGATTTCCTTGTTAATCATAAGAGTCATAGAGCAGAGAAACTCAACCTTTAGCCCAATTTGTCCATGCCGACCAAGATGTCTACCTAAGTTAGTTCCATTTGCATGATTCTGGCCCATATCTTTCTACGCCTTTTCTATCCAAGTACCTGCGCAAATGTCTTTTAACATTGTAATTTTACACGACTCTGAAGCTTGCAGTGGCAATTCGCCCATATATCAAACACACTCTGCGTAAGAAAAATGTCCCTCAGGTCCCCTTTAAACATTTATCGGTCTCCTAAAATCGTAGCCTCTTGGTCTAGACTCTCCTTTTCTGGTAAAAATCGGTGAGCATACAGCTTATTGATCCCCATCTACATATTAAGTACACCAACATCACTTCTCAACTTCCTACGCTCCAGGGATAAAATGTCTCAGCCTGTCGAGATTCTCCTTGTAACTCAAGCCTTAGTGTATTGGCAATGTCTTTGTAGATCTCTTCTGTGTCCGTTCCAGCTAAATAACATAGTGTTTATAGTTTTGCGACCAGAACTACATACAATACTCCAAGTGTGTACCTACCAACGAGTTTTACAATTGTAACATAACGTCCCACATCCCGTACTCAATACCCTGACCGATGAGAGCAAGCCTGCCAAGCACCTTCTTCACCTCCCTGTATGCAACTTTCAGGAAACTATGTACCTGTACGCCTCAGTCTCTGTGTTCCTCGACACGTTCCAGGGCCCTACCATTTACCATGAATCTTGTCCTGGTTTAGTAGACCATAATGCAACACCTAGCAGTTGTCTGAGTGATATTCCGTCTGCCATGGGTTAACTCACTTCCTCTGTTCATCCAAATTCCGTTTTATTCTTTGATAAACTTCTTTATTGTCCACTATTTGACCAGTTTTGCTGCCATCCGCCGTGTCTAACCATGTTAACAACATTTTTATCCAAATCTCTAATATAGATGACAAATAATAGTGGACGCAACACCAATCCGTGCAGCACAGCACTGGTCAAAGGCCTCCAATCTGAATAACAACAATCCTCAACCATTCTTTGCGTCTTCCCTCTAAGCCAACTTTTATCAAATTAGCTAGCTTACCCTGGATACCATGTGGTTTCACCTTCTGGTCCAGACTATCATGCGGGACCTTGTCAAAGGCCTTGTTAGAATCCATGTAGACAACAGTTTGTCAATCCACTTCGTTAATTCTTCAAGAAAAAAAATTCAATCAAATCCGTGATATATGACTTGCCACTCACAAGGCCATGCTGACTATTCCTAATATGCACTTACCTTTGGAAATGCGGGTGGAACTGTCCCTCAGAATCCCGTCTGGTGACATTCCTATCACGGAAGTTCGGCTCGCCGGCCTGCATGTCGCTGGCTTGTCTTTCCAACCTTCTTAAACAAAGGCGCAACAATGGCCACTTTCCAATTATTCCGGTGCTCGTCCTTGGCCAATGATGACGCAAATATCTCTTCCAGGGCCGCGGAAAATTATTTCCCAGCTTCTAGTAAAATCATTGAGCTGCATGGCCTCCTACTCCCTGGACCATGTATCAGTTACGGCTATAATAGCCAAACTTACTGGAACATCAGATTCTGAGAGAGATTGCCAAAGTATCCGATGAAAGGAGTTTAAGTGGGAGAACATTTTGGAAACATTGTATCATTTCTCCCAGTAGATAGGACAAGATTGGATCACGGGTGTAATTAGGGAAAGGCTGAATAAAAATGGAAAGGAAATGTATCTGATGTCCCAGTAGATAGGACAAGATTGGATCACGGGTGTAATTAGGGAAAGGCTGAATAAAACAGTATTTGGCAGGAGCTGGTGAGTGTAGATTAGGAGCAGCCTTTATTGGTTAAATCCACAGCTGACATGCAAAAGTCGTTTAAAAATCAGCTTATCAGAATTCAGGACCAACGACAAAGATAGCAAAATTCGGGAACGTTGAATGACAAGAGATGTTGTAAATGTAGTCAAAAACATTTTCTTTAAAAAAGAAGCATGCGTAATGTTTAAGAAACTGAAATAGGACAGTAACTTTGAGGAAAATAAAGCAAGCAGGAAGAACGTAAACGGGGAATCAGGAAGGCTAAAAGCGCTCATGAAATGTACTTGCAAGTCGGATTGAAGAGAATTTCAAGGTATTTTATGCAGTCGAGTTGAGGTGTGATGAGAAATATAGCACATCCTACTTTCATGTGCGAACGGTTTCCTCCAGTATGTTGTATCCAAACCTCTCCTATAAATGTATTGAGGGCGATCATATGTTCTCAACCCAGCCTTGATTGATGAAGGGTAATGGAAGTGCAGAAAGACTGATACAGTGAGAAATCCAGAGAAGGTGGTTGAGGGAGAGTGGCAAGACAGAGGGTGGGGGGGGGGGGGCAAGGACAAGGAAACACGGGCTGACTGGAAGGTTAGGAAAAGGAATAGAAAACGAGGGAGAGACATTGCAATGGAGACATGCATCAGGGAACAAAATGCGAGAAATTATCAAAAGGACGAAGAGAGACCCAGAACTATGGAACCAAACAAATAGGTAGAGCAGGAGAGAGACAAGCAGAACAGGTCAAAGTCATAAACAAATATGAAAGGAAGCAGGAAGCGAGAGGAGTAAGAATGTAAATGACTGAAAGCAAATGGTCAGAGCCAGAGAGGGAAAGGAGGGAGGGGATGAGTGGAGGAAGACTGGAAAGAGAAGAGGGCAATGACAATCAGAACGAGGGGAAGGGGAGGAGACATTATCCCTTATTGGAATATTAACCAAGCCGATCCATTGCAGTTCTTGTCAAGTAAGTCCCATCAGATACATTTCCTTTCCCTTTGCTACCTGCAGCAAATTCTCCCTCATACGCTCATCTTCCCGGTTTACGTTTCGTGTCACTTAACTACACCAAGGATTAATTTCCGGTCGGAATTAAACGACTGGTATGCCTTTCGTATATGAGAGTAAATCTGAGTATTCGACAGAAACCGACATAGTTACATGGAGAATACGAAACTCCACACCTACTGCATCAGAGTTCGGAATTGAGTTTTGAGTTCACAGAGCCAGATGCTTTGACCGCGCGCATCCAGATAATAGAAGAGCAACGTTAGAGTGTGAGAAGCAGAATAAGGGGAGTAAATGCAGAATGAGAGACACACCGATAAGGTAGGCAGAGAGAAGGGAGGTGAGTAAAACAGAAGGTGGAGAGAGGTGTGGAGCGAGGAGCAGATGGTAAACTAGGGCAGAGGCGGGGGAAAGGAATAGAACGGCATAGAGAAGGGGGTGAAAGTGGTAACGCAGATGGAAAGTACATGAGAGGTGGGAAAGGGAAAGGGAGAGGAAGACAACGGTAATGGGCAATGGTAATCTGGCAGTGGTAGGGCAGGGGTGAAGGAAGGAGAGAACCAGAAAGATGCAGAATGTGGAGAGTAGGGGAAACTCACAAAATGATACCTCACGAGTTGGAGCATAGCAAAAGGACAAAAGCCGGATCAAGCAGAGAGATGACAAGCAAAATATGGGGAGAAGACGAAAGGCAGAACAAGGGGAGAGGGCGAGGAGCAGAGTGTGGGTAGAAACTGCGAACTGGTGGGATCCGTTGTGAGGCAAAGCTAAGGGACAGAACAAAGAGCGGGGGGACAGGGGAATGAGAGAAAGCGTGAGAGCAGAGGTCAGGAACCAGGTCGACGCCGGAAAACGGGAAGCAAAGCGATTTGAGGGAATCACAGGCAGAGCGAAGGGAGCGGTCAGATATGAAACCTCACTGCAGAGAACCAACTACTTGATTAGTTACTATGTTCCCCTTCCATCTATGCATTATGTCATCACTGAATCACGCATCACGTGAACGGACCGGGCAGCCTACCGTGACTTTGCCGATTATTAAGTATCTTTCTCTACTAATCTTATTTCGCAGCACCCGGCGGGTAGCACGACGTATATGGTCAAGTGTTGCGAGAGTACCTGCCATTTCCACCCTATCTGTCAATACGTCTCAGTTTTCAACCAGTGTCTAACTGAAAAACTAACTTCGACTTTAATTAAATCTGTTTCGCTTTCTAACGATGATTTCTGACCTGCTGAATACTTCCAATATGTTCTGATATTATTGAGGAGGTGTACAGTTCTTTTCCTACTATCATCAAGAGCCTAGATAGAACATGCATCTCATCCTCTTGGTACATTAGTGGATGACCTCTGCATCAAGTCGCGCGATAACCACTCTCATTATGCAATTCGCTGCCCAGCTCGAGGAATCAGAGGATCTCCAGAAAAGTCCTGGTACAGAAGAGGTCTGCTTAGCCGAACCAGCTGGCGGCGATTCCTTCTTGCCTTCTAGCCGTAGCGATATTGGGCTCTTTTGCCCGTTTTTAGAACAAACTAATGGTGTAACACATATGGTTAAAATAGTTTAACTAAATTGAATCTGATATCACAATTTCCTCAAATTAGCACAAATGATCGCAGGAAGAAAGGAAAAAGGTAGAGAATATTGAGTAAAGCAGTCTGTAGATTTATTCAACTTCATGCCTTTTTATTCAACATCTTAAGGCATGCCTGAAAGAGTCGGGAAATAATTTCATCTGGTATTTGCAAAAACCTATCTCATATATACTAATAGGCGAACATTTTATGAGAAGTTGTTTGATTGACAGGTATTTCCAAGAGGCAGCACAAGTACGAGTGGTCAATTTACTCCTTTGACCTGAGAGCCAAACATTTATTGTTTTATGTTCAGATGTCTTTACTTATTATATGTATCATCTTCGTTGAACATGAAATGGACTTCGAGGCCGGGCTACTAATTAGCTTTTTTGAATGACTCTGATGCCATACAAATGCACTCCGAAACGTTAGCGTAACCTGACCTGTACTTTGGATCTGTGCTTTCGGAGATTAATCAGAAATGACATGGTCAGAAGCGTTGCTGGGAGCCTGGGGGATTCGGAAATCAGACAAAGACAATATTTTAGTAAATAAACAAATAATGAGTAATCTGCATACAAAATTATGTTAAAAGCGGCGAATTTCCCAACAATTTGCCAACTCTGTCGTTAATATAGCGATTGTAAATAATGTTCTAAACTTCATTGCAATATTTTTAGATGACTACGAATTCTGAATATCTTCATAGATATATACATCGCCTGGTTTCTGTTAGTAACGTTTGTGCTTTATTCTGGGTTCCTAGATCCCAGCTGCAAATCTAAAATTATATTCAATGTAGGTTCGGAGTGCTGTCTTCGACGAAGAGCCTTCATTCAGTTGAGAATTTTAAAGGAGGCTACATTCACCCAACAACAACAACAACAACGAAAACGAAAATAAAGCTACTGGAGTAATTCAGCGGGTCAGGTAGCATTTGTGGAGGGAAGTGGACTGTCGACCATTTCTGTCCACACACTTCATAATAACTGAATGAGTAGACAAAAGACAGCCAGAATAATAAAGTGAGTGAATGGGCAGATGGGACAATGGCTGACTAGCGATGACGGATCCCGCTGAAGATGGGTTTGATTGTCAGATGGAGTCAGGAGGGGGATGAAAGAGCTGAGATGGCGACAGAGGCTGCGGGGTGATAGGTGGATGCAACAAAGGTTTGCGGATAATGGAACATGATATGAAAGGAAGATGACGAGAAACGATCGAAGGCAGCTATGATAGACAGACGGGAAAAGTGAGGGAAGGAACCCAGTGGGAGGAATGTATAGATGATGGGCAGATGGAGTTGGTGAAGGAGGGGAATGGAACTGGGAGATGGGGAGTTGGTGTGGAAATAAATATGTGTGTGCGAGGGTCTGTGTAGATCAGAAGTGTAGTCAAAGAGGAAGAAGGGGAGCAGGCTATTTGAAAATGTAGAATTCAATGTTCATGCAGTTGGGTTCTGGTCTACCCAGGCGGAATATGAGACGCGGTACTTCCACGTTGCAGTTGGTCTCACCCTGGCAGATGAAGAGGCCGAGCATCGACAGGTTGACGTGGGAATATGAAGGGATTTCAAATGACTTTTAACCGGGAGCTCCAGATAGCCATTTCACCCTACACCTTGATAATATCTGGACGATATACAGAATCCTACCTGCCTTCAACCACGAATATCCAGCCCCCAAGCAATGCCAAACGGAGACAACGATATTCATTTATTTTCCCCAAACTGATCCCTTGCAGCATCTAGCTGTGAGCAATTTGACGGACGAGTTTCCAAATCTCAATATAAGAAACACATTTGCTCGTCTCTCCAATGACTGGAATATACACTCGAAAGTACAATATCATGTAAGCGATTACATCAATGTGGCATCCTTCTTTCATGAATTTCTGATAATTAACCGTCAAATTTTAACAACAATTGGAAACGGGCATTTTGACAGCTTATGAAAAATGTTTCGGAGGGATATCGATTGCCTTGTTGTTCGTTGCTAGTAATAGTAACAACCAACCTTAATCTTTCGAATTTTGCAATTATTCCATAGCTTCTTAAATCCAGAGACTGAAAAAGCAATCATTATCGACAACTCCAACAGCGCTAGGGCAAGGAGAACGACTGTGAGGCTAAGCTGCCATCTCTGTGAATCAAAGGCAATAACATGTTAAAGACTGCCAGGCAGAGCAATTCTCGTGCGCCGAATGGTCTCATGGCCAGCTTTGACGTAATTCATAGAATTAAGTCGTCAGAATTTAAGATTGGAAATGTTGCATGAATACGAAGGATTAGTAGTACAACTGCCCTTCGACAGTGTACAAAATATGCATCCGGCCGAGTGTTGAACTGTATTTCCTTTCCAACCTTATGCGCACCCATCCACTGCCCTTTCCGCTGTCGATTATTGTTCCCTCGGTTAGTTCAGAATTATGATTCCATCCCTGATGACTCAATAAAAAGTCATTAAATTAAGGTATGTTCCTAGGCAGTCGAATGACTTATGCAATAATAATTCGAATTGTGGAGTGACAAAGCATGGAAAGAGGGGTCAGGTCAGTCGGATAATTGTGCTGGAATATTACTAGAACACCTTAATATTCTTCAGCCCTCGTAAACATTCTTTCTGCAGAGGTCTAATTAGTTTATTTGCTTCCAACATTGAACTACTATTGGAATTCGTTAGTAAATAATATGGTTAATATCTTGCACTATTAATGTGGAAGTAAGATAGGCACAACAGAAAAATGAAAGGTGTTAACAGGTTCATATGAAATAACTGTTAATTGGATGCGGTGGAACACGAATACTAAATAGACCGATGTGCAGATTATTTGATTCAATCATCCTTTTTAGTAAATCAGAATACATGCAAAGAGAAATGTTATTGATTTACAAATGGAAGTCCTACATTAGATTTTAAGGTCGTCACTTACAGCCGAATGAATAGTCAAGGAATCGCAGGTTCTTCCGCCAGCGCAAAGAATGCTTGTCGTCCAAATCTTCAATTCAACAGAAAGTCGAATAAGACCTCCCACGCCGATAACTGTACTTATCATATTCATTATCAGACACGATGTCAACTTTGAAGAAGAAATATAGTTACACAACAATCTGCATTTGGTGAAGTCTTGGGATGCTTTGGAAAGTTATGGGAAAATAAAGCAAGCAAAGCAGCTGCTCAAAAAATGCGAAATACTCAAATTGCAATCAACATCGGGCTACTGCCAAGTATGTGTGAAAGTAATTCACCAATATTGCGCAACTTGCATTTAAAATTAAATATAACCACTGAAACTGAAAATTACTTCTGGAATTATCACATTCGGACAAGTCTCGAGTCTGAGCTGTGGGTACAGAATAAGTTTAACTGATTGGTCGCAAAGATGTGGGGTTTCTTTGTTTCCGGGAACAAAAATAAAAATTGGGGTTCTTGTGAAATAAACTGGGATTCTGGACTTAGTGTGTGACATGTTTCCTTCCGCACTATCTTACGTTGCCAGCTCTCTCCAAAATCCCGGATCTGAATATCAGACACAATGTTGCCATGCTCTGAAACAACTAAAAATCCTTGGCCAAGCGCAGCGGGCCCATTAAGAAAAGCTTTGGACATAACCGTTTGAAAGCGGAATGCAAGCATAATCTTCTGAAAGGTACGTGGAACTATCCTTGAGGAGCCGTGGCCTATGGAGTTACGAAACTTTTGGTGGAAAGTTGGATTCAATTGGGTAACAAATCTGAACGGGCATGGGCACGATGGTGTAAATGATCTCACTGTATGAAAACCAGTAAAGAACTACAGATGCAGGAAATATGACATAAAAGCATATAATGTGGGAAAGACTTAGCATCTTTAGAAAAAAATGCTACAAGATCTCAAGTCTTCGACGCAGCCTGCTTCTCTTTTTACAGACGCTGCCTTTGCTGTTGAGTACTTCCAGCATTTTCCGTTTTTATTTGTTCGGAGTGAGTGTTTTTCTCGTGTGCCATAGACTTTCAAAAATCAAATTAAAAAAACCCAAACTTGTTACGGTACATTATTATGTATGTGGCAATGAATTCCAGGACCTGCGTTTCGATGAATAATCCCAATTGATTTACATGTGTTTACTTTGTGAAATCCTGCAAAATAGTTTATTAATCTGAAACCAAATCCAACAGAACCCTGTGAATTGCAAGGTTTTGCTGAATTGAAAGCCGTATACAAAGGTACTTACAAGAACTGCAGATGATATCTTCTCCAAAACCAGCTGTATAAATCCACATAAGATTAGCTAGGAATGAAAGTGCATGTTATATTAATTTATGAAAATGAAGTAAGTAAATATTGATGGCGACATTCTGTTTTTATGTAATTTATGTAATTTTCTGTTTTGATTATCATTCTCTGCAATTCGAGATGGCCCTCGTGGATCGTGCGTCTTTTCTCACGTTTTCCTTTAGTAGATCCATGAACTTTTACACGAGAAACTATTGGCAATCGGTGAGGAATGGTTGTAATGAGACTTAAGGAATCCTAGTGGACTAATAACGCCAATACAGACCATTGAACAAGGTTGCTGTGGTTCATACGTGCATATCTATGTCTTGTGTAATTCTATGTAAAATATAAGTGTGTTGCATACTTTTATCACTTTTAGCATATCGGCACATCAGTATTAGGTATTGGCTCTGCTCAAATTCGCGTTGCAAAAGTGAAACGGCAGGTGAAGCTGGCGCAATAGAACAACTGAAAGACGAATCACCGATAAGAAGCAAACTGATTTTAGACTCCGGCGTGCCCCCGCCCCACCCAAACAAAATTAGCGACACCATAATCTATGAACGTCCACTCCGCTTTCTAACTTCTAATGTTTACTGTGAAAGGAAGTCCGTACGTGCTGAAGGCAGAATTGATTTGGTTGATGTCAATGCTGTTCTTAGTCGATTTCTGAAGTACTACTGTCTCTTAATTTTAATTCTGAGCCCGAGATGAAAGCGACCCTGTGGCAGGGAGCCTATGTATTTTCTTAAGGGAGAGACAGACACCCAACAAAGACACCTGGTCCTAAATTGATTTATCTTTACTTCAGCCTAATCTTGCCGGCTTTAAGTTCAAATCTGAACTTCCTCATTGTGCTAGATTTGCAATGCACCTTGAAACTTGCAGATGACAGTTATAAACAAATAACGTGGTAGTTGGTTATGAATTTTAAACAGCATGCGAATTAATGGACAATTGAGGTAATCAAGAGACATGGGCATATTGCTGCAAAATGACGCCAGGAATGCAGTGTATTCCGCAGCAGGTTTGAAGTGCTGGACAACCAAATCCAGAGCCTATTTCCTTTGTCCTAATGCGAGCTGAACTTACTTCTTTCTGTCAGTTGCTGCAAATATTGACTGACTGTCAAGCTATCCGATATTCCATCCATTCAATATATTGAAGGGAGCTTTTATACTTTTATAGGCATCAACATGAAAATGGCGATGTTATAGCACATTCTTCGGACAAGAGAGGAAAAAATAGTACATGTTTTGCATCTTCAATTTAAAGCATCGAAATTCCTTCAGACGTATTCTGCAAAAGAGAATGGGTGGGCACTCACCGTCATTTGGCTCCACAGAAACATCCTTTCCACTCCTGTCGGAGGTACCCAGATCAGAAGTAATGGAATTGAGACTAACACAGAACATATTCCCAGAGCAAACTGAATTAGCTACAAGAGAACAAAAGCAAACTTTACGTGAAACGGGTATTATTTTGCTAAAAGGCGCAGGTGGTTGTGGGGATTACTTAATGAGAGGAATATCAAAAAGAAATGAAGCAATGAGAGAAATGAAGACTATACAAAACCAAATTGACATTAGTAGATTAAAACTGGCAGTGTATTTTGCATTTATGACGCCCATAATGCAGGAGAATAGGAGCACACAATGTGCTCCTACACAATAATACACTGTCCGAACTTCACCACCTATCGCTGTTCCTGCTATATCCACTAACAAACGTCACTGTAAGCGCACGTAACGCTACATCCCATGAATCGGCTCAAGAAGATTGTTACCGATAAACATCGTGAAGATAAAAAAAAATGTTCAATTAAGTTTGATGTATCTATCAATCTATCAAAGCTGTTTTTCAAGGTCATAAATGGACATGTTTATATTGTATTTCTTTATACTACTCCTGAATATGTCACACAGACGTATTTATAGAAAAGCCTAAATTCTATATTGCACAGCTTCCACGGCATAGTAGACTGATCTGCACTAGTGGATTCTATTGCATATAAACCACACATTGCCATTTGGCTGACCATGCTATTACATTGTTGTAACACTTTTTTTTTAATTCTCTCCAGCACTCTCTCAGGTATCCCTCAATACCACAAATTTAATAAACAATGTTACTAATCAAGTAGCGAGCAAAGCTTCAGCAAGTAACCAGAGATGTTCTATGAAAAACAATCAGATTTGTTCAATACAGACACTTGACACTCAATATTGACATACAATTGAAAAAACAATAAATGTTTTAAACTTACAGCCAGTAACTTCGGCTTCCACATTTGAACTTAAAACAACGTGTAACTTGTCTGCCACGAACTTCAATGTGTATAGTGTAGTTTGCTTAAAATGGAGTGTGGGTTAGATTCTTGGTGTTGGGTTCGGAAGTTTCCTATTGGACGGAAAACAAACCCGAGTGAATAAAACGTCTGAGGCATTGATAACCCTTCTTGACGATCTGAGGGCTTTCCGAATTGACCAAAATGAAAAAGACTTAAATAATGCGAAGAAATCAGCAATGGATAAAGAAAAGGCAAGGGGGGGGGGAGGTGGTGAAGACTGAAATAAATATTTAAAATTACAGATAACGAAAAACACAGGATACGTAAGGTGGACAATTGGCCTTTGGTGGACGAGGCTATGCGATTAATAGTAACAGGAAATAAATATATAGCATTCAGTTTGAACAAATGCATTTCATGTTTAATTACGGAAGTAGAAAACAAAACCACCCCAGAATTAAAGGATGTCCAGAATCATGCAGAAGTGATAAAAGCAAATCACTGAGCAAAAGTAGTACGCACAAAAATTAGAATAAAAGTAGACGAGCCCCAGGACCTGAAGGACTTTCTCATCCGGTGATGAAAGAAGTGGCTGCAAAAGTGCTGGATACTTTGGTGGCGACATTGCTAAGCCGATCGGCTGAGCAGCGGAATAGCAGATGGATGTTGATCCTGTTAAGTGCGCAGTAAATCCTTTTGGGAGTTCTGATAAACGTAGGAGATACGTAGGACCCTGGGGAATTTCGGGAAACAAAAAGGACCTTGGTTCATAAGTCTCCAGATCTCTAGATCACTAAAGATAATACACAAGTCAATAAATGGCAAAGTAGGCATACAGCAGGCTTGTTTTTATTAAACGAACATAGAATCTCAGAGCATGGAGGTCAAGGTACAGGTTTATAAAACTTATGTGAGGCCAAAACTGCAATATTCCATGCAGTTCTGGTCGCCACACTACAGAAAGGACGTGGTTGCGTTGGAAAAGATACAGCCGAGATTTATTAGACTGTGCTGCAATGGATCGTTTCAGTTCCGACTGTAGTTAAGACAGATTTTCAGTCGATGCAATGATACAGAAGAGATAAAATTGTGAGGAGTTCGAGATTGCTCTGCAAAATTGGAAATAACTTTGTAGATGAAGAATAAGGTGGAGAAATCTGAAATTACCCCCTTTGTAAAACAGGAGAGGACTTTGACTTAAATGTAAATAAATCTGCTTGCTGCGGAAAAGAGGGATTTAGATGACCTCGCACATGAAACACAGATAGATAAACGTTATCGCGGGCCATTAAGAAGACAGTTATGGGTGTTTTACTTTAATGTAAAGAAGATGGAGTCTAACAGCGTTGGTGATACTAAACTTAGAGCACCTAGTACAGTTTTAGTTTTCTTGTATATGGGCCGAAATTGTTGCATCGGAGGCAATTCAATGAAGGTTGATTAGGTTCATTATGAAATGAAGGGATTAGACTAGATTAAAATTTAAGCAGGTTGGATCCGTGTTCATTCGAGTTTAGACACATGCGAGTTGACCTCATTAACACAGATATTATTCCGAGAGTGAATGGTGGGAAAGATACCGAAGGATGTTTTACTTCATGGGGAAATATGCCATCGGTGCGGTTCGTTTCATAGTAAGATGTTGCCTATTTACGAAGCAAAAGTGGAGGAAATCCTTCTCGCAGATTGCCGTGAAGCTTTCGAATTCTACACCTTAGAGGAGCGAAGTGAGGGAATCATGTAACGGAAACAGGGTCATGAAAAATAGATTTTCAGTCCACGGTGGAATCAAGGGATATGAAAAAAATGAGGTGTGTTCACCATAACTGAATTGAATAATGAAGCCGGTCAAATTTGGTTTCCTATTTGCTCATGGTAATGAGTTAGTTATTGGGTTCAAACAATAATATCGATGACGCCACAGTCTGACAATGCAAAGTGTAATGTTTAACAGAGCTTACATCACATGAATCTGTATATTTCTAATTCTATTGTTTATTGAAAATAATTGAAATCATCATTTTTTATAATAGATCCTGTGACACATTTCGTTTGGTTCACCAGCAGAACATGTTTGGAACTTTTCCGTTAAACTACATCTAGTTTTTAATCACTAAACGAAGCTAATACACATGTCTAATCGTTGAGCTTCCATTAGCCATTGAGCTAATACAATCTGTCAAGCATTACCTTAATTCATTTGATAGGAAATGTAATTTTCCATTTTAGTCAATGTATCTTAAGAAATTGAACATACACATTCCTTCTCTTAGCATGACTTTAGATGTTACTGTTTTAATTGCCTTCTAATGTCAAAATGTAACAGCACAGCAAATAGAGGTAAACGTTGCTTCTGGAGCTCAACCACAGCTAATTATGGGAATAAACACGAATAGAAACTGCAAAAAATACACAAATAAAAACAATTTCTGTTCAACGGCCAAAAAAAGGAAATCAATGTGAACACCTTGCTTAAAGTAAAAATTACCCTCCTTTGCCACAAAATGCAGTAAGTAGACAGTTGCGAAGTACCCAGTTTTTTTTTCAGTTTCGGTGGTCCATGCACACATGTTTGCAAAAAAAAATCATTATCACTTGCCGTTAGATTGGTTTAAGACACGAGATTCACGCAAGCATCCAACAAAAGGCATTTAGCCAAAACAAGGAGGAAATGCGCGAACATTTCAGTGACAATGTAAAACTGGGACAAACGTGATATTGTTAAAAGCCTTCAATTATTGGAAGGACCGGTTGCACCTGTAACATCACCCACTTTATTCCATTACATAATTAGAGCAATTATCAAATTTGCGTATTGGAGAACTGCTCCATTGATAAACTAATTCAGATGTGTATGGTCAATTCGGTCGACACTAATTACCCGAGATAACCGATCACGAAATTGCGTTCGGCGTCTTGCTTTTGATAAAAGAGAACACTTAGATTATAATGCTAGTATTAAAGCAAGTAAGCGATTGACTTGCATTCCACGAGGGCGCGTGCACTTCTTTGTCATATAACAAAAATACTGACTCGCCAAATGGTCAAGTTCAAAGTGATGGCATTTGTACATTTGATGGATGTAACCGACTAAAGTGAATTCGGAAGAGATTGTATAGGTATGTACTATGTTAGATGATTGGAACTATCAATTTCTTGGGGAAAGACATTCAAGTCTCCAGCCGTTTTTTTTCTATCTCGGGAGAGGTCTTAACAGCTCAACTGAGGCAGAGAGATGTGTATTTGAAAGTCCTTACTGAAACAGTGAGATATAATGTAACTTTCGAAAGCAGACATGATGCAATCAAAGGAAGGATGGTTCCGGAAGATTAGAGAGGTGAGAAAGTATCTGAGATTCTCAATCCCTTTGCAATAAAAGGGAATTAATATTATTTCACATGCTTAGCAAGCCGTCATATTATTGCATTCCTTGGGCATAACCTGTTCACGTCCCACCCAGTCCCTGAGACATTACGATAACGATCAAATTGTTAATTCATCAGGAAGTCAAGGAAAACGGACTGTCTTAACTATTGATTATTTATTTGCTTCTGGATTAAGAAAATTTCAAATTGCATTGTCCCAGTGGCATTTACACAAGTTTTATGTTCTCAACTTGGACCAATTTTCAACTGGATAATGAATATAAATTCAGGGACTCCAGCCTTAGCGACAATTCGGCTTCTGCGGGGCTGAAAATGAGCCATGAAAATGAAAACGTTTAGACAAGCTATACCAACATCGTATTGTTATAATATGTTTGCACTTTACAAAATAAAACGGAACGTACCTAGTTTAGAAAATATTGTTGACTTTCAAAGAGAAGTAGACGACACAGGGAGGATAATCCAATTTTATGTGCGTGACTGCAAAAACGTTCTTTTGCTTCCTGTCCTCACACTGATTCCATGCACCTGTAAATTCGATATCTCCTCTCTTTCAGTGGAGGTCTAAAGTATGATTTGAAGACAAAGGATATCGCACGTCCACAGATTATCTGGGTCAGGACAGCGGCTTGTATCTGTTTTGTGAAGCGTCTTGAGCAACGGAAACACAGCTCATGGCTTCAGCAGAGGCAGTGTTGAATGTACATTACGAATCCAGCACAACTTCCGGGTTAATTCACTTTTTTCTTAGCATCCGAATAAAGCTGAAAAGATTCCAAATGTAACTACAAGAGCTCCTCTCTATTGTTGTGCCTGTTATATTAAAACTAGAGAAGATTGGTCCTCTTGCATCCCATATTCTTTACCCTGGTGATAAAAACAAATACCTTTACGGTAACACACACAAAAAGTGCTGAAGGAACTTAGCAATAGTTCCTCCAGACTTTCTGTGTGTGTGTTGTGCCGGAAAGCAGCATCTGCAGAATCTCTTGTGTCTCTGTGAATACCAGTACAGTGTTTTGTTTGAAAGCAATTGCTCGCTTAAAGTCTACAGAACGCCGAGTTTTCTCCAAACTGTCATTCATAAACTGCTATTCTGTTATTCGCATTGAAATTAAGCACATCAGAATCAAAGGGTATTTATAGAATTACAGAGGTTAATTGATTATCATATGTAATGTCATAAAAGGCTCGAGGAAATAGATGGCTGACTCATCTCCCTGATCTTCCTTAATCCAAAATTCTACTGGTCATTTCTCGCCATTTCAGCTAATTGCAAGGTACACTCAAGACCGCTGTATTTCAATTATGGGTCACTCTGTTTCTGCATAATGTCTTTCATGCGGGCCTCCATAAGTAAACAAAACAAAACATTGCTGGAGGAAGTCAGTGGCTCAGGCAGCACTGTGGAGGCAAATGGATGGTTGAAGTTTCGGGTCTTACATATTTTACATGTGGCGCTCTGGAAGAGTCTTTTTCCAGATGATGAATTGAGTGTTAGACGTGACTGCAGGCTGGTGCCAAAGCAGGTAGCTGCAGGAAATGAGGCAATTCCCATCCCCCACTGTAGTGTCCTTTCAGCTTCACTAAGCAGCAGTAGTTAACTAGCTCACAATATGAAAATCCAAAATCTCATCAGCAGTAAATTGAAAGCAACGAGTAGAATTCGGTGTTTGCCGACGCTGGACGTCCGAGTACAGACATTGATTTTCCGATCCTCTAAGACGGTTGTGTTTTAAACAAGTAAGTTTGCGTGACATAGCTTGACATGAATAACAAAAGGAGTCACGATGTATCAGATGAGTGGAGGCCGTGAAGGTCATTGACTAGGATTACATATAACGACAAAAACATCCTAAAAATACAAAAGCACGGGCTGTACTAGCGAATAGGATCCACCAAGCAGCAAGAGTTGTTGAATGCAAAGTTCAAAGTTGTATCCACAAGCCCAGCATCATCATCCTCCGGCATCGTCTACAGTTCGTGAAAAAATGGCATTTATATCAAATGAAGTAGGCACGTAAGGATAACTGGGATCTTTGTTGTAACCGTAAGGTTCCGAAGAAATGGTGGGACAGACCGATGGTAGGACAGACCGACGGGCCTGCAGATAACTGTGAAAACAAGCAGATATTTTATCGATCCAACGATAATTAACGTAGCTGGACAGAACCAAACATATGTTTCTATGTTAATGGTATTATCACAGATGTTCAGGGACCCAGAAATCTCCTCACATATACCCACTAATAGTAGAAGACACAATGTTTCGCCTATGCCAACCTCTGTTTTGGTTAAGCGTAATTGTATTAATGGTACCATTTTCTTTTTTTTTATGTGTTAGACCACAGCTGGAATATTGTGTGCAATTCTGGCAGACATATTTTAGGTAAACGCAATTGCAAAGGAGAGTGTGCAGAGGAAATACGACAGAATGTTGCCCAGTATGGAACGTTTCAATAGTGGAAAGGACAGACTAGGATTGTGTTCTTTGGAGTGAAGAACACTGTGGGTTAACCAAATCGATGCAAGTAACAGTCTAAAGCATACCCATTAAATATAGTTTGAGGTTCTTCCATCTCAGTCACTTACGCTGACAACTGGAAGTTGTTAATCACCTGAAATCCTGCCTGTTGGTTGGTTGATTCCTCCAGGTGAGGTTTGAGGTTCTTCCGTATCTGACATTTGTGTAGGGACCTCGAAGCGGTTAATCTATTTTGAATCTTATCTGTTGGTTAGTTGATTTCTCGAGGTATGTAAATTAAGAAGTTTTCAACGAAAGATTAACGATTTAATTCTGGACATCAGCATTCTGGTGTTGGGGAATGTACGATAAATTGGGGCCCTAAAGCCAAACTCAGTCATTGTCTTTAATCCTGTGCCAGTTTAGGAAAGTTGTTTCAATTCGGTTACACTACGAAGTTACGTTTCCTTTATCCAGTCTAAATTAATCGAGTAACAATGATTAGATTCAATTTAGTTATATTCTAGTTCAGGATTTAGCGAACTTTAGTTCAGTTACTACAAATCTGAGAGCTAGTTTTGTCTTTGGATTGGGCACTTTTATGTAGCGGCACTGTAGGATAAGAATCAACTGTAAACTTAATTGATTAAGTAAGTTAAATATGAATTCAACAATTCAATTCTACTCTAGGTCCTCAATGTGGACTTTAATAAAACTAAAAGCAGAGTAAAATAACTATTTCATTGTAATCCGAAACTCACTCCATTGCCTGAAATGCTGCCAATGACTCATAAGTAATAAAAGTTAATTCTGTCTGGTGTACACAGAACACACCAGGCTCTTTCATACTCAGCGCCAGAAAACTGAGTTTTAAATTGCTCAAGCATGTATAATTTGCAACAAGATGGATGAATTGATGGCATAATTGGTAAGATATGAATATGATCTAATAGCTATTAGAGAGGTGTGGTTGCAAGATAGCCAGAATTGCGAATGCAGTATTCCAGGTTGTTCTACATTCAAATAAAAAGGAAAAATGAGTTAGGAAGTGGGGGTACGTTTTAAAGACGGTATCAGAGTGATGTTGAGCAGAGACTTAGATGCAGTGGAATTGGTCTGGGTGAAAATATTGAATTCCATTGCAAACAATAAATGAGTGGGAGTAATCTATAGACCCCAAACGTATTGATTCTCCATAATTCTAATATTAAATGGGGAAGTATAAAAGTCTTGGGATAAAGGGACTCAATTATCACTGGTGATTTTAATGTGAATATTGACTGAATACTAAACAAAATGGCAAGGGCACAATGGAAGAGAAAATTATGAAGTGTGTCAGCGATTAATTCTTCGAGCAGTATGTTACAGAGGATACACGGGATCAGGTGATTTTAGATTTTCTGATATGTAACGAGTTAGGATTCATAAAATTGAATGCTTTGATCCTAGGAGTTGGTTATCACATCGGTGTGGAGGTCTGGCTACGCCTTGAGGACAAAAACCCGAGGTTCATCAATGATGGCCTTAAAATAAATAAGAGTAATTGCAAAATTATGAAGGTAGCCTTGTCTGGAGTGAGCTGGGTACATAAACTCAGGGAGAGGTTAGCGGATGGTCACTGGCAGAGATGTAAATACCTCGTTCATAACGCTCAGAAGCAACTATGACAATTAGAAAGAGGGATTACAGCACAATTATTAACCTCCGTTGAAAAGTAGCTGGAGGAAAATATTATATCAAAGAATAGAGCATAGACGTAGGAAAAGGCTGGTAGAGCATGGCTGGGAATTTAACAGGATCCTGCACAAAGAGACTAGATGTTTAATAAGGAGGGATAAAATTGAATATGAAATAAAAGTGACAAGTAATATTAAAATAAACAGAATGGCTTCTATGGGAACATTAAAAGTAGGACGGCAGCTGGGCTAAGCGTGGAACACCGAGAACGTGAGAATGCGGTATTAATAACAGGGGGGAAAGAAATGACAGCAAAGTTAAATCAACACTTCGCATAAATCTTCGTTGTCAACTGAATTCGGCTATTGTCAACTGAAAGGAACTACGTTTAACAATGATGATCATGGCGGGGGAGGGAGGGCGGTATGACACAATCTAATGAGACCAAAGTCAAGGAAGTGGCCAGGTCTTTATGATCCGCACCCAAGTGTTTTAACGACATCAGGTGTGGAGATGGTGGACTTATTAGTTCAAGATGTTCAAAACTAATTGAGTTCTGGAAAGTTAGCAGCAGACTGGAAAACAAGGAAATGTGTCTCCATGTTTCAGGAAGATAGTGATTTTTTTTTTGAAAAAACAAATAGCTATCGACCTACGAGCTTAATATATATTGTTGATTAGATGTTGGAATCAACCAAGAACGAGCTAATCATTTCGACAAGCTTAATGCCATCAAACCAAGTCATTAAGTTATTTTGAAGGGTAGATTATTTGTGAAAAAAAAATGTTGAGGATCTTTGAGGATGTAATAATAAGAATAAGAAGAGTGGAACAACTACCTGCAGTGCTTTAGAATTTTCATATCACATTTGGTAATGTGTCACATTAAAGGTTGGTGTACATGATATTGGTAGAAATGAAAATTGTTTTTTGCATAGATGGCATCGAGTCTGAATAAAAAGGCCTTTTACAAGCCGGAAGGATGTGACGAGTGGCTTGCCCTAAAGATTCGTTCCTGACTAATTATTTACCAATATATTAATCACCCAACGGAGGGGGTAGAATGTACGGTAGCTAGGTTTGCCGATAACATGACCATGGATGGGATGTTATGTTGCAATAAGGATATTAGGACTCTGGACGTAGATGTGGAGATGCTGAGTGAATGTACACAAAACAAGGGAAATGTATTTTAATGCGAGAAAGCGTGAATATATGCACTTTAGTAACAGGAATCTAAAGGCACATTATTATTCAAATGGATAAATATCGCATATGGCCAAAGTGCAAAGGGATCAAGATGTTCTTGAAACCAAGTAATTAAAGTTAGCAAGCAGATGAAGTGAGTGGTTAAGAAGGCAAATGTCAGATTGGCGGTTATTGCAAGGGGGTTAGAGTTTAAAAATAGAAAGTATTGTTGGAATTGTACAAGGTACTTGTAAAGCCAATCTGGATTTGCTGCACAGTTTTAGTCTGCTTATTTAGGAAAGGATATAATGGCTTGGAACCAGCCCAATGAAATATTCACATTGCTGGAATGAGAGGGTTGTCCCATCACGAGCAGCTGAAAATGCTAGTTAAATATTATTTTGTTCAGACGAATGGGTGCTGAACCTTCTGAAATATTTACGATTCCTAAGAGACCTAACAGTACAGAGGTTGAGATGTTTCCAGTACTGGGAGAATCTCGAACGATGGAAAGAGTCGCACGTTAGGGAAGTGGTCTTTGAAGTGTCAATTGCGGAGGAAATTTTCTACCTTAAAGGGTTGTGGAGACTGATTCTTTGGGATAATTAAAGAGGAAATAGATACTTTTAGGAATAAATTAAATGCTGTGGGGAACTGGAAAGCAAGCAGCGATGAAGCCGACGGCATATCGGCTATGATAATTTTGAATAGTAGGTCAGGACTGAGGGCACGAGTGACAACTGTAGCTCTATTTTCTTATGTTCATGTGTTCTCTTAATATTAAGCGAGGTCTGAACCTTCCTACCTCGGGGTCGAGTTTTACGTGAAGAAAATACTGCACATTTCAACAACGCTGAAATGTGCAGTATTTTCTTCACGCAGAACTCGACCCTTATTCTCCATACCTCCATATTTTTAACGAATCTTTCTGCGTGTGGACCAGGGATCTGAAGGGATAATCTGGCATTCAGCCATGCCAACTGAGCACGTAGCTTCTTGTAAATGTTGTAATAGCGGGACTTCCCGTGTAAGAGGCGATGCGGTATCTTCCACTCCGCTCTGTCGCTAGAATACATATAATTCATCTACGTTCGACACAGAAATGTAATTTCCTGATCAGATCAATCAGTTGATTCGGCAGTGTATTCCTTAATGATTTGTAATTGATTAATAGGCCATTTTGAGTTATTCACATCAGTAGATTTGATAGGTTCTGTAAGAAAGAATTATTCAAAAAATAAGGTTGCTTTACGACTTTCAGTGAAGGCAACTTGGCCGCCTGACATCGTTTTCATGCATGAGAATCAGGTGTGGAATATGCAGCTGAAATTTACTGATTAAGTACTGTTGGGTGTTCGCTGAGCTGATTTACTATCTGTGCATCCGAAGACTTACGAGCTCAGCCTTGTAATATTCAGAGCGCAATTTTCCATAGCCTTTTCTGTGAGTTTGTGATAAATCCTGTTTGCCATGAGGTTGATTGCATTTGGTGCGCTAACAAGCAATGAAATGCCAGTAATCGGCGTGCGATCGTAGTCGGGGTTTGGGTCGTGGTCTGGAATATCTGGCGCCAGGAACTTGATAGGTTTGCCGCCGAAATAAAGGTCCAAAGCGCTTGTTAAACATGCTGAACCATTCAAACCGCAACTTACACAGAACTTGATATATCCACGGAGGAATTGACTGCTGCATACTATTAGGGTCTTAGTGGCATCCCCGTGTTTTGGTATCCATTGGAGCTGGCTTCCCGCGAATGGCGAGGATTTGGACATCTCCAACCTTCCTGCTGCTTATGTAAATCGATGATGTTTATCTATGGTAACTTCCCCGCAGATACATTCTTAGCCCCGAGGAAATTAAGAACTTCTGCACCTTGCTTTCTTAAATGTACGTTTGCTTATACCATACATAACTAGGCCCTGCAAATAGCTTTAAAACCTACTGCATTGCTGTTAAGAAAATGGCATATACAGTGGCATGCAAAAGTTTGGGCACCCCTGGTCAAAATTTCTGTTACTGTGAATAGCTAAGCGAGTAAAAGATGACCTGATTTCCAAAAGGCATAAAGTTAAAGATGACACACTTCTTTAATATTTTAAGCAAGATTACCTATTTATTTCCATCTTTTTACGGTTTCAAAATAACTAAAAAGGAACAGGGCCTGAAGCAAATGTTTGGGCACCCTATATGGTCAGTACTTAGTAACACCCCCTTTCGCAAGTATCACAGTTTGTAAACGCTTACTGTAGCCAGCAAAGAGTCCTTCAATTCTTGTTTGGGGGATTTTCGCCATTTCTTCCTTGCAAAAGACTTCTAGTGCTGTGAGATTCTTGGGCCGTCTTGCATTCACTGCTCTTTTGTCTATCATAGATTTTCGATGATGTTTAGGTCGGGAGACTGTGAGGGCCATGACAAAATCTCCAGCTTGTGCCTCTTGAGGTAGTCCATTGTGGATTTTGAGGTGCGTTTAGGATCGTTATCCTGTTGTAGCAGCTATCCTCTTTTCATCTTCAGCTTTTTTACAGACGGTGTGATGTTTGCTTCCAGAATTTCCTGGTATTTAATTGAATTCATTCTTCCACCTACTAGTGAAATGTTCCCCGTGCCACTGGCTGCAACACAAGCCCAAAACATGATCGATCCACCCCCGTGCTTAACAGTTGGAGAGGTATTATTTTCATGAAATCCTGAACCTTTTTTTCTCCAAACAAACCTTTGCTCATTGTGGCCAAAAATTTCTATTTTAACTTCATCAGTCCACAGGACTTGTTTCCAAAATGTATCAGGCTTGTTTAGATGTTCCTTTGTAAACCTCTGACGCTGAATTTTGCGGTGAGGACGCAGGAAAGGTTTTCTTCTGATGACTCTTCCATGAAGGTCATATATGTGCAGGTGTCGCTGCACTGTAGAACAGTGCGCCATCACTCCAGAGTCTACTAAATCTTCCTGAAGGTCTTTTGCAGTCAAACGGGGGTTCTGATTTGCCTTTCTAGCAATCCTGCGAGCAGTTCTCTCGGAAAGTTTTCTTGGTCTTCCAGACCTCAACTTGACCTCCGCCATTCCTTAATTACATTACGAACTGAGGAAACGGCTACCTGAAAACGCGTTGCTATCTTCTTATGGCCTTCTCCTGCTTTGTGGGCATCATTTATTTTAATTTTCAGAATGCTAGGCAGCTGCTTAGAGGACCCCATGGCTGCCAATTTTTAGGACGTTTGAGGAGTCAGGGTATTTATAAAGCATTGAAATTTGCATCACGTGGCCTTTCCTGACGATGACTGTGAACAAGCCTTAGCCCTAAAAAGCTAATGAAGGTCTGAGAGTTTGGTAAAAGTTATCTGAAAGCTCAAATCTCTTGGGGTGCCCAAACTTTTGCATGTTGCTCTTTTCCTTTTTTTCACTCTGAAGTTATACAAAACAAAAATAATACACTAATCTTGCTTAAAATGTTGAAAAGAATATTTCATCTTTAACTTTATGACTTTTGGAGATCAGTTCATCTTCTACTCACTTAACTATTCACAGTAACAGAAATTTTGACCAGGGGTGCCCAACCCTTTGCAAGCCACTGTATGAGGATAAACCAAACAGACTGATTTGTCAAAAATTACAAGCTTGTTATCTCAGAGGAAATTACAAACGAGGATATTACAAGCGACCCAGAAGCAGAACTGTCGATTACAGAGAAATCAACAAGGGGCAATAGAGACCGAATGACGCAGACATGTAAACTCCTAATTGCCTTGGAGTATAAATATTCAGCACCCAATGTACATAGCAGAGACAACTGCATCATTTCATAGCGAATCCTAGCAGTATCTTCCTGTGAGCTGCATTCCAACTTGCAGCCGGGAGTACCTTTGGAAGTTGCGTCACTCATCAGAATTCATACTTGAACGCACAGGATCGTGATAACAACAACACGAATGCGTGATATTCACTTCTATTACCGACCATATGGGTTGCAAATAATTAACCGTCAAATATCAACCTCCATTCATTGGAAAATGGCCAACCTGAGGGCCTAAGAAGAATATTTGGTTGGGAAATGTATTAGTTGTTAGTTGATAGCAATAGTAATAACCAGCTTTATTGTACTGAATTTTGCAACTGTTACAAAACTTTCTGAATTGGTGTTGGCACCGGTATTTGTATTTGTTTATTATTGTCATTGTACCGAGGTACATTAAAAATCCTGTCTTGCATACCGTTCGTGCAGATCAATTCATTACACAGTGCATTGAAATAGTACAGGTTAAATACAACAACAGAATACAGAGTAAAGTGTCACAGCTACAAGGAAGTGCATTGCAGGTAGACATTGAGTTGCAAGGTCATAACAAGGTATATTGTGCGGACAGGAGTCCATCTCATCGTTTAGGGAACTGTTCAATAGTCTTATCACAGTGGGATAGAAGCTGCCCTTGAGCCTTGCGGCATGTGCCCTCAGGCTCCTGTATCTTCTGCCTGATGGGAGAGGGGAGAAGAGACAATGGCCCGGGAGGTTGGGGTCATTGATTATGCTGGCTGCTCACCAAGGCAGCGAGAGGTATAGACAGAGTTTGTGGAGGGAAAGAAGGTTTCTATAATGCGTTGGGCTGTGTCCACAACTCTCTGTAGTTTCTTGCAGTTGCCAGCAGAGCAGTTGCCATACCAAGCCGTGATGCATCCAGATAGGATGCTTTCTATGGTGCATTGATAAAAGTTGATGAGTGTCAAAGGGCACATGCCAATTTTATTTTCCCTCCTGAGGAAGTAGAGGTGCTGATGAGCTTTCGTGGCCGTGGCGTATACTTGTTTGGACCTCGGAACTTGAAGTTCTCAGCCCTCTCGACATCAACACCATTGATGTAGATAGGTGCATGTACACCGTCCCCTTTGCTGAAGTCAATGATCAACTCTTTTGTTTTGCTGACATTGAGGAAAAGGTTATTGTCATGACACCATGTCACTAAGCTGTCTATATCCTCGCTGTACTCTGTACTTTGAGATAGGGCCTACTACGGTGGTATTATCTGCAAACTTGTCTATGTTAGAGCAGAATCTGACCACTCAGTCATGAGTATATAGGGAGTAGAGTAGAGGGCTTAGGACGCAGCCCTGTGGAGCACCAGTGTTGAGAATAATCGTGCTGGATCTGTTGCTGCCTATCCTCACTGATTGCGGTGGTCGTCGTCGTGGCTATCCCTCAAGGTCGAGGATGATGATCTTCGTTTCTTTGATATATTTATGGGCTCTCAAGTGGCTTATGTCCAACCAAGTAGCCCTCAGAGCGAAGACGTCTGTGCGTGTATTTGTTTAACGTATACTTGATGTTGCACTACAAAAAGCACACGATACTTAGCAAATCAACCAACTGATTCCAATGGCATGGAAACCACCACGATAGGAGCTGTGGGATTTGTTGCAGCCTTCATCCGCCTTCACAGCCTTTGAGTTCGAAATAACTTCGTCCGCCTGTTCTATCGTTGAGGTCTTGGTTGGATTGTTCTTTGTCAGGGACCTCACCATCGACCTTACCGCCATTGGTGAACCTACCTGGAGCATAGCTCCAGACGGCATCGCTCTCGGATCTCAGGACCACACAAGCATCTCCACCACGACAAAGTGACAATCCACGGAGAAGTAATAGTGGAATGTTGGTCAGCAACTCAAGGACCCAGTTTCAGAGAGATTTGTCTCAGAGTTTAGAGGTGAGTTTGCTTGGATTTATAGTATTGAAGGCGGAGCTGTAGTCAATAAACATCAGTCGAACGTAGGTGTCTTTACTGTCCAGATGCTCCGAAGATGAGTGTATGGTCACGAAGATGGAGTCCACTGGAGACCTCTTACGGATGTAGGCGTATCAAAGTGGGTCGAGTTTGTCTGGGAAGCTGGAATTAATGCGTGAACTGACTAGTCTCTCAAAGCGCTTCATGATGGTGGATGTCAAAGCCACATGTCGGTAGTAATTAAGGCATGTTAAACTGTTTTTCTCAGGTACCTGGAAGATAGTGGTCTTCTCAGAGCAGGTGGGAAGCTCAGCTTGAATCAGGGAGAGGTTAGATATGTCTGAAAATACCCCCGAAGAGATGATCAACACAAAATTTGAGCACATGACCAGGTACACGACCCGGCCAGATGCTTTCCTCGGGTTCACTCTCCGGAAGATTGATCTTACTGTTACGTACCAGCAGCAATAGAAACACAATGAACCATGTTTAAATGTTAGGATCTATTTACTAATAACTACTTGTAATAATAAGAGAAATAAAAACGTTAGCTATCAGATATTGACCCCAAAATAAACACGAAGTGTGTGTGTGGCAAGTTTCCAAACCCCAAGTCTGAGAATAGTTCTTAAAGTTTTATAATGGCAAACCAGTTCAGTTCAGCAAGTCCTGAAGTAGGAAGACGAACTAAGTCTTCTGAAAACCACGTTAGAATGTAGAGTAGAATGTAGAGAAAATAGAGAGAAGGAGTTTACGAAATCCACAAGTTGCACGATGGAACCAATACGAAGCCTCAATCACCGAAGATCTCCATTGCTTTGTTCCGAAGTATCTGCCACACCGAGAGCACTGGATCCGTGGCCGCCCACAGATATACCATCTTTCTAACGGCAAAGTGGACTCCACATATTGCTCCAAAAATCCATACATGGATTTTAAGGTCGCAACGATTGTTCTTCGTCCATAGATACAGAGACCGGCAGTCAGCGCTACCAAGTCTTTCTCTCTCTCTCATTCTCCCTAAGTCTGTCTCCATCTGTCTTTTTTTTCACTCTCAGTAGTCATATAAATCCACACACACTACTATTACGGCGTCTTAAAGGGACACTCATCAGTAACTCACCTGAGCTCGTAACATTACGTCCTCAACAGTGACCACGGGTTCAATTGCATTGGATGCTGTCAGGGTGGGTGGTGACAATCCGCTCCCCTCCTATACGCGCATAGCATTCAGTAAGCACATCAAGAAAGGATGCGCTCTTGTTGACTCTGCTGACGGCCTTCGTTTTGTTGCCCGTTATAGCATTCAAGTCTTGCCACAACTGCCGGCTGGTCTGGGTCTCTATTTTGAACCAGTGTTGTCTCTTGCTATTCCTGATAGCTTTTCGGAGGCCGTATCTCGATTTCTTGGAAAGGTCATGGTCACCTGTTTGGAATGCGGCAGTCCTCGACTTCAGTAAGTCGTGTATCTCCCGGTTCATCCATGTTTTCCGGTTTGAGAACACCCTTATTGTCCTCTTTGGTACACAGTCCTTAACACACTTGTTGATAAAGTCTGTGACGGTGGTGACATACTCATCATGGCTCGAATCTGAGTCTTGGAACATGGTCCAGTTCATGACTCAAAGAAGTCGCGTAGAAGCTCATCTATTTCCTCGGGCCAGCACTAGATGACTCTCTGCACTGCATGCTCCCTTTTCAGTTTCTGTTTGTATGCAGGGAGAAGGAGCGCAGTCTGCTGGTCTTATTCACGAAAGTGATGGCGAGGGGTGGCTTGGAAGACATCTGTAATGGCTGTATACCAATTATCAAGAGTGTTACGGTCCCCGGTCGGACAGGAGACGAGCTGGTACAACTTTGGGAAAACACTCTTGAGGTTCTTCTGGTTGCAGTCATCTGAAATAATGCAGAGGGCCTCAGGGTATCCTGCCTTAAGGTTGTTATCCACAGAGTATAGTTCATTGAGTGCAGGCTTCATGTCCGTCTGGTTTCGAATGTAGACTGCCATCAGAATAGCTGAAGTGATCTCACGTGGCAAGTAGTATGGTCGACACTTCATCGTTAGATATTCCAGGCTGGGTGAGCAGGAGCTCGCCAGGACCGTCACATCCGAGCACCACGAGTTATTGATACAGACCCTTCCTCCTCTAAATTTGCCCGAGGACGCTATACGGTCTATTTGGTGAATTAAGAAACCCTCAGGTTGTATGACACAGACAGCTGAAGCAGGTGTAAGCCACGTTTCAGTGATACGTAGCACACAGCAGTCCCTCAGTTCTCGTTGGTAGGTCAGTCTTGCCCTTAGTTCAGAATTAGATACTGAAACAACAATCATTTTCGACAACCCCGGCAGAGCTAGAAGTAAAAGAATCAGTGCGAAGCCAAAGCGGTATTCTATTTTAGTGAATCAGCAGGAATAACGTTTCAATGACAATCAGCTCTCAGAACATTTCTTGCACTGCATTTTTTGCACGAAGGTCTGCAAAGTAATTCCTAATTAATTTAAATCATAACATCGGCTTCGAAGTGTTGCGTCAATGAAATATATTTCGTGGGGCAACTTTTCTTCTGCAGTTCACAATAGCACATAGGGACTCAGCTTTGAATGGTGATTTTTGTTCCTTGGTTTGAAAAGTAAAACAATCCTCTTGCCAGACACCATTGTTACCTCGATTATTGGAATATTATTTATCCATCCAGATAACTCAAGTGAAAGACGTCATAAGGAGAGATATCGTAAGTCAGATTTATAGGGCCATTCTGGAATGTAACTTCACAGCAAATGATTGTACTTTATACCTGTGCCACACCTTGGCGAAATGATATAACTATTCTTCAGCACCGACTCATAGTTTTCCTTCACAGGGCGACGTTCGTTTATATTTCCTATTTTTGATCTGGTTATTTGTAGCAAGAGGGAGGATAATCACGTTCATAAACCTATCCGCCCAATTGAATACATACTCTTCAAATAAACCTCCATAGAAATGTTTTACAAATTTGCAATCGTGTTATGCGTTAGGAAGGCACTTGCGCAATTGCAGTCCAACGAACCATTCAGGAATCGCAGAAACTTTCGGAAGGGCACGGAACGCTTGTGGCCCAAAACTTCCAGCCAACCGAATGTTGCACCACACTCGCAAAGTCAGTAGCTGTACTGATCATATTCATTACTAGATATCGTGAACTTCGAAGAATAAACATAAACGTATTCCACTGAGGAAATGAGAGATATCTTCAAAAGGCATGGTATAATGTTGGAAAAATCAAGCGAAGCATTTACCTAATAAAAAAAGCAAGTTTCAAATGATATTGGAAATGCTGCTAGGTATTTGTGAAATGGCAATCACAAAACGTTGCCTAATATACGGTTAACATTAAACATGCGAAGGTAGAATTGGGGATTGTTTCAATAAAACTAACTGTTGGAAGTCATATATTAAGATTGAAATAGATACGAATCAGGGTTACAGGATTAGCAGTAAGGTGAGTGTTTTATTTCTTTCGTGGGAAAGAAGGAAACTGCGATTCTTCTCCTTAGAGAAATTCAGATAATATGCGAGACCGTGAGCTGCGTTCTACGGTTATAGCTGTCCAACTCTCTCCAAAATCGGGACATTCAATATCAGGGGAGACGCTATACTCTGAGACTGTTAACAAATTCAAGCTAACTGCAGCTAACAACGAGGAAAAGCTTATTATTCACTCAGTGGCATTACAGTCTGAAAGGGTGGTGGATGCAGAATCCTTTGAAAGTGTTTGAACTTCGACTTCAGCGTGATGGACTATGGAACTGCGGAGCTATTGCTGAGGGGTGGAATAAGGTCAGGTAAGGTAATTAGTTTTTTTCCAGTTGCACTTATATGATAGACAGTCTAGTGATCATTTGATCAATCCAGCAACGTTTGAATGAGCGAGAACTGAGAATCCATCTTTAATAGATTTCAATGACAGCGAGGAAGCCCGACTAGATTTTATTCAACTTTGGGCCCTGTATCTGAGAAAAAATGTGCTGGCTCTGGAGAGTGTCCACGTGAATAATCCCGGGAATCAAAGGTTTAATGTAAGAAAAGCGGTTAATGGTTGTGGGCCTTTGCTCGATGGAGTTCAGAAAGATAAGAGGGATCTCATAGAAACCTACCGAATACTGAACGCAGACGTGGAGAAGATGTTTCCAGTAGAAAGAGAGTCTAGGATCCGAGAGCATAGCCTTGGAATAGAGGGAATTCTCTTTAAAACTGAGATGCACAGGAATTTGTTAAGCTAGTGGGTGTTGAATCTGTGGAAGTCGTTGCCACAGAGGGCTGTTGACGCCACATTAATGGGTGTATTTAACATAGATATTGATAGGTTCTTGATTGGGAAAGGGGCTAACGGTTTCAGAAAGAAGGCAGGAGAATGGTATTCAAGAAAAGGCAGCCACGATTGGATGGCGGAGCAGACTCGCTGAGCCAAAGAGCCTAGTTTGATTCCTATGTACAATGGTGTTATGGTCGAAAATGGAGATTATACGCTCACTAAATAAATATTGATTAACTGGAGTGACAGTACAGATTTTTGCAATTACAAACGCCATAGCTCTCCGCCTACATACATGAAGGAAGGTTAGCATGCAAATGAATCAAGTACTTAGAACTGGCCTTTACCTTTAAGAGGATGGAACACAAAGAGTAAAGAAATATTACCCCAGCTGTGCAGGGTGTTTCTGTGACTACAATTGGAGTACTTTGCACAAGTTTTGTCTTTTTTTAAAGGAAGCATATATTTGCATTGGAGGGAATTCACGGGATATTAATTAGGTTGATTACTTGGATGACGCGTTTGGTCTGAGGAAAAGTCCAACGTGCTCGATCTGGAGTTCATTGGAGATCAGAAGAATGTGATGATCTTATCGAAACTTCAATTTCTGAAGGACTTTTCCAAAAGAGTCAGGTAAAGGTTGTGTGTAAATCTAGACATTCCGGGCATATTTCAGAATAAGGGCTACCTCATTGAGACAGACATGAAAAGTGTTTTTTTTTATTTCCGTGAGCTGTGAATATTTGGATTTCTCTAAATAACTGAATAATTGAAAATGCTCAGTCATAAAAGACAGAGAAAGGAGAAGGAAAGTAGAGCTGAGGCCAAGATCCGAGCAATCATGTCACTGAATGGTGGAGCAGCTTCGAGAGATCAAGTGTTCTCGCGCTGCTCCTATTTCTCATGCCATGTGTTCTCCAGAACTCTAATCTTTAGACCGTAGATTAACTCCAGTAAATTTCTACAATCTCACCCCTTGCTTCATGTCCTTCCTAAAGTGTGGTTCTAGATATGGACACATTCCTTCAACTGTTGAATGGCTGTGAATATTCTGCCTTCTATTCCATGAATCTATTTGTACGACTCAATAGCCATTGTGGGATATACGGGTAATAGATGGTATTGAAAGGAATTTGGGTGTTTTGGTATGATTGATATATCTTCCACAATCAATCATTCTATTAGATGTTCGAGTGACTGCATAGTTCACTGGTAGATTTAATAGTTATTTACAATGGGTTATCTTCAAAGGATTAGTTTACCTGCATGAAAAATAATTACTGGAGTTAAATAACAATGCACTGTACTATCCTCTTTTATACAGTGGCGAGGAATAAACTGCGGAGAGACGAGGAGAAGGAGGCCGAAGATTGATATCGTTGACAGCACAGCAACAAAGACCATTAAGTCTGCCCTGCATACAAACCCTCTGTTTCAATACGGTCAACAAATCCCAAAACATATCTTCTGTTTATGGCTGCAGAATTCTGATATTATGATTCACCCCACCCCCCCCCCCCCTCCATCCTGTTTACACCAGTGAGTAGGGGGCAGAATAAATTCTTAATCGCTAAATTCCAAAATCGCAGATCTGACTATTAACAGTTTCATTGCAACTCCCTGTGTCATAATGAATGTAAACTGACCCCCAAACAGGAACGGGGAGCACAGAGATGAAGGACGAAGCACAGGTGCTGCATCTCCATCACAGGGATATCAGCACAGAGGGCGATGATGAACGCAAAACGCGATCATCATTGGGAGAGGGAGAATCACTGGTCGTTGTGCGGCAGGAAGATTAAGGGGGGGGGGGGTTGACAAAATAGGACAGAAACGCCGGCCGGCTTTCTTGTTCTGTGAATCTAACTAGTCTTACAGAGAAGCTCCACTAAGTATCCAGTAACCCAACAATTCCCGAAGAAAATCGGTAATTATTACTTGGTTTATTATTGTCACACGTGGTACAGTGAAAAACTTTGTTTTTGTTACAGGTCATTTGACAACATCACGACGTCGAGGTAACACAAGGGCAAATGAAAAACAGAATGCAAAATATAGTGTTACAGTTACAGAGAAAGTGCAGTGAAGATAGGCAATAATGTGCAAGGCCAGGATGAGTTATATTGTGAGGTCAAGAGTCCATCTTATCGTACACGAGGTTCGTTCAATCGTCTTATAACAGCGGGATAGAAGTTGTCATTGAGCCTGGTGGTATCTGCTTTTAGGCTTTCGTATCTTCCGCTCGATGGGACAGGGAGATGAGAGAATGTCCGGGGCGAGGGGATCGATTATGCTGGCTGCTTTCCAAGGCAACGAGGTCTAGACAGAGTCCTTGTGTAGGGGAAGCTGGTTTTAGTGATGTGCTCAGCTCTGTTCGAAAGGAGAGCAAGACAGTGATGCCCACTGGCTGAATACAACAGGTGCCGAGAAAGATAGGCTTCCAAAATCTCCCATATACCATCTGCCCTGTAAGTCTGAGAATCCACGAAATATGACATATCCTCTCTCTCTTATGCCAGCGGATACCTCAAGTACCCTGTATCAAAACCTGACCTACAAATACCACCTCCCTAATAAAATATATGCGTTTCCCACTTTTATCAGGCGGGGGGGGGGGGGTCGCAAAATCCTTACCCACCCCAGAATTAAGAAGAGCGGGGAAAGAAGGAGAAGGACAGAAAAGGGGAGATAGTGGGGAAGGAAGAGATAAAAACGAGAAAGACAGGGGACGATGATGACGCAATACGTGACGGTGATTGGGGGAGAGAGAATCACTGGTCGCCGTGCGGCAGCCCGATTTTTTCGGGGAGGAGGGTTGGTGGGTTTATATTTTAGGAGAGAAATGCCCGCCGGGTTTCATGCTTCGTGGGTTTCATGTCAGGCAAATGAACAGACAAAGAAGAGCGTGGAAAGATATGGAGAAAAAAGAGGGAGAGACATTAACATGAAGGCAAAGCAAGGACCAAACTGCAAGAAAGTAACAAAAGGAATATCTGAGAGCTAGAGAGACGAAACAGGACAGATACATAGAACAGGAGAGAGAAAGACGGAACAGATCAAAGTTACAAATAAGAAGGAAAGACGGTGGAAGAGAGTGGGAACAGAAGGGGTGGAGCCAAACGAGAATGGAAATCACTGGAAGGAAAAGGTGAGATTCAGAGCAGAGAAATATGGTAAAAGGCTAAGCAGAGGAAGACGGGAAGGAGAAGGGTACAATACAAGCAGAACGAGGGGATGGGTAAGAGATATTATCATCCATTTGGGCACAGAAGGGGGGACTTAACCCAATCCGATCAATATCAGATCCTGAGAGAGAAATCTCATTAGTCTCATCCCATATATCTTTATTTATTGTGGCAAATTCTCTCCAATCTTCTCATCTACGCCGGTTAGGTACTTTATCACTTACCTACTCCAATGATTCCCTTACAATAGACAATTAACCGACGAGTCTGGCTTTAAGTAAACGAGTGCAATAGGCAGCGACCCATGCAGTTAGATAGAGAATATGCAGTCTCTACTCAGACAGTATCAGACTTCAGAATTAAAAACGAGTTCCTTGAGTTGTGAGCTGACTGAGTAAAATGCTGTGAGAACCTGCCACGAGAGTGGGGAGGAACAATCTAAACGGGTGACAATGAGAAAGAAATGAGAGGCACAGTGGGACAAGAGGGTGCTCAGAGGTGTAGGAGCGAGAAACAGAGGGAAGGGTGAGGCAGTGGCGGTAGAAAGAAGAATAACGGTGGGAGAGAGAGGAGGGGAGGCATGAATGACAGAGATTGATGTGGTGAGAAAACGAGGGAATTGGGGCAATGGAGATGGAGCGAGGCAAAATGAGAGGAGAGCAAGGAAATAGGCTGGAGGAAATGTTAAGAGGTAACGACGTAGTGGCAGGGCAGAGGCAAAGAAAATGGAGAGGCAGAAAATACAGAGCGGGGAGGGGGGCGGGAGATTCCCGGAAAACTTCAGCCATAACAGTTGGTGCATAGGAAGTAGGCGGAGGGAAGGACAAGAATGAAGAGAGGACGAAAAATGCAATCAGGAGCAGGATGTGGCAAGGAAAATGGGAATACAGGGATAGGATGAGAGGCAAAGCTAAGAGATAACTCGAGGCGAGTGGATAAGAAACAAAACGAGCTCAAGGTCCAGGGGCTAATTAAATGAGGGAACTTCAGGCAGAGCGAACGGGGCGAACTAGTGGTAAAGCATTACGATTAAAAGACTAGGCATTGGTTAATTCCCCTGTTGCATCTTCTGCATATCGGTTACGTCGCCACTGGGTCAAAGAGCACAGGCGTGGAGGCCCCGGAGCACCGTGTGCTTGCCGCCCATTAGATTCTTATCTGTACTAACCCAATTTACCAACACTTGGCCTGTAGATTTCTATGCCTTGGCGATTCAAGTGCTCGTCCATCTACACATTAAATGTACTAGACTAACTTCCGTCACCCTCCTCTCAGACAATGCGTCACATGTTCCAACCACTATCCAAGTTTAAAAAAAATAATCTTCGACATGTCACTGATGTTTCCTGACCTGCTGTGCTTCCACTATGTTCTGAGTTAAATGCCGATTTTAAGCAACTACAGTCCTTTTAATATGTTATCTCCGAGTCCAGCTTGTTTTTGTATGGCAGACTTCAGGGACTTTAACGGCAGGACTACTCCGATTCTGCCGAACTCCAGAAATTGGGTGGTCGGCAAGAAAAGTTCTCATCCTCGACTACAGAAGAACGGGTGAACCAAATCAGATAGCAACAATTTCACGTGCCGGTTTGTCTCCGGCAATATCCGGCATTAACTGTTTTTGAGCAATCTTACAGTTCATTAAAACAACAGATATGCTTACAATCCTTTTACTAAATGGAAGTTGAAATGCACAATATGAACAATATTGGCTGAGTAACACTCAATGATATTGCAGCAGCTATATTGCAGTCCTTGATGTCGAGCAGATGGGCTTCAATTGGGTTGACAGTTTCAGTTTATGTGCATAGTACGACAATGGCTAAACTGCTATCTATGCTTGAAAACTGTAATATTTGTAAAGATTTTACATAGGTACCGCTAAATACTCATTCAAACATTACATTCATCAATTACAGTGAAAAAGATAATCCAGGATAGCCTCTTTCCAGATCCTGATATCAGTCAAATACATCATTTTGGCTCTTCCACTGTTCCCATCTTCAATGGACGGAGACCCATTTGCACTTGTTAAGCATTTCAGATGTACTGATGCAAATTGATACTTAGAAGCTGATGTTTTAGGTTATTGACACATGGCAATTTATCCATAGTTGTCTCTATTCTCCTTTGCTCATCCCTCTGAAGTCGGCTCCTCGGGTTCTAAAGCAAGCATCGCCTACATTATCATTTCCTCTTATATTTGTTGTTGTTAATGAATGCCAAATCAGTCTATTGGCTTTGTTCCCATTTCTCCCTTTTGTTGCCGGCAATGCAGTTCTATTAAAATCATCACCAGAAGCTTCTATAATATTGTAAATAAATGCAAATTTAAGCAAGCGAGCACTGGCTATCTACCCTCTCCACTCTTAGTCCTGATACAGACTTTGGAGATGAGAAGTCGACCATCTCTCACCCCCACAGATGCTTCTAGACCCGCTGAGTTCCTAAGAAGGTTCTTTTTTTGCTGCAAGCAGAAAGGGTGCATAATTTCCTCGAGCCGAGGAATATAACTACGGATGAGGCCATGTAAAATTGGTATAATTGATCGGTACGAGGGATAGAGAAATATGTAGCCAATTCAGTGAAAAACTCATCAGATGTATTCAACTTCAAACTGGTTCTTATACAGAAGCGTAAAATATCTATTGCCTGGAACAGTGGCGAGCATGAATTCAATCAGCAACTTTCGAAAACGAGTTTAATACATACTGATAGGAGCAGAGTGCTCCCAGAGGAGGATTATTTGGAAGTTATTTCCAAGAGGCAGCACAAGCACGAGCAGTCAATATCCTCCTGTGAACTAACATACAATTCTTTACTTTTCAGTGTTCATGCATCTCTTCGCTTTTTGTATACATTGGCTTCTTTGGCGATGGAATAGACTTAGAGGCCATATTACCAGTGCGTCTTTTAAATAAGTCTCTGATGTTATGAGAATCCATTCTGAAAAGTTAAAGTAACGATACTGCTATACTTTGGAGCTGTGCTTTCTGAATTTGTTGTGAAATGTCTTGGACGGAGACTCTACTTGGATGCTGAGAAGGCAACGAGAATTCGAGATAAGCAATATTTTAACAAACATCTAAATAATTATTCGCATATTCAAAATGCGAAAAAAGTAATGATTTTTCCCAACAATATGTAAACTATACCATGAACTAAGGAACTGGGAAAAATGTTCTCCTCTTGTTTGCAATATTTCGATATGATTACGAATTCTGATTTTCATATAGATACTGATTCAGCCATGATTCCGTTGGTCGTACTCGTGTTGTCGTCTGAATTCTGAGTTTCTAGCTGCAAATCTAAGATGATATCCCATCTACCGTAGCTGTAGAGTGCTGTCCTCCCCGAAGTATATTCATTCAGCTGAGACGTTAAAAGGAGACTATGTTCATCATTCTCCTTGTTGACAGGTAGCCTCCTTCGCGCCTTGGAACACATATATTCATCTGATTCCTTGCAGCACAAAGCTGCGAGAAAATTGACAGCCGAGTTTACAAAATTACAACTATAAATACACTTCGGCGTCTCTTCGATGATTGGAATCTTCCCTCGAATTATACAGCCTCGTAAAACGGAATACATTAATATTACATACTTATTTCATTGATTGCCAATAATTATCTGTCAATGATTAACATCAGTCAATTGGAAAGTGGGCATTTTGATGACCTGTGAAGAATGTTTAAATGCGAGATCGATTCGTTGCTAGCAATGGAAACAACCAACCTTATTGTTTCGAATTTTGCAACTGTTGCATAACTCCTTGAATCCAGAGATTAAAACAGCAATCGTTACCGACAACTGCAACAGCGACAGCACAAACAGAATGATTATCGGACCAAGCTGCCATTTCTGTGAATCATTGAGAAGAACATGTTAAGGTCAATTAGTCATAAGAACAATTCTCGCACAACGAATAATCTCACAGCCAGCTTCAAAGTAATTTGTAGAGTTAAGTCAAAGGCAATTTAGGAGTGGAAATGTTGGTTTAGTCAGAAGGATTAGTAGTGCAATTCTCCTACGGCAGTACAGAAAAATTGCATTAGGCCGGGCATTGAAATTTATTTCCTTCACGACCTCATTTGTAAAGAAAATATTCCCGCTTGTTGAAAACGATTGTTACCGCAATTATTTCAAAATTATCATTGGATCCATGATTACTCAAATAACGGCCATCAAATTAAGGTACGCTCATATGTGGTCGAGTGATTTAAGCGATAATAATTTGACTTGTGACATAACACAGCATGGAATAAGGTCGATCGGCTTGTTGTGCCTCTCACGCACATTGATAGATCGACTTCAATATTCTTTCCCGCTCGCATTAAGGACGCCAGTTTGCTTTCACTTCCAACCTTGAACTACTAGTGGATTCGCTGGCAAATGACACAGTTATAATAGCGTGCACTTATCTATGTGGAAGTGAATTAAAAACGAGGGGCAATGAAAGCTGTTGATGGGGTTACATGAAATTAAAGGAAGTTCCGGTTGAACACGAGTATTAAATAGACCTTTTGGTCCAAATGTTTGTTTCGGTCCTGAACAGTCAATATAAAGAAATCAGAATACAGCCATGAAGAATTGTCACTGATTTGCAAACGTAAAGACATACATTAGATTTTCAGTTTCTCACTTACAGCGGAATAAATCGTCGAGGTTTCGCAGGCACTTCCGGAAGGGCAGTGAATGTGTGTCGTCCATATTTGCAATTTTATTGAAAGTTGAATAAAACTCTCCAGGCCAACAACTGTACTGATCGTATTCATGACTACATACGACGCCAACTTCGAAGAAAAAACTGTAATTACACAACTGTCTGCATTTGATGATATCTTCAAAAACTTGGAATAATGTTAGACAAACGACAAGCAAAACAGCTATCCAAAAATGCGAAATGTTCGAATTCCAACCTGTATTCGAATACTGCCAAACATGTACAATAATACATTCACCGACTTTACGTACATAAAATTAAAAGTCAACAAACACAACAGGATTGAAAGTTACTTCAATGACATCTCTTAAGTTCACACATTCAGACAGATCTCGGGTTTGAGCTGAGGGACGGAAAAGATTTATCTGATCAGTGGCAAGAGTGAGAGATTTCATTATTTCGAAAAAAAATAGGTGGGCATCTTTTACTTGTACAAACTGTGGACGTGGGCCTTATATGTGACACATTTAGCTTCACTCTGCATGACGGCTGCCAGCTCTCTCCGTGCTCCCACCATTGAATATCAGGCGAGATGTCACCGTGCTCTCAGACTGCTAAAAGATCTTGACCAACCCCAGTGACCCACAAGGAAGGATTTAAAATCATGCAAAGATATCACTGTGTGCAAGGGGCTGCACGCAGAATCGTCTAAAGGGTACGTGGACGTGAACTTGTCGGTCGTTGCCTACTTGGTTACAAACTTTGGTTGTAAAGTTGGAGACAGCTGGGTAAATATTGTCCATGGCCATGGGCGCAATGGATAAAATAACTTCAGTAAATGAGAATCAAACACACACGACAGCTACTGGAGTATGAAATAAAACAGAAAATTCGGAAAAACTCAACATCTGTTGAAATAGGAACAATTAATTTTTTGGTTTTCAACATTGACTGATATTCTTTCTACGTGTGATATATGTGCTGTTGAGTACTTCCAGTATTTTCTGTTTTCATTTTAGGACAAAATGACCTTCTTGTGTGTCGCAAATTTTCAATGCTCTGATGAGCAGCAATCTTCCAGAATGGGACATTATTAATTATGCGGAAATGGAGGCAGGACATACGCTTCCAAGAACAATCCTAATTCGTTTACTTCCGGTTACGTGGTGAAATCCTTTAAGCGAATTTCAACAGACCCCTGTGAAGTACAAGGCTTGGTTATAGTGTTAGTCCGTTATAAAGATACTTACAAGAACTCTAGATGATACATGCTCCAAAACATACAGTATATATCCACAAAGGATTAACTGGGATGAAAAGGAAAGCCACATTATTAATTTATGAAGATGAAGTGAGTACATGTTGATTGCAACATTCTGCTTCTATACAACGAAATTCTCTACTTAAATATTAATGCGCTGCGATAAGAAACTTACCTCTTAGATCTTGGGTATGTTTTTACGTGTTTCTTTACTCGATCAGTAATGATTGTTTCATGAATTGTAATGAGACTGAAGGAACACGAGTAGACCAAGAATGCCGACACAAGGGCGGCCTGATTCATATGCGCACTTCTATGCCTTGTGTAAATCTATGTATGATATAATTATGCTGCTACTGTTAGTCTTTCTCTCGAAGATGTTTCACTGCAATGGTTACGCTGTGTTTCAGTTATATACGTCATGTCCTTTATGTTTCTTCACACACATAGTAGTTTAGACAAAGATTTGTTCCTGTGATACCTGTTACAGTGTTTTCTATGTGATAAGTGCAATCGTTCCAAAATTGGCCAACATTTACAGTGCACTCGGGATGTTTTCTGAACGAAATAGCGCATTATTGTAATATATTTCCATTATAATGTAGATGTGATGCAATATATGTTTTTAATAACGACCAACTTATCATTGTTTCCCTATTTGGGTACTGAACGGGTACATTAACTTTCTACAGCTTATGTACAAAACTCGCTGAAATCCATATTGCCCCATGCCTAGTCAATAAAATGAAGCATTTTTTTCTAGAATACACATATCTCAATGTTATATTCTATATGCGAGATTCAACTATTTTGTCTGCGAATGTCACACCGAGCAATCCTCGCTTCTAACTTTGCCTGGCAATGACTTCCGTTTGCATTCAACAAACCTGGAGACATTACTGTTTACGTCCACAACCAAATTACCAACATGCTGTAAACAGCAACTCCTACAAGCCACACCCCATCAAGCCGAAATTGGTCCATTTATTCCTATTCCCTTCTTTGTGTTTAGGCGCCCGTCAGTCCTTCGTCATATCTTTTATCGAACACTTTGACTTAATTTTAGGTACACATAATTGTCGAATGTTTTACAAATCCAGAAGTATTTCTTCCACCGACTCCTCGTATATCATCAGCTAGTCATAACCCCACGTTACGATATATATTTCAAAGATGAATTCCCGAGTACTCTGCCCAATCATATCACGCGTTGTATTTGCCTTGATACTATGTTGATTTAAACAGAAATGGACAATAGTTTTTTTTCTCTCTTACGTCCTCGAGTCCCCTTTGATACCTTCCATTCGGACAGAACAAATCCAAATCGAGGGCATTAAGGAAGTCAAAATCTCTTGCGTCCGCTTGGTCTCATATCTCTTTTAAGCAGTTGTCACGGATTAACTTCCGTTAATATATTGACCCTTTGGGCCAGTTTATGCTCCCCATAATAGATAGCAGCTTACATTCCTGACGACATTAATTCTGATTACATCCATTATTCTATATAGTCTTGTATTTCTGCCATGAAGGCGGTTACAAATCCTTAGTTTAGTAGCTCTACCATATTTCATTCTCTATTATCTTGCATCTAGTCGCTGCCTGTAATTGATCCGTTATTTAAATAAATTGTCTATTTTTACATGAGAATTATGCTTGTATAGCCCATTTCTATGTATCGAATACTTTATCTGAACTACGTGTTTTCTTCCATTTTTGTTTAAACTGTTTTTTTATATATAATTCTTCCAACTTGTGAGTTTAATACATGTCACTTTAATATTGCACGCGGTTATGTAATACGGATTTTATTTTAAAGTGGTATTTGTATATGTACATATTGCAAGTTATTAATTATTTGCTAAAATGCTTGTTAAGATTTATCCAGCGTCATCTAATCACTAGGTATATCTAATTTACGTATTTTTCCAGTATTAACTGTTTTATGAAGGTTTAAGATCCTGATTCTTCAGCAAAGCAACTGTCAAATTCAACATAAAATTCACGCAGAAATGATTATCTTGCTGTGGAAACACGTTGTTCGTCGCAAATAGTTTACCTCATTACGGAATACTGAATAGGTACATAGGAAGTAAAACTGACAGCAGCTAACTCGGATATTCTTGCCTACTCCACCATCATAAGGTAATGGCTCAAGTAGTCTATAACCTTTCCTTTCCTTCATTAGCTATATTATTTCACCCTTATGATTCTATTAATATTCAGAACTCTATCTGTGTATATACGCAGTAGCTGATTCTCCACAGGCCTCTTGGGAAGTGAAATGAAATTCGCATCGACCCAGTCACAGCCCAATAACTTTAAAATACTTCTCTCCATTGTCCTCTGCTCGAGATACTGATCTAAAATTGTATCTTTAATACATTCCATGAAGGAAAGCTGCCTGCCATTTTTGGAAATATGCTTTTCCAGTTCCATGTGAGTTCAGGATTCCCAGTGCTAACTGAATTACCTTGGTTAAACGTCATTAATAATTTCTTTCGCATACACTTTTCGGCAAACTTACCGACGGCCTTGCTTATTCTACCATTACTCAGCGGTGTTACACCCATACACTTCAGTCTATTCCACTACTCGAATGGACTGGGGTTGAACTCTTGCTACTCTGTCCTTAGAAGTTGAAGTATCCAGTTCCTGATCATGCCATCATAACTAGGTTTCTGTGGCACCTATTGTAAAAGGGATACTTATTTCTACAGCTGCTGTGAAATTCTTTATGTACCTGTGCATCACCTTCATAATTTCCCAATTAAGAAAAAAAATAATCAAGGAAACGAAATTGAATGAAAGTAGGGTTCAACCCTAGTCCAATCGAAAAGTGAAGTGGACTGAAGTGACTAAATCTCTTCACCTGTTTCTTTGTTTCGAAGGCGAGAGTGGAGACCTTGCAGTTACAATTAATCAGGATTATGACATTTATAGATCAGTACCTCAGATTAGTCACACGTGAGCATCTGCTAAACTCACGACGACAGTTAGATTCAGGCGAATATGAAACGGAGGGTGGGTTGCACAACAGAATAACCGATAGACTGCCAAACGGGTGGAAACAAACTGATTTACGACTCCAGCTTTCCACATAGATACTTCCCTCATTTCATAAACTTCCACCCGCACCTCAGCCACAGCCCATTCCCCGCCAAAATGAATACAATAGAAGATACCAGAACCTCTTGCTCTCTACTCCTTTCTGTAACCGTGTCATTTGTTGTGAAAGAAATTCCGTCCATATTAAAGGCAGCATTGTTTCGTTGAAATGTATGCCAAAGTTGCTTCTGGTCGAACATAAAGTCCTATTTTTGTCAAGAAATCTGGAAATCAGCTCGAATCTTTCTCGTAACTGCAATTTTAGTTCTGATCTTGTGAGGAAAGCAATCCTGTGGCAGGGAAAGTATTTTTACAAAGGAGGGTATGAAAGGCAACACTGAAATCTGGTATGGATATAGTTGAACTACATTTCAGCTTACCATTACTGGCCTCAATTTCAAATCTGAACTACCTCAGAGAAGTCGCTGGGCTACATTTACTATGTGCCTGGAAAGTTGGAAGAAGATGACTATAAACATGTACTGATAATAATACAGTATGCATTTTAATCAACAAGCGTGTTTATAAACATAAAGGGAATCAAGGGATATTGGGAAAATCCTAGAAATGACGCCGAAGCAGAATATCAGATAGGAGGTTAATGAATGCCACAGCAGCATTGAAGGTATTGGTAGCTGTTTCCTGCACCTATTTCTTATATCCTTATGGGAATTGCCTTTATTATTTCGAAAACATTGATTGATTGATGCCACCCGTTTGCTGCATTGAAGGGAATCGTTATAATGTTACAATAATTGTTTCATACATCAAAATGGTAAATGGAAATGGAGACTCAAGTGAATGCAGATGCTGGGATCTAGATAAAAAGTACAAGTTTCTAAAGGAAATCAGCGTGTCAGGTAGCATCTGTGGAGACGAATTGGTAGTCGACGTGTCAGGTTGAGACCCTACATCAGGACTGAGAGTGTAAAGGGAAGATAAGCAGTAAAAATGAGATGAGAGGGGGTGAGGCAGAAACTGGCACTTCGATCCACCTATCGCTTGCCTGCTCCTGCCTCACCCCTGCCCCTCACCTCTTTATACTGGCTATCTTCCCTTTGCAGGGTCTCGAACCGAAACGTCGACTATCCCTTTGCTTCCACATATGTTCTCTCTCCCGCCATTCCTTAGGCATCAGTTTTGCTGATAAATGGCAATATTATAACATACCCTTCGCGCAAAAGTTGAAAAATATTAAATCTTCTCACCTCTTTAATTAAAGCAGCTAAGTTACTTCAAACATTTTACGCAAAAGACAATTGGTGTGCACTCACCACTACTTGGCTCCACCAGAACATTCTGTGCTCCTTTGCCAGAGATTTCCAATTTACAAGTAACGGGCTCCAGAATATAACAGAACATAGTCCCAAAATAATCTGAATAATCTGTAAAAGAACAAATACCGTATTCTGCAACAAAACAATCTTTACGTGATCAACGTATTATTTTGCTAAGATATACAGGATGTGATGGGGATTCGTTAGTGAGAGGAATAACAAAGGTAACTAAAGGAAAAAGATTTATAATGAACTATCTGAAACAAAACTGGGACAACGTCCACTACCCCGGAGCACAAGAGAAGCAATCTATGTGTTTCTGCCCAAACAGGCACTCCACCAATTTCATCACATATCACTGATTCTGCAATATCCACTAACAAAGGTCTCTGTGAGTGAATTTCTTACTGCGTCCGATGCATCGACTCAGGAGCATTGTCCTCGGCAACCATCACAAAGGCAACAAGAGATGAGCAATAAATCACAACGTCATGATTTTCCTAAATTCATTCTGAAGGTCATTACTGATCATATTGGCGTAGTACTCCTTTTTCAGTACCTGAATATGTCGCACAAGCCAGTGTACAGAAGATTGTTATGGCGCGCATCTGCATAGAAATAAACTAATCTGTGTGGTGATTTACGTTACACGTATATCTTCATTTATCGATATTATAATGTTATGGCTTATTTTTGTTATCTCCGGCGCTCACTTAGACGACACTCAATGCAACAATAACCAATTTTATTAGTTACCACGCAGGCATCTGAACTTCAGCAGATACCCTCTACAAAGCAATTAAATTTAATCAATTTGTTTTCAAATCAGAACCTCATCATTTGATGTCGTAATTTCTTTGAAAAAGAACAAGAGAAATGTTTTAAACTTACACCAAATGACTTCAGCTTCCACATTTGAATCAATGAACTTGGTTCTCGTCTCCCTCTGTCGAGACCCAAGAGACTGTAGTTGCTGGGATCTGGAGCAACAAACAAACTGCTGGAGCAATTCAAGGCTTAGGCAGCATCTGTGGAGAAAAACGGACAGTCGACGTTTTGGGTGAGACCCTTCATCTGGACTGAAAGATAGAGGTAATATAGTCGTTATAAAGAGGTGAAGGGGAGGGGTGGAGCAAGAGCTGAGAATCGATAGGTGGATCCAGGTGAGGAGTGGAGATAGAAAGATGGAGGAGGGGAAAGTGAAGCTAGCAACAGAGGCTGGGAGGTGATAGATGAAGGCAACAAAGGGCTGTAGATGATAGAATTTGATGGGAGAGGACGGTGGAGCAAGCACCTGAATAGGGGAGGTGGGGTGGACAGATGGGAACAGCAGGAGGAGGGGTCCAGTGGGAGGGTGTGTGGGTGGTGGTAAGCAGATGAAGTGGGTGGAGGAGGAAGAAGGAAAAAGAAACATGACGACAGGGGGCTGGGGGAGGCAGATTCACGAGGAGTGACTGTGTGGATCAGTAGGAGATGGATAAAGCGACAAGGCGCAGACATGGTATAGTTTACCTGAAATTCGAAAACTCAGAGTTCATGCCGTCGGGTTTTAGACTACCCAGCCGGAATATGAGGTGCTGTTCCTCTAGCTTGCAGTTAGCCTCACCCTGACAGTGAAGGATTTCGAGGACAGACAGGTCGGTGTTTAAATGGGGAGGGGAATGTAAATGGCCATCAAATTTGTACCGCAGAAGGCCATGGCTACCGCTAAACATATAACTAATTGCAAAATTGTTGGATATTTTGATCTTAATCTTCCATATTTCTAGATTTTTTTTTCAAAGAGAAGTTTCAGAACATTTTGAAACTCTAAGTAATCTGACAGTTCTCATCGGGAAAATGCTGAAAAAAATTCGAAAGTAAGTCGTTGCAGAATAAGTCTTTACACAAGCAGGCAACGTGACATTGTGAACGTAAAGCTCATTTAAGAAGTCAGTTCGAATTCTCTGAGCATGTACTGACCAAGGAAGATGAAGGGGGGATTTGGTAAATGTAGCTTATTTGAGTTGACCGAAGGCAGTTACTATGGCGCCACTTGAAAATAAAATACTCTGGATACAGGAGTTCACATGGACTAAATTAAATTTTTAACAAGGTCCCATCTGGAAGGCCAGTTCAAAAGGGTAGAGTCCATGGAATCCAAGTCAAAGCTGGCCAGGCTTAGGAGACAGAAGGTGATGGTGGATGGTGTATTATGTGATTCGAAGCCAATGACTACTGATGTACCAAAGGGATTGGTGCTGCGGCACATTTTTAACATAATTGAGTTTCTGCATGCAGGAGGTAGGATTGGTAACTTTGCCTATGGCACGAAAATTGGCAGAGCTATTCAAACTGATGAGGGTAGTCTTAGATTACAGCGCAATATTGATAAATTGGTACACTGGTTAGAGCAATGGCAGGTGATTTTATTTTCTTGATAATGACGAGGTAATGCATTTTTCAAGCTCTAATAAAGGTCAGACATACACCATCAATGATAGAACCCTGCAGCGTATCGAGGAACAGAGGACATTGGTGCGCAAATCTACAGATCCCTATTGTTAAGTTGATAAAGAATGCATACGGGATGCTTTCCTTCACTAACCGGGACGTAGAATATAAGAGTTTGGAATCATGATAGAAGTTTATATAACTAAGGCGAGGCCACAATTGGACTATTGCGTGCGGTTCTGGTCACCACACCAGAGGAAGGACCTAATTACACCAGAAAGGGTACAGAGGAGGTTTACCTGTATGTGCCTGGTGTAGGTCATTTCAGTTATGAGGAGAGATTGCATGGACTGGGTTTGTTTTCCTTGGAGAAAAGGAGGCTGAGGAGGTTGATTTTCTTACAAATAAATTTCGATCGAAATATATCTTTTAACGTAGCAAGAGTGTCTGTAACCAGAGCATATTGGTTTAGGTCAAGGAATAAGAGGTTCAGAGGAGATCTGCAGACTTTATTCACCCAGAGGGTACTTGGAATCTGAAATGCAGTGCCTGAATAGGTGCTGAAGGTGGGTACCCTCGTGACATTTATAAAGTAACTAGATGTGATTTGTGTTGCCAAGGCGTGGATGACTTCGGAACAAGTATAGGTAATTGAGGTACGTGATGTTTGAGATATTTTTTGAAAATTGAGATACGTGATGGTCGGCATGTATATGGTGGGCGGAAAGACCTATTCTGTGGTGTATGGTTCTATGAATCGTTGAGGACTAGGTAATATACAGAAAACGTTTAATTCGTATGCTTGGCTTAGTTTAAGCGTCGCAGGCGTTAACTAGCGATGTGCACAATAATCAGTGCCAATGTCACAAATATTCAGAACCCACATTCCTGATACATCTGTGGCTGACTCTAATGAAACCAGATTGGAGGACAATGCAAAGATGCATAAGAGCGCATGTTGTGAGGCGAGTGCGATCTTTTTCTACAAAGTTAGCAATAATGTCAAGTGGAGAATAGTGTGGAGAAGTCTGAATTTATCTACTTCGGTAAACAGAAAGCAGACATTTGCTTAAATGGAAATAAACTGCTGGATGCTGCTGAGCAGAGGGATTTAGATGGCACCGCACACGAAATACAGATATTTAGAAGTTATAGCGAACCATTAAGAAGCCAATTTTCAATGCTTTACTTTAATGCAAAGGCGATGGGGTCCAACAGTGGGAACATTTTGATAACGCGTTGGTGACACCAAACTTAAAGCACCTTTTCGTTTTGGTTTTGTTTTTCTCATATTTGAACCGACACTGTTACATCGGAGGCAATTCAATGGAGGCTGATTGGGTTCATTATGAAATTAAGGGATCAGATTTGGTTGAAGTTTCGGTAAATTGGGTCCGTGCTCATTGGTGAGAAATGCAACGTGATCTTATTAACAGAGAAATTATTCCGAGAGTGAATGGTGGAAAAGATACTGAAATGATCTGTTCCTTCATAGGGACCTATGCCACCGGAGTGTTTAGTTTCAGAATAAGATGTTGCCCATTTGCGACGCGGAACCGAAGGAATTCCTTCTCGCAGAATGCCATGACGCTTTTAAATTCTGCAACCGTGACAGCTGTGGAAGCTGAATTATCTAACGTATTACAGGCCACGAAAGAAAGATTTTCAGTCCAGGAATCAAGGGTTATGAAAAAATTGACCTGAGGACATTATGAACTAAATTGAATAATAAAGCTGGTCCAGGTTTCTTGTTTGCTGATGGTAATGTTTCAGTTATTTCATTCAAGCAATAATATTTATGACGTTACTCTTTGACGACGAAAAATGTCTAATATAGCGTACATACATGATTAACTGTATATTTGAAATTGAATTAATTTAAAATTATTGTAATTATCTTTTTGTACAATACGTTGTGCGGCATTTTAAGTTAATCTACCAACAGAACCTGCTTAGAACTTTTCATCCAGTATTTTATCATTAAACTAAGAAAATTCACATGTCTAATAGATGAGCTTTTATTGGTCATTGAACAAATACAATCTGTCAAGAAGTTTCTTGATCCCGTTGAACGAAAATATAGTTATCTATTTTAATAAATCCTTAAGAATTGTACCGACACATTTATTCTTTCTACCACCGGATGAGCATAAACTTATACGCTAATGCCTTAAATATCTTATCATGTCAAAATACAACCATACTTCAAGCAAAGATAGAAGTTCCCTCTGACACTTAACCAGCATTAATCATGGAAATAGACATGTATAGAAGCACGCACACGCAAAATAAAACCAATTGATGTTTAACGTCCAAGCAAAAACATTTAGTTAAACGTTTTTCTTAAGTAAAATTGCTCTCCTTGCAACTGCGTCATTATATGCAGTAAGTGGCCAGTACTCATTTCTTCAACTTCGAAGATCTGTGCACAAACATCTTAGTAAGTTTAATATGAAGGACTGACAAGACGCATTCCTTCTTTATAGCGCATGATGTGCATAATTTTAGATGTTAATACTTTAATTATCGTCTACAATCAAAATAGATCATGCAAAGGTACAAGTTTCTTCTGAAGCTCAACCAACACTAATTATGGAAATATAAATGTATAAAAAATGTAACGCACTCAAAGAAATTGTGTTTAATATTCAAGTAAGGAAATTTTGGAAACAGCTTTGCTTTAAGGAAAAGTTACCCGTCTTGCAACTGTGTCACTAACCGCCGAAAGTAGCTAATTGCGATGTACTCAGCACCTCAACTGAGGAGATCTGGGCATAAGCATTAGAATAAAGGGACGTTATTACTTGATTAGATTAGCTTAAGAAATGAGTTTCACCAAAGCAGTCACCAAGAGCCACTTAAACAAACCGAGGAGAAATTGAGCGAACATTTCATTCAGAATGTAAAACTTCACAACAAGCGATTTTGAAAGGATTGTTAAAAAACCTTCAGAATTGGAAGGACCGGGTCCTTCGTCTACATTACCCAATTTATAACATCGCTCAAAAGTAGAGCGATGCTTCTTTTAGATCAAAGGATCCGGTCCTTTGGTCAACTCATTTAGATGTGTATCATCAGCTCTCTCGACGCCACTTGCCGGAGACGCTCTTTCACAACATTACCCTCGGCGTCCTGCTATTGATGGTAGGGGACACATTGATGATACTGCCAGGTTTAAAGCAAGTAAAATACTGGTTTGCTTTCGGCGAGGGTGCGTTCATTCTGTATCATGTAACGGTAACACAAACTCGCCAAATGGACAAGTTCAAAGTAATAATATTTATGCATTTGAAGGATGCAAATAACTGGTGTGAACTAATGAAGAGCTCCTATATGAACGTACTGTGTTATAGTGTTGGAACTGTTATCACTTGCAAAAATATGCGAAATGAACATCATATCTTCAATCGCGTGTTTACTTTTTGTCTGCCCAAAAAGTATGTAGCACCTCAGCTAAAACAGTACGGCGCCAATATAAGGGTCATTCTTGAAGTAGTGAGGCAGAATGTAAATTTCTAAAGAAGACCTAACAAAATCAAAGGATCGATGGTTCGGGAAAATTAGAGAGGTGAAAACGGAAAAAGCAAAACGATTTCCATTTCCGAGTTGTTGTTTTATTTGTCACCTGAGATTTTCAGTTCCTTTGAAATTAATATTGTTTAAAAAGTTTTGCAAGCGACAGTATAAAAGCAGTTTCTTTCTCCTTTCCTGCCTGTACCGCACCCCCTGAATCTGATGATAACGATCGATGATTAATTCAACTGGCGATGGAGGAGTTCAAGACGAAAACGTTTCTCCTACTCATCATAGCAACTGTTTTGTTTTTCAGAGCGTGGCCCCTGGTTCTATACAAAGCCAGTGAGGGCCTAGGGAAACATTAACTTTTCATCGACCCAGTCACAGCCCAATAAGTTCAACCTGCATTATCCCAATTACATCTGTTTTGTGTTCCCAACTTGGACCAATTTTCAGAGACTCCTGTGTAAGCTACCATTCGGTTTATATGGGGCTGAATATGCTCCAGGTAAATTGAAAGGTTTAGGCAAGCTGTACTGGCATCGTATTGCTACAAGATGCTTCCTGTTTACAAAACAAAATATCATTTACCTTGTTCAGTAAAAGTGTTAACATTAGAAGAGTGGTAGACGATGCAAACAAGTTGGACAATACTTTATGTGCGCGACTGCATCAACGCTCCTTAGTTTTCTGTCCATACCTTGACCTCGTGCATCTGTGTATGCAGCACCTCTCACGGTTTACGTTGAGGTTTAAAATATGATACCAAGGCAGGGGATATCGCATTTCACGGGTTATCTGGGTCAGGCCTGAGGTTTGTAACAGTTTGTGCGAAGTGTCTTGAGCAAACCGCGTGTTTTTGCTACAGTAGAATTGAATGCACCTTGGAATTACAATACAATTTCGGTATAATTACCGGTTTTCCATCCGAGTGAAGCTCAAAGACTCCAGAAATAATTGCTGGTCCGTCTTTTTACTGTCTGATTGATTTATCTAAAAGCAGAGGAGATTTTTCCCACTTGCATTTCACATTCATCGCCCTTGCAAAAAATGAATTTCAAACAGTGCGATGTTTTGTTAGCATTTAAGTGTTCACTTAAAACTACGGAGTATTGAATCATCTCTGAAATGCCTTTGAGAAACTGAGATAAATAACTGGTGTTCGCATTGAAATAAAGGATATCAGGAAAAAGAATCGTTTTATGGAAATACAATGTAGTTCATTGATTATCGCAGGGAATCCGGGGGGGGGGAGGGGGGGGAGGGGAAGCTGGGGGTAAGGTTTGGATGGCCCAATTATATACCTGATCTTCCTCAATCCAAAATGTTTTGATATTTTTTGTGACTAAGCCAACTTACAAAGTGCTGTCAAGACCTGTGTGTCTCAATTATTGGCCACTCTGTTCGCGGATACAAACCACTATCCTTACTTTAGACCTACGAAGTCCTTCGTAAGCAAGATTGCGTACCCACTGCGGTCAACTCAATCTCCATATCCTCCTCCAAATACTTAGGGTTGAGACTGTTGTTTAACAAACTCATTCTTTCATGAACTTCTATGCTAACTAGAAACAGGTATAGGTTATTTCCTACAATGTAATCAAATCACGACAATCCTGATCTTGGCCTCAATTTTTCTTTCCCATCTCATTTCCATGATCATGGATTCTACTATAAGAAAGAAATCCACTTTACTCAGCGTTGAATATGCCTAATGACTCGCCACCCACTGCTCTTTGAAAATGAATTATTTCTCGCCTTCACATTAATTGGGCAAACAAAGACAGTGCTGGTTGTAGATTATGACTGCAAGATTAACGTTATTTTCTGACTATCTGCCCGGCAATCACCACCTCAACACTGTAGCCCCTATCCCCACCTCAGCACCAAACTGGCATCGCCAGAGCCCGTGGGAACAGTATAATCAACTGTTTCCTCAATCCCCAGAGACTGGTTATCGAATTTCTAGGAAATTTACTTTTTGAACTTTGAACACATACACGAAAACAGCAGTAAATCTTTTGGGGCATATTGACATTTAAGGCCATAATACAGAGGAGCAGAATTAGGCCATTCAGCCCATCGAATCTGTTCCGCCATTCGATCATGGCTGGTTTAATATTCCCTCTCAGCCCCGTTCTCCTGCATTTTCCACGTAACCTTTGACACCCTTACCAGTCAAGAACCTACCACCTTCGGCTTTAAATATACTCAACGATTTGGCTTCCATGTCCGTCTGTGGCAATGAATTCCACAGATTCACCGCCCTCTGGATAAAGAAATTCCTCCTCATCTCTGATTTAGTGGGAGGTCATTTTATTCTGAGGCTGTTCCCTCTGGTCCGAGGCTCTCCCACTAATGGAAACATACTCTCCTCGTCCAGTCTGTCCAAGCCTTTCAATATGCGGAAAGTTTCAATAAGATCTCCCTCATCCTTCTTAATTCCAGCGAATAAAGGCCCAGAACTCACCAACGCTTTTCGTACGTTAACCCATTCATCCCGGGGATCATTCTCGTAAACCTCCTCTGAACTCTCTTCAAAACCATCACATCCTTCCTCAGATATGGGGCCTAAAGCAGTTCACAATACTCCAAATGTCGTCTGACCACCGCCTTATAAAGCCTCAGCATTACATCCTTTTGTATTCTCGTCCTCCCGAAAGGAATGCTAACAATGCATTTGCCTTCCTTAATGTCGACTCAACCTGCAAGTTAACCTAAAGGGAATCCTACACTAGGACTCCCAAGTCCACCTGCACCTCCAATTTATGAATTCTCTCCCCATTTAGAAAATATTCTACATCTGTATTCATTCCACCAAAGTGCATTACCATACACTTCCCGACGCTGCATTACATCTGCCACTTCTTTACCCATTCTCCAAACCTGTCCTTCTGCAGACTCCCTGTCTCTGCGACACTACTTGTTCCTCCACCTATCTTGATATCCTCTGCAAACTTGGCCGCAAACCCATCAATTCCGTCATCCAGATTATTAACATATAATGAGAAAAGTAGTGGACCCAACATCGATCCCTGTGAAACAACACATCACCAGTAGCCAACCAGAAAAGACCCACTTTATTCCCAGTCTTCAACTTCTACCAGTCAGCCAATCGTCTATCCATGCTGGCAACTTTCCTGTAATACCATGGGTTCCTACCTTGTTTAGCAGCCTCATGTGTGGCACCTTGTATAAGGCCTTCTGAAAATCCAAGTAAGTAACATCCACTGACCCTCCTTTGCCTATTCTGCTTGTTAGTTCCTCAAAAAATTCCAACAGATTTGTCAGGCAAGATTTCCCCTGAAGTAAACCATGTTAACTTCGGCTTGTTTTATCATGTGCTTTCAAGCACCCCGAAACCTCATCGTTGATAATGAACTCTAAAATCTTACCAATCACTGAAGTCAGGCCAACTAGCCTATAAGCTCCTATCTTTTGCCTCGCTCCCTTCTTCAAGAGTGCAGTGACAGTTGCGATTTTCCACTCCTCCGCAACCATTCTTGACTCCAGTGATTCTTAAACGATCACTACTAATGCCTCTACAGTCTCCTCAGCTACCTCTTTCAGAACCATTTTTGTCCATCCGGACTAGAAGACCTATCTATCTTCAGACCTTTCAGCTTCCCAAACACCTTCCCCTTAGTAATAGCAACTACACTCACTTCTGCCCTCTGACTCTCCAGATCTTCTGGCGTATTGCTGGTGTCTTCCACAGTGAAGACGGACACAAAATACTTACTCAGTTCGTCCGTCATTTCTTTGTTTCCGTTTAGTACCTTTCCAGTGCCATTCTCCAGTGGTCCGATGTCCACACTTGCCTCTCTTTTAATCTTCATATATCTGAAAAAAAAACTTTTGGTATCATCTTTTACATTATCTTCATATTAGCTTAACTTCATATTTCATCTTGTTTCCCTTCCTATTGCTTTCTAATTGCTTTCTATTGTTTTTTTAAAGTCTTCCCAATCCTCCAGATCCCCGCTGTTTTTTTTTGCAATATTGTATGCTCTCTCTTTTGTTTTTATGCTGCCTTTGACTTCCCTTCGCAGCCACGGTTGCCTCATCCTCCCTTTAGAAAGCTTCTTCGTCTTTGAGATGAAATGATCCTGCATTTTCCTAACTATCCTAGAAACTCCTGCCATTGCTTCTCCACCGTCATCTATCCAGAGTCCCCTTCCAATCAGCTTTGGACAGCTCCTCCCTCATTCCTCTGTAGTTACCTTTATTCAACTGTAATACTGTGCATCTAATTTTAGCGTCTCCTTCTCAAAATGAATTCTATCATATTATTATCACTGCCTCCTAAGGGTTCCGTTACCTTAAGCTCCCTAATCAGATCTGGTTCAATGCACAGCATCAAATCCAGAATTGCCTTTTGCCGAGTGGGCTCGACCACAGGCTGCTCTAAAAAAGCCATCTCGTAAGCATTCTACAAATTCCTTCTCTTGGGATCCAGTGAAAACCTGATTTTCCCTGTCTAACTGCATGTTGAAGTCTCCAATGACCACCGTCACGTTGTATTTCTTACATGCGTTTTCTATCTCCTGATTTAATTTGTACCCCACATCCTGACTACTATGTGGAGGCCTGTATGTACCCTCCATCAAGGTTTGTTTTGCCCTCGCAGTTTATTAACTCTACCCACAAGGATTCTACATATTCTGATCCCATGACACTTCTTGCTGAGGATTTGATTACATTTTTCCCAGCAGAGTCACACCACCCCCTCTGCCCAGCTGCCTGTCGTTTCGATAGGATGTGTATCCTTGGATGTTTAGGTCCCAGCTTTATTCGTATTTCAGCCACGAATAACTGCGCTCTAAGTTAATCTACATTGTTTCGTATGCGTGCATTCAAATATAACACCTTTAGTCATGTATTCATCATTCCTCTTTTCAAATTTGTCTCCATTTTGCTTGAAGTTAATTTCTTATCCCTTTCTAAACTTTGTGTCTTTTTTTTAACTCCGGAGACTTCAGTAAACTACCCTTTGCTCTCATTCCCTTTTACTTTATCCATACTTTTCCAGTCAGCTGAATTCCACCCCCCCCCCCCCCACACACACACACACACAAAATTCGGTTTAAAGCCCTATCAATAGCCCTAGTTATGTGATTCATCGGAATAGCCCCCTCCTTCTCCACTACTGGTGCCAATGTCCCTTTTAGAACAATATTCTGAGCTAAAAGGATTAAATGGCATTTTGCAAATTAATAACAGAAAATATTTTTCTGTCACTGACCTCAGAAGCTAGGAAATCATTAATTATAGATAAATAAGGGAAGAAATTGAAAATGTTTAAAGTTTATTTAAGCATAGAGCTCATAAAGCATAAATTCCCCAGTCAAGTGGCTCGTTTCAATTTGAGCACATTTTCATTGGAGATAACAGAGGGATTTTCTTTTACATTAGGAATAGTTCTCGCCCTCCTGCTGAAGACAAAGTTAGACATGATTTCAGGTTGGTAACAAACCACGTAACTACATCAAACCAGATACCGGTAGAAACTGCAGAGAGTTGTGGAGACAGCTCAGCACATCACGGAAACCAGGGACCTATATAGCTGCAACAACACCTCTCGGCTCCTAAATTCAATTCCACGATTGATGAAGGACAATACACCATATGCCTTCTTAACCACAGAGTCAACCTGCGCAGCCGCTTTGAGCGTCCTATGGACTCGGACCCCAAGATCCCTCTGATCCTCCACACTGCCAAATCCTACCATTAACACTATATTCTGCCATCATATTTGACCTACCAAAATGAACCACTTCACACTTATCTGGGTTGAACTGCGTCTGCCATTTCTCAGCCCACCATTGCATCCTCTCTATGTCCCCCTGTAACCTCTGACAGCCCTCCAAACTATCCACAACAGCCTCAACCTTTGTGTCATCCGCAGACTTACTAACGCACCCCTCCATTTCCTCATCCAGGTCGTTTATAAAAATCACAAAGAGCAATTGCCCCAGTACAGATCCCTGAGGTACACCACTGGTGACCGACGTCCACGCAGAATACGACCCTTCAACAACCACTCTTTGCCTTCTGTGGGCCAGCCAATTCTTAATCCACATTCCAATGCCCCCTTGAGTCCCATGCCTCCTTACTTTCTCAATAGGCCGTGCATGGGGTACCTTATCAAACGCTTTTCTGAAATCCATGTACACTACATCCACTGCTCTCCCTTTATCGATGTGTTTAGTCACATCCTCAAAAAGTTCAATCAGGCCCGTAAGGCAGGACCGTCCCTTGACAAAGCCATGCTGGCTATTCCTAATCATATTATACCTCTCCAAATGTTCATAAATTCTGCCTCTCAGGATCTTTTGCATTAGCCTACCTAACCACTGAGGTGAGAATCACCGGTCTATAATTCCCTGGGCTATCCCTAGTCCCTTTCTTGAATAAGGGAACAACATCCGCAACCCTCCAGTCTTCCGGAACCACTCCCATCTCCATCGACGATGCAAGGATCATCGTCAGAGTCTCCGCAATCTCTTCCCTCGCCTCCTACAGTAGCCTGGGGTACATCTCATCCAGTCCCGGCGACTTATCCAAATTCATGCTTTCCAAAAGTTTCAGAACCTCATCTTTCCTAATATCTACATGCTCAAGCTTTTCAGCCCGCTGCAAGTCCCTACTACAGTCCCCCAGATCTTTTTCCGTCGTGAATACCGATGTAAAGTATTCATTAAGTATCTCCGCAATTTCTTCCGGATCCATACACACTTTCCCACTACTGCACTTGATAGGCCCTATTCTTTTGCATCTTATCCTCTTGCTCTTCACATACCTGTAGAATGCCTTGGGGTTTTCCTTAATCCTGCCCGCCGAGGCCTTCTCATGCCCCCTTCTGGCTCTCCTAATCTCGTTCTTAAACTCCTTCCTATTAGCCTTGTACTCTTCCAGATCTCTAACATTACCTAGCTCTCTGTACCTTTTGTAAGCTTTTGTTAAAATAATTATCACGGAGGCTAAAGAAACCTGGGAATCTCCTTGCCGGTACCCGGTAACAGCAACAAGATTAATTGTAACTTCTGCCTCGGTTTGGCACAAAAGGTAAACAAAATCGCGAAAATCGTATAATTTTATCTTTAAAAGTGTTTTCGGCCACAGCCGAATGTAGCTGTGATAGCCACGTTGAAGGAATGACATAATTGCACTGAAGAGCGTACAGAGGAAATTCGCCATGATGTTGCCTGGCATGAAGTACTTCAGTTATGAGGAGAGAATAGATAGCCTTGGAATGTTTCCCTTAGATTGTTTGACAGGCTGAAGGAAGACCTGATAGAGATATGCTACGGTATTAGGGACAAAGGTAGGATAGATAATATGAATTTTTTCCCTCTAGCAGAGGTGTCTGAAACTAGGTGTTACAGGTTTACGGTAAGAAGGAAGAGCTTCAGAAGAGATCTGAGAAGAACCTTTTCCCCCAAATGTTAGCTGCAATGTATGGATAAGTGGTGGAGCCATGGACACTCATCACATCGAGGCGAACCCTTGGATCGCCAAGGCATAGAAAGCTGGGGAGCAAATATAACGAATTGGAAGAGCAGAGATAGGAAAGTGATGGTCAACATGGACATGTTACGCCAAGGTGTCTGATCCTAGGCTGTACGACATCAGGACTCGAAACCATGCCATAACTGTTCTTTAGTCCCAGAGCAAAAGCAGATCATCTGGACTGCTTGCCCACATTGTATGCCAAATTCCGGTAGATTTTAGAGATTACTAAGAAAATTCATGACGGCAAGGCAGAAGACGTGGTATATATGGACGTCAGCAAGGTTTCTAGCAAGGGTCCGCACAGTGGTCTGATCCAAAAAGTTAGGGCACATGGGAGCCGAGGTGTTTTGACAAACTGAACCTAAAATTATCTTGGTGATACGAGGCAGTCGGTGGTGTGGAGGGTTGTTGGTTTCCTGACTGGAAGTCTGTAACTAATGGTGCGACGGTGCTGGGACCTTTGTTGTTTGTCATTTATGTAAATGACTTGGACGCCTAAATCTTTGGTCTGATAAGTAAGTTTATGACGACACGAAGATTGGTGGAGTTCATGATAGCGAGGATAGCTGCCCGTGGATACAGAGGAACATAGGTCAGCTGGAAAGTTGGACGGAACGGTGGCAGATGGAGTTTCATCCAGACACTTGTGGAGTTATGCATTTTGGGTGGCCCAATACTGACAGGACATATACAATACACGGCAGAGACCTTCGGAACATTGATGTACAGGGGGACCATGGGGTGCAAGTTTAAAATTCTCTGACAATCGCGACAAACATGGGCAGGGTAGTGAAGAAGGCGTTTAGCTTGCTTGCCTTCATGGGCAGGAGTACAGAGTATAATAGTTGGGACATGATGTTGCAGCTGTGCAAGGCATTGGTTAGGCCGCACTTGGAATATCGTGTGCAGTTCTGGTCACTACACTAACGAAAGGATGTGGTAGTGCTAGAAAGAGTGAAAAAGAGATGTCTCCTGGAATGCAGGGCTCTATTTGACAAGGTAAGATTGTTCTCACTGAAGCACAGGAGGTTTAGAGATGACCATGTAGAGGTTTACACATTTATGAAGGGAATAGATAGGGTAGGTAGTCATAGTCTTTTTCCTATGGAGTCTAAAACTGGAGGACATAGGTTTACGCTGAGAAGGGGAATATTTAAAGGAGATCCGAGGGACATGCTCTTCACACACGGAGGCAGCTGGGTATGTGTAACAAGCACTCAGAGGAGGTGGTGGTGTCAGGTAAAATCGCAGTTTAAAAAGTATTTGGACAAGTACATTGATAGGAAAGGAATAAAGACATGGGCAAAATGCAAAAAAAAGGGTGTCGCATAGATCAGTGTTCCAGTCGGCTTGGACAATACAGGCTGAAGAGTCTGTTTCTGTGCTGTATGACTCTTCGACTTTATAGCCCTAATCAAGAGCTGAAGAGTGAAGTCGCATCGAAGCAAATTCGATGGATAGTGGCATTCCTTTTATCTGAAAATGTGTTTGATTGTTTGCCTGATCACTTTTTGTGTGAGATCATGTCATTACAAATAGCCTGCAGTTCTTCCATGTCAGTCAATTGGGCTGAGAAATGGAAACCGTTAGGCCCTTAAAATCTTGCCTGTTGGTTAGTTGGTTTATCTAGGTATGTAAACCAAGAATTTTGAACAAAAGGTTAAAGTTTTTTTATTGTAGCATTGTGGCATTCCCGCTTATGGAAATTAGCCATAAGACGTGGCCTTGAAGTCAAAAATATGGTGTTTCATCCCAAGTTAATTCACCAAATGCACTTCGATTGCGCTAAGAAATTGTTTACCTTTACCCAATCTCACTGAATTGAGTCGCAACGTTTGGTTTGAATATAATTATATTCTAGCATACGTTTAAGCACATTGTAATTCGGTTACATCAAGTCTGAGAGCTGGATCTTTGTCTTATTCTGTCGGATAAGAACGAGCAGTAAATTTGATTGATTAAGGAAGGTACTTGTGAATTTAAGTATGGAGACATAAGAGACTGCAGATGCTGGAATCTGGAGCAACAAGGAAATCAGCGGGTCGAGAAGCATTTTGGGCTACGTGCATCGAATTAGTTGTTTCTGAATGATAGGGTAATTCAAAACATAGGATTGCTTTACGACTTCGAAAGAACGCTAGTTAATCTAGTTTGGCCGTCTATCATTGTTTGGGGGACATTCGGGGAAGTGATCTCTGTATCATGTCGCCTGAGGGCACTTACAGTCCTCATCTCGCTGTCTAAATCGGGATTATAGAGGTTCGGTGAGATAGGGTCTTCTCCTCTGGTACAGGAGAGCGCGGGTGGTGGGTCTTGTGGGCAGCAGTTTGTGGTCGAGGTATGTGTTCAGTAATTTGCCCTTTCCAGAGCAAACCGATGGTTCATTGAAACCACAAGTGCATTTGGAATAATTTTGATATATTGCTGAAATCACAATTTTCTCAGTCTTTAGCAGTCTAACAGCAGTCAACAATATTGAAATATATATATTATTCTCTCTCGATGTCGGACAGATGCGCTCTAGGTCAAATTTAATCGACAGTATTTAATTTGTTTTAGTTCTTAAGGAACTTTCTGCGTTCTCCTACTCTTTATACTTGAAACCCGTATTTGTAAATACTTTTCAGTTGCGTACCAGTGAAGAATCTTCTGAGGCATTATCCTCACTAATTTCTGTTAAATGTTAACACAACATTAGCTTTTTCCAGCTCGAGCCCTGGGAGCAGATCTCGTCCCCGATATTCGCCAGAAACATTATGCTAACTCGTCCACCACCTCCAATTCCTCAGTCGACAGGGACTCTATTTCATTCTTTAAATAGGTGCATTTATTTCGAATACAGAAGCATGTTTCTAGACAGGTGTTTGTGGTCTATCCAGGCATGGCAATTAATGAACCATAGTTAGCTGATGTAGTCTGTTCGCACTTTGATGACCCTCATCTCTTTTGCCTGAATTTGACATTGCGGCTTCTGCATCAAGTATGGCTTAGATTACTTTTTCCTGTAACATATTTGCTTGCATTCCTTGCCATATCGGGCTATTTGTTTCCCCCACCCCCTTATATTTCCCATTTTCTTACCAGCAATACAGTGGCACATATAATTATCTGCAGCGGCTTGCTATGTGTGAAGTAGGCAAATATGAACTTAAGAAAGTGGCCTGAAGAAGTGTTTAATTTCCAGTGGGGTACGAATATATCAGCGGATGAGATTATAATATGTAAACATAATCGATTTTCTCGAGCGGTAGAAAAGTTAGAGACGGCCTAAGTCCTAGCTTTTCGCGGGGACGGGAACACCGGCTTCCCATCGATAACAAAATACGCGGATATCAGCAAAGCAATGACATTAACACTACAACTGGATGCAGCGGCCAACACCTCCATGGATATATCAACCTCTTTGTAAGTTTCGTACTGCATGGTTCAGCTTGTTTGACATGCACAGTAGACCGTAACTTCAGCTGCAAACCTACCCAGGTCCCTAACTCCCGGTGTTCCAGACCACCACTCAAACCCCAGCTCCGACCGCACGCTGATTAGTGACACTGCTTGTTAGAAAATCAAATGCAATCCACGTCGTGGTAAACAGGAATCATCGTACACCCAACGAAAGGGCTCTGGCGAAATGCACTATATTTACTGGCGCTCTGGCTATTACACAGACAATCTGGCCAGTTCGCATATCCACGGATCGTAATCAGTTTAGCGGATACCGAGGACTTAGTGTTCGAGAGGTGAAATTATTATCAGCTTTATTCAACTGCATACTCCGTACCTGGTTTTCATGTAGGATCTAAAATATTTAGTACCTGAAATGATGGTTGAAATGATGTTATTTTTTAACTTGAGAAAATTAATACACCACGAGAAACAAAATGCCCGCGGGAAGTGGATTAACTCGAAATATATTTGCAAGAAGCAACAGGGGTACGGCCAGCGGAGGGTTATGAAAAATTAGACAAAGGATATTGTTGTACTTCGGATTTGTGTTCTCAGAGATTGTTCGGAAATATTGCTTGAAGGCTGGAGAAAGAAATCAGAATTAGTACAAAAAACAACAGATTAATTTATAAATATCAAAGAACTAACTATTCTTCACATCCATAATTGCCAAAGGAATTTGGAGTTACATTTTGAACGTTAATGTAATAGTTTGAGGTGAGTACCGAATTATGAATTTTATATAGATGTTACGCAGCCTTAAATCGTTCGGTGGCCCTCTCTTACTCTCCTTGAATTCAGAGTTTCCTGCAGCAAATCTAGGATGATATCCCACTTGCTCTATTGCTTGGGAATGCTGATGCCTTCGTTCAAGACAGGCGTTACAAGGTGGCCACTGATACGCTGCCCCTTAACACTGCCGTGCAGAGGTGCAGACTCCTACCTGCCCACTAGCATAATAATTGAGCAGCCAACAATACAGAAACAACAAAATCATTCCCTACTGATCCCTTGCGGCTCCTTGCTGCGAGCGGTTCCAAAATTGCAGCCGGAAATATCCTTCAAAGTCTCTTCACTGATTTGAATACACATTTACCGTACAATAAAGTGATAGAAACAACATTATTTTTGTTTCCTGTCGTATTGATTCCAAATAATTAGCTGTCAAAAATCAACAAACGTGCTTTTGAAAATGGATAACTCGAAGAGCTGTGGAAAAATGTTTGGAAGAAATTCCATTGATCGATAATGGTAACAGCTAACCTTATTGTACTGGATTTTGCAACTGTTCCATAACTTCCTGAATTCGGGTACTGAAACAGCAAACATTATCCACAATTCCAACAGCACCAGAAGTAAGAGAATGAATACTAAGTAAAGGGACCATCTCTGTGGATCAGCGGAAGGAACATAGAGTATTAAAATATTCTTCCCTAAGACTCGTTCTTATTCTGAGATATGTCGCACGATCAACCTCAAAGCAATTAATTCGTAGTTAGTTTAAATCACAATTTCGTTTGGAAATCGTCGGTTAATAAATACTATTGGCTGCGCAGGGAACAAAAGAGCATCTAGACTCGGCTTCGAACGGTAACTTCGAGTTGACCTCGTTTGAGTAATTGCTGGAGACCTGTTAGCTCAATTATTTCAGTTTTATTCATCAGTTCAGAATGTGTCAAGAAAGAATACTCATAAGAAGTTATGTTGGAAGGCAGACTGGTGACGTTTGTGTCCATGATTTGAATTTTGGAATGACAAACCATGGCAAGTGGTCGCTACTTATTGTGCTCGCACCGACACCTAAATGAAACGACTTAACTATTATTCAACATCTACTAATACGCTTTCTTCACGGGGAGAAATACCTTCTCATTTCAAAATTGTTGATAGGGTTATTTAAAGTAAGAGCTTGGAAAATCGATGAATAAACAGAGTCCAAAAGAATGTAATCTCTTTAAAGAAACCTCCACAGAGAGGTGTTGCATTCATAAGTCATGCATTAGATTTATGTTTCTATACTCACAGAAAAACGAATCGTCCAGGACTCGCAGACACTTTCGGAAGGGCACAGATCTCTTGTGTTCCACACCTCCCAGCCAATCGAAAGTTGAACCAGACTGGCAATACCAGTAAGTGTACTGATGATATTCATTATCAGATACGTCGCCAGCTTCAGTGAACAAACGGTAATATATTCAACTACCTGCAGTGGTCATGGATAAAAAATGCTTGTAATAACATTAGAAAAGACAAGCACAGCATCTAGCTAAAGAAAGAGAAATGCACGAATTACAACCAAGATCCGAAAATGCTGCCAAATATCTACGACACGTCATTCTCAAATCGTTGCCCAACATGCAGTTAACATTAAACATGCGCAGTACAATTCCAAGATGCTTCAATAAAATGATTGGATTTAATACATTAGGGCTGCCATCAGCTCTGCGCAAAAAGTATGGAGCAGATTTTCCCGATTAGTAGCAAGATGAGGGGTTTCGTTGATTGGGAGAAAACAAAGAGTCTGCTCAGAGACACTCCGATTAGAGGGTTGACCTGTGCGACAGTGAGATTGATTCTACTACCATGGCCTCCCAACTCTTCAAAATCAGAACATTCAATATCAGATTAGATGCCCCAGTACTCTGAGACTGCTAACACGTTCACGCCCTCCGCGTAGCAACAAGTTTTTTTTGTAATCATTCAACGACTTCACTGCCTTAAATAGTAGTGGGGGCAAATTCCATTCAAAAGTACTTCAAGGTCTGCTTGAAAGGAGTGACTTACATTGCTACCGACTTATTGCTGAAAGGTAGAATTAAGTTACGTGAGTCTTTTACGAGCAGAATAGATATCATGGACTGAATGAACTCCTCATGTGTGTGCTTTTTTTATGATGCCCCAAATAATACTAATGGTAAGTAGGGTTTTATTAGGTACACGGCGACTGTGCCGAACGTGCATTTCTACTATCAATTCCACTAAAGCTAGTTTACACTTATATTGTGAAATTCTGTAGAATCACCCAATAACCTGAAGCAAAGTTCAACAGAACCCTGTGAAAGGTCGGGCTGTGCTTAAGTGACAGTCTGTTATGGAGATACTTACAAGAATTGTACATGATATCTGCTCCAGAACATTCCGCATTAACCCACAAAGCATGAACTGGGGGTGAAATAGATGAAATCAGAACATGTTGATTGCAAGCTGGACAACACAATCCTCTGATTAAAATATTCATGCACCGCGAATACAGTTTCCCTTATAGATCTGTATTATGGTATAATCTTTTCGTTCGATCAATCAATAACCTTTGGGACCAGTGACTATATTTCTATTAGTTTTTAAATGGCTGTGGGAAAAGATAGGGCTGGTCGAAAAATTAATATCCTAAATTGGGCCAAGGCAAATTTTGAAAGCATTGGACAGTAGCTTGCAAAAATTGATTGAGAGAGGTTGTTTGAGGGAAAGGGCCGTCTTGCAAGTGGGAGGGTTTGAAAAATGAGATAGGGAAAGTTCAAGGACAGCACGTTCCTGTTAGAGTGAAGGGCAAGGCTAGCAGGATTAGAGAAACCTGGTTGATGAGAGATATTGAGGTACTCGTCAGGAAAAAAAGGTGTGTGTCATGTTGGGAGTTGGGATCAAGTGAATCCATTGAGGAGTATAAGAGATGTAAGAGTACTCCTAAGGGAGGAAATCAGGAAGCCAAGAAAAGGACAAGAGATAGCTTTAGCAGATAAGATAAAAGAGAATCCTAAGAGATTCTACAAGTATATTCAGAGAAAAGTATAATTAGGTCTCATTAAGGATTAATATGTCTTCTGTGTGTGGAGCCACAGGAGATGGGCGAGGTCTTAAATGAGTTATTCTCGTATGTATTCACCATGGCCGAGGCCATGGAAACGAATGAAGTAAGGGAAATGAATAGTGATGTATTGGAGCATATCCACATGGCAAACGCAGAGGTGCTGGTGGTCTTTAGGCATAATAAGGTGGATGAATCCCACGGGCCTGATCAAGTATATCCTAGGACATTGTGGAAAGTTTGGGAAGAAATTGCATGGGCTCGGGCAGAGATATTTGCATAATGTTTTTCCAAGGGTAAAGTACCGGAAGACTGGAGGATGGCTAATATTGTGCCTTTATTTAAGAAGGGCTGCAAGGATAAGACAATGAACTACAGGGCAGTGAGCCTAACATCAGTGCTGGAAACGCTATTGGAGAGAATACTGAGGGACAAAATGTAGCAACATTTGGAAAGGCAAGGACGAATAAGAGATCGTTGACATGGCTTTGTCTGTCAGAAGTCGTGCCTCACAAATTTGATTCAGCTTTTCAAAGAGGTAACGAAGAAGCTTGATGAGGGCAGGGTGGTAAACGTTGTCCACATGGACTTCAGCGAGGACTTTGACAAGGTCCCACTTGGTAGGCTAGTCTAGAAGGTTAGACCGCATAGGATCCAGGGTGCGACAAGTCAATTGGATAGGAATTGGGTTGGTGGAAGGACATGGTGGGTGGTAGTGGAGGAATTGGAGGCCTGTGATCAGTGGTGCGCCACAGGGATCAGTGCTGGATCCGCTGTTGTTTGCCGTCTATATTAACAAATTAACATCTATATTACTAACAATTACAACATTGTTAGTAATTTTGTGGATGACACCAAAATATGGCGTTGTAGTGGACAATGAATAAGGCTATCTAAGATTTCAACAGGATCTATATAAACTTTTATTATTATTAAGCGTTTCCCAATCCTTCCTCGTACGTTATTGCAACAATTAAGTCTCAATTTTATGCACGAAATAAAATCTTATCAAATGCGATATCACACTCAACTGAATTTTTCCACCGGTTTCGCATATATTTACTGGCCACGACCTCGGAAAGGACTGACATATTTTTCAAAGGTTATTACACGTTGATTTATTTGTCCAGTCACATGGTTTGTTTTAGGACCCGTCATGTTACACTGACATGTAAAGAGATGGATATTATTTATCTCTTTAAATGAGTATGTATCAAACTATTCTCAGAGGACAGGTCCAAATCTAGGGTATTCAGGAAAAAAACAGGTCAGCTCTCTAGGTTAGTAATCAGCTGGATGCAGTAAAATCCCATTGATATATTAGTATTGGATCCGTTAATGTTCTCGGTAAAATAATTTGTGTTAATTGTTTTTCTTATATCCATACTCACAAGAATCATGATACTCCATTGTTACATTGTTTGTCGTGAAGGCAGACATAAATCATTAGATTAAAGTCCCTGTTATATTTTATTCTCAACTATGTTGTCTCTAGTCCCTGCTTGTAATTGGTTCATGTTTATTTTTAATAAATTCTTCCTTTTTGCACACCAGTCAAGTTTGGTATATCCATTACATCTCTTGATCGAGTTCTCCCATATTCCACTTTCTTTATCAACGTCTTGTTTAAACGTTGTTTTATTTATAATTCTTCCAACATTGCGGCTCATTGCTAGCCATATTGTCATATTCCAAGCAATTATATGATGCAGAATTTAGTTTTTATTTTTCCAGCGTCAACTAGTGCATCCAACTATATTTATTCCAATTCAATGTTCTTCTCAGTGTTGGTTATTTTATCGACGTTTAGGAACTAAATGACTGTCAACCTGAATATAGAATCCATCCACAACATTATTACCCTTCTGCAGAGACTCTTTTACGTGAAGGTTATGAATTAAGTTTCTCACAAGCCTCAGGTTTAATCCGAACATTCGGACTTAGGTGCCTGCTGGTACCATAGTAAGGTCATAGCTGATACCTTACCTCGGTGCCACCTTCAATGCTAGCTTCATACCATTTGATTCCTTTAATATTACAAACAGTATCCATTTTTCTCTTGAATATACTCGGTCACTGAAACTTCACGGACCTCTTGGTAACTGAATATGATAATTAATGGATTTGAAGGGAATCAAGTGTGTCCCATGATGCGGAAGACATCAAGAACATTGGTTCAGAACAGCGATGTTATACATTCTAAGTAGTTTGTCAAAGCTTTATGACATGGGCAGTTAAAATGGTATAAAAAGCACTAGTGTGTAATGGCTAATGTGGTAGCAATTTGATTCGAGCTGGTTGATGTAATGATCTGTCATGCGGCAGAAAATACTCATCGTGCAAAAGGAAGTAAGTTGTTTGATCATGTCAAAAAGTCATGGACTCCTACAGCACAGTAAAGGGCCTTTCGGCCCACCGTGTCCATGCTGAACTTTTTGCCAATTTACGTTAATCCCATTTGCCCGCATTGGGACTGCATCCTTCTATATCTTACTTTTTGAAGCGACCATTTAAATGCCTCTTAAATATAGTAATTGCTTCTGAATTCACCATCTCTTCCGGCAGGGTGTTCACAGATCAAACACTCTGTATGCAAAAACAAAACTCCTTAGATCCCTTGTAAAATATCATCCTCTCACCTTACCATGGGAGAAAGGATTTTGGCTATCTACCCTATTTATACCTCAAATAATCTTACATACCTCTATCACATCACCCGTCAGCATCTTTCACTCCAAGGAAAACAAACCCAGCCCATGCAACCTCCTCTGCACCCGCTCCAGAACAACCACAACCTTTTCTATATTGTGACGACCAAAACTCCGCACAATACTCCAAGTGTGGCCTAACCAGAAGGAGACTTTGCCATTGATAAAGAGAACTTCCTTTGACCGGAATTTGATTAATGCCAAGGACCAGAACGGAGAATATACACCTACGTTTGCTGCCACGAGGACTTTGGAATGGGAGAATACCAAAGTCCAAATCTCCCAGAAATTACCAACAGAAGTCGATAAGGCGATAAAGGAGGTGTGCAGTATACTAGCCTTTATCTGTCAGATCATTGACTATAAATGTTGGGAAGTTATGTTGCAGCTGTGTAAAAGTTTGGTTAGGGCACATTTGGAGTATTGTATGCAGTTCTGGTCACCGAATTATAGGGAGGATGTAGAGGCTTTGGAAATAATGTAACCGGGATGTTGTCCCGGATAAGGAGACTTTGGACAAATTTGGATAATCTCAGTTCCATTTCCATTCTTTCTGTCCCTCTACCACCCACTCAATCTGCCCATCACCCGCACTCTACTCCCACCGGTCCCCCTCCCTTACTGTTCCCATCTGCCCACGCCATCTCCCTTATTTGGATGTATGCTTCACCTTCCCTTAGTATCAGATTCCGTCATCTGCAGTCTTTTGCTGCCTCCAGCTATCATCTCCCACCTCTTCTGTCGCTATTTCCTTTCTTCTCTCCTCCATCTACTACCACTCCTCAGCTGGATCCACCCATCGCTTGCCAGCTCTTTTTCCACCCTTTCCCTCGCCCCTTTATACTGGCTATCTACCCTATATCTTCCAATCCAACTGAAGAGCCTCGACCCCACATGCGACAATCCATTTCCCTCCACAGATACTGCCTGACCCGCTGAGTTCCTTCAACATTTTGTTTTTTTTTCTCTCTCGTGGATTGTTTTCTCGGGAGCATCGGCGGCTGAGGCGCGAACTGACATAAAATGATTAGAGCCATAGATAGGGTTGATCGTCGGATTCTTTACTTTTCACAGCGTGGAAATGCCAAGTGTGAGCTGGCATAGCTTTAAGGTGAGAGGGGGACGTTTAAAGCAGATTTGCGAGACAGGCTGTGGTACACAGAGTGTGGTGAGTGCCTGAAACGCGCTGCCAGATATGACAGTAGCATTTAAGTCGCATTCAGACAGGCACGTAAACAGGCAGGGTTGGAGGAATATAGACCATGTGCAGGCGGCTGGGATTGGTTTAAATTTGTATCATGGTCGGCACAGACATCGTGGGCTAAAAGAAATGTTCATGTGCTGTACTGTTCTGTGTTCTGTGAAGATTTGGAAGCATTCTTTTGTTTTCTCTTGAAAACTGTCTGTCTCCTGGATTGATAGAGCAGGCCTTGCGTTCAATCTGTATTCTCAGCCAAGTACGTTAAGGGATGCTGAAAACCCTTAAATTGTCTGTTACCAGAAACAGCAGAAGGGATGTAAGAACTGTGTTTACTTGAATAAAGTGAATTTTCTTGCTAATAATTGTGCAATAAAGACAAGTATTGAACATATTAATTGGAGCTGAACCATACTGTAGCAAATCAAGGTTTTGCAACAAAGGGCTAGATGGCCGAGCCCTGCAGCTATTTGTGGTGTCCTTATGTGAGTTGCATTGATTTTTGCTGACCATGAACAAAAATATTGATCGTATGACATCCGATCTGTTCGCTATATTACAGGGATTCTTAAATATGTCAACATAACTGGTCGGTACATCCGAAGGATAAACGATAACGTTATTGCATTTCCTTGGTGCAAAGGAGACATACACATCAAATCGTCGGATAACCTTAATTCAACGCAACTACATTCTTTCAGATTTGTTCTGCAAAAGACAATGGATGGGCACTCACCGATATTTGGCTCCACCAGAGCATTCTCCATTCTGCTGCCAGAAATACAGGACTTGGTAGTAATATCCACAATATGATAGAACTTACTCCCAAACCAATCTGAATACACTGCAAGTGAACAACTATCATTGGATTGGATTAGTTTATTTCCATATGCAACAGGATGCAATGATATTCCTTGCTCGCATGAGTTTACAGAGAAAGCAGTATACATGGTAATGATAGATACAACAATAAATACACGCATGAGCGCAAATCAGCGGAATGATGAATATTAAGCAAACGAAACAAACTTGATATGTTCAAGTAATTATTTTGGTAAGAGACAAAAGTTGGGGCGGTGAGGTAGAGGAGCATGGGGATTAGTTACTATGAGGAATGACCAAATAAAGAAGGGAGGGAAAAAACTTTGGGAATAATTTGAAATCAACAGATTAAAACTGACAAACATTTCACTATCGGTTCCTCGGCAATCCAGAAGGACAAGAGAAACACCCTTTGAGTTCCTAACCATTCTCTCCAACGTGAAGATCTATTCCTGTTCCTTCATACTCCACTACCAAGTAACAGAAAGATTGTCCTCGACAGTTATCGCAGAGGCAATGAGTAATGGGAAATACATTCTAACGCTTGCATACGCTCGATTTTCCAAAACTAATTCTGATCCTCATAAATGCCTTCATGGACATATCCCTCGTTTAGTATCCGAAGATATATAGTACAGGTGAATTTACAGAAGGTTGTGATAATAAACATACTATAACTTCTAGAGCACAGAAACAAGCTAATCTGCGTTGACGGTTTATGCTGCACGCAGATCTCAACGCACCCTCCTTCACCTTACGCAAATATCTCTGGCGTTCTGTTTTGTCGCAAGCGCGTATTCTACATGCTCTCAATGCCATAACTTTTAATAACCAATTTCATACTAGTTACCCCGACGGGATCTAAATTCCACAGATAATTAATGACGCCCTGATCAATGCAAGCCGATTTATTCATCGTACTTTCAATGTAGAATCTTGACAATTTTTATTGCGAAAATGAACGATTGAAATGGTTTAAACTTACAGCCAGAGAATTAGGCTTACAGCCCTGAATTAACGAATTTGTTACTGACATGCGTGGAGTCGTCATGTGTTGAGTGGAATTTGCTGAAAATGGAGTGGGAATTAGATTTTCGGTTTAGGGTTCGGTGAAGTATTTTTGAACATACCACAGGAATAAAAAAGTTACTGAGTGAAAAAATATGTAAGAGAGATTAATATGTGAAAGACTCGAGAATATGAATCACTAATCCGTGACGATCTAAAAGCGTTTAGTATCAAATTGAAATAGGCTTAAAATTTTGCGTGGGTATCATGAATAACGAAAAAGGAGAGAACAGATATTGTGGAAGTAAGATAGCATGACGTACATTACAAAGCAGACCCTGCGAATTTATACAGTAAATGCCAAAGATGGAGTAGCTAAGGTAAACATCAAGAGAACAAGACTGTGGGATTAATGATAGGAATAAGGCCGAGCAGAGAGTTTGATAGATTAGCTTGCATCTCCCTTCATGGTAAATAGCGACAAAAGCTTATCATAATTCCAGGAGCACGGCAGAGGAAGAAATTCAAATCACTAAATGAAAGTACCTCGAAAACTGGTGTGAATAAAAGCCGTTGAGACCCGGGACCTAATGGTCTTCTTAATCGGAATATAAAAGTGTCAACACAACTGCTATTTACCTTGGTTGTGATCTTACAAAATTCTCTAAATTTTGGAAAAATCTCAGAAGATTGCGATACTGCAGTTAGTTTGGCGTTCCCCATTGGGAATATACTGTAATTAATTATAAATGAAGTAGTAGCAGGGCGTGTGGGATACCTTCACAGAATCAAACCGAGTCAACATGGTTTTATGAAAGGGGCACGCGTTTGACAAATTAATTAGAATTCTTCGAGTATGTCAGTAACAAGGCGCGGGAAAAGGGAAACTCATGGATATCGATTTGGACTTCAAGAAGGCACTCAGTAAGAAGCCATTTAAAATGTTGCTGCGAAAATTACAAGTTCATAGCATTGTGGATAATGTAGTAGACAAAGTAGAGGATTGGCTAATCTGCAGGCAACAGAGAATGAGAATTAATGGATCATTTTATTATGGCAAGCTGCAACTTGGGATGTATCCAATAATTGGTCCTGATGTTTCAAATATTCATCACCCATATTATTGACCAAGCTGAAAAGGCTAAGTATACCGAAACTATATTTGTTGACAATACTAAAATGCATAGGAGAGAGGGTTGTGAGGAGGGTGAGTTTGTTCCACAAAATTTTATAAACTTACCGTGAGGAATAACTTGTCAGATGGAATATTCTGAGGTGGCGTTTGAGGGGAATTTTGGTAGAGGAGACAACTGTTGCTTGTAAGGAAAGGAACTGCAGGATGCTGATGAGCAGGGGGTCTGGATGCCTTCGGTGTGAAACACACGCAGCTACAACGAGCAATTAAGAGGGCAAATGGATGTGGACTTCATTGAAAAGGGGGCTGAGTGTAACAGTGGGGGGTTTTGATACATCTGTACAAGGTGTCGGTGAAACCGCACTTGGAACACTTCGCACAGTTTTGATTTCCATATACAGGAGGAAAATAATTACATCTAAGGTAATTCAGCAAAGGTGACCAAGTTTCCCTGGGATACAGGGCTCAGCTGAGACGAAAAGATGCGTAGGTTGCACTGGTTCTGATTATAGTTGGAACAACAATGAGGTGACCTTATTGACACAACAAAGAAGCCGAGGCTAATTGATGGGAAAAGTGCTGGGTGAATATTTGATTTTGGGTGTGTGACGGGGGGGGGGGGGGGGGGGGCGGGAGTGCGAGTGGGGGAAGGGGGAATTATACGAACAGGGTATTTATTTTCACAATAAGGTTTAACGATGTAGACGCCGAGGAATTTCTTCTGACAGAGTGCCATGAATTTTTGGATTTCTCCACTGCTGAGAACTGTAAAAGCTAAATCATATAACATGTACAAAGCCACGATGGACAGATTTTTTTGACTACTGGGTAAACATGAGTCCTGAGGAAGTTGAACTGAGGCCACCATAATATCTGCCATGATCTTACTGAATTCCTATTTTCTTATGCTAATCTTTCATTTCTTTTCATCGGGAAGTGACATTGATTTTAGAGTCTGACGATGGACACTTAGACTGTTTAACAAAACTTACATCACGATGATAACTATATGTTTCCAATGTAATTAAGTTCATTTAAGTAATGAAAATTATTTCTTGTACAATAGGTCGTGCGACATAATTTAGACGAATTTCCAACAGAGCCCGCTTCTATCTTCCCCGTTAAGTTTCATTAACTTTCCTATTATTGAAGAAATCCACGTTTAATGGGTAAGCCCATTGAATTGTAACAACTTATAAAGCATTTTTCTGAATTCAATCGGACACAAGCTTAACTTTACTATTTTTAATAAATGCAATGTGAAGAATTGACCGAATGCATTAATTCATGTCAGTGCCGGACGATCAAGTGTTTGGATATATATTTTCTTCGAGTGAAAATAAAACTATCTCAAACAGAGCAATTTCTGATGCTTAGCCAGTTCCACTCATGGAAATACAAATGCATAAAAGTTACAACCACGCACAGAAAAGGTGAATGTTTAACCTCCAAGCATGGGCATTACGGAAAGTGCTTTGCTATAAATTAAAAATGCATTTACCGAAGGATAGTGCAATAAAACGGGAGGAACTAAATGAATGTGTGCAAATAGGTTTCACTTCTTCTTCAGCTTTCAGTGACGAATATACACTTAGAAAACCAGTGATGTTGAATGGCTTGTTAAAAACCCACAAAATTGGAAAGGACTGGGCGCTGCCACCACAGCACCCTCTTTATGGCATCGCTCAAAATTAGAACAATGCTCAGTTTTCTTAAGAGGAAAATGGTCGTTCCTTTCGTAAAAGAAGTTATAGCGAAGTCACTCCACACGACTAACCGCGATGACCCGTCACCGATTGGCGTTCTGTATCCTTCCTTTGATGGAAGGAAGTGTTTAGATGTTACCGCTAAGTGTAAGGCAAGTAAGAGATCGGCTTGGATTCGGCGATGGGGCATACAGTTTATGTCACGTGACAACGACACGGACACTTTGGCCAATTGACCTAGTTCAATGTGATAACAACAATGCATTTGTATGATCTCAAACAACTGGAAAGAGTTCAATAACACGATTCAAGTAGATATATAATATCACATGTTTTAAAATTTTCTTAATGGACTATATCATTTGGGAAAGAAAATGGTGTGTTTTTTCAAGAAAGGTTTTACCAGCTCAATTGAATAGTATGTGAATTGTTCTGTTTCAATAGTGAGAATTAATGTAAGTGTCGTTGGTAGAGTTAAACCAATCAGAAGAATGGGTCGGGAAGATTAGAGGGGTGAAATTCCAAAAAAAAACAGACAACCTCCATTTCCAAATATTTATATGACATCTCCGATTTTTTAGTTCCTTTGGTTTAAATGGAAACAAATGATCGCTTTCATGGTTTTGCATGCGACCATCTGTTCTCCATTTCTGCCTCAATAACGGTTCACACCACCCCCACCACCCACCACCACCCCATAAGTCCTAATGATAACTCGCTAATGTTCAGTTCATCTGCCAGTAAAGGAATTCATGGAAAATGCTGGCATTGCACGCATTATAGAAACCTGTTTTAATTTTTAAAAAAAAAATGAACGGGTTAATCTGTTTTGTCCCAATAACAATTCCATCTGCTTTGTGTTCTCCAGCTGGATCCGTTTTGAACTGCATAATTAATTTAGTTTTTATTCTTGTATTTCAGAGATCCCAGGGTAGGCGACCATAAGGTTTATTCAGAGCTGTCGACCCGCCAGATAAATAAAGTGTAAGAAAGCTGTAGTGGCTTCATGTTACTACAATGAAGCACGTTTTGTCTACAACGTAAAACATCTTATTTCGTTAAGCGTATATTGTTGAATATTGAAGAGAGAGAGACGAGGCAAAGAAGGTATTTTTTCGATGTTATGTGCGTGACTGCAAAAACACAATTAGTTCGCTTCCTGTCCTCATTCACCCCGTGAATCAGCCTCTTCGATAACCCGTCTCGGTTTTGATGGCGGTTTGCAAATTGATTCGAAGACTGAACAATTCGCACGTCCGCAGTTTATCTGGGTCATGGCTGAAGCGTGTTATTGTCATTAGCAACCGCCCCACTGTTCGTGGTTTCAGCAGCGGCACGGCTGAATAAACAATGCGATTCCAACACATGTTCCGGTTTAATTCTCCCTTTTCTAACCAGCTAAACAGTCTCCAGAAATAATTGCAAACCCTCCTTTATCCCGCAATGCTTGAATGATCTAAAATTAGAGAAGACCGTCCGTCTGCCGTTCCATATTCACTGTCCTTGTGGAGCAGAAGTTTGGGAAAAGACAGTGCGGTGTTTTGTATGAGAATAATAGATCGCTTGAAGACTATGGAGCAGTCTCGGAAAAGACGTTGCCAAACTGAGATCAGTACTTGTTGTTGGCCATCGAATTACGGCAATCAGGATCAAAGTCACTTTCTGGAATTATGATACATTAACTATTGGACTAACCATGACCTGCTCATGTTTCTGATCTTCCTTAATTCCAAATGTTCTTAATCATTTCTCGTGACTTGAACTACCTGCAAGATATTTAGAAAGACGTGTGTGTCACCCTGTTGGCGGATAAAACTCCATTAAACTCCTTACATTAAACCTACGCGGTCCTCCCTACACAAAACCGGTTGCCCATAAACGGCCAACTCCATTACATGTCTCCATTTTTTTCCACAACGTACTCTGGATCCTGACTGTTACTTAGCAACTTTCTTTTTACATGAACTTTTATACAGAGTAGGGACAGACATAGGTCATGTGGCCAGTCGGACATTCTCCGCCATTTAATAAGACCATATGGTCAGTCAGGTTTTTGGCCTCAAACCCCATCTGATACCCACCGCCTTTTATTCCAATATAAACCAGAAATCCGTTTTTGCCAGCCATACACACAATGACTCACCATCCATCGTTCTCTGCGAATTAATACTTCCTATACACAGCATTAATTTGACAACTTATTACTGGATCCCTTAGTTTTTGATTCCGCCACCCCCCAGAATGACAATATATTCTCAGCATCTCCTCTGTAAACAGAACCTCACCCCAGTAATGTTATACCCACCCCAGAACATTGTATAGAACATAGAACAATTACAGCACAGTTCAGCTCCTTCGGCCCACAAAGCTGTGCCGAACATGTCCCTACCCTAGAAATTACTAGGCTTACCCATAGCCCTCTATTTTACTCAGCTCCATATACCGATCTAACAGTCTCTTGAAAGACCCTATTGTATCAGCCTCCACCACCATTTCCGGCAGCCCATTCTACGCACTCACCACTCTCTGCATAAAAAACTTATCCCTGACATCTCCTCTATATCTACTCCACAGCACCTTAAACCTATGTCCCCTTGTGGCCACCAATTCAGCCCTGGGGAAAAGCCTCTGACTATCTACCCTATCAATACCTCTCATCATCTTATACACCTCTATCAGGTCCCCCCTCATCCTTCATCTCTCCAAGGAGAAAAGGCCGAGTTCCCTCAACCTGCTTTCACAAGGCATGCTCTGCATCCCAAGCAGCATCCTTGTAAATCTCCTCTGCACCCTCTCTATGGCTTCCACATCTTTCCTGTAGTGAGGTGACCAGAACTGAGCACAGTACTCCAAGTGGGGTCTGACCAGGGACCTATATAGCTGCAACAATACCTCACGGCTCCTAAATTCAATTCCCCAATTGATGAAGGACAATACACCATATGCCTTCTTAACCACAGAGTCAACCTGCGCCGCCACTTTGAGCATCCTATGGACTCGGACCCCAAGATCCCTCCACACTGCCAGGAGTCCTACCATTAAGACTATATTCCGCCAACATATTTGACCTACCAAATTGAACCACTTCACACTTATCTGGGTTGAACTGCATCTGCCACTTCTCAGCCCAACTCTGCATCTTATCTATATCCCTCTGTAACCTCTGACAGCCCTCCAAACTATGTAAAATTAAGGTTCCCAGAGAATTTGGCTCAATGTCGTGGAAGCTAATGTATAAATTTTGAGCACTTTTCCAATTTCAAGTTTCAATATATGCACCAAACAAATCAATAAATCTCATTTAATCATATAGATTTTCCCTTCAAAACATTACACTGGGCTGACTGATTGAGCAGATATTTGGCGATTTGGTTACGGGCAACAAATTTTTTTGTCGGTGAGCTCAGGAGCAAAGAACAAGGGAACATTAGATTGTTCAGATGATGAATTATGATGATTCAAACATTAATTGAACACAAAATGGATAAACCATAAAATCCCCAATCAAATAGATAAACCATAAAATCCCCAATCAAACCGATCAATTTAATTTGTGAATATTCGCGAAGGAGACAGCAGAGGGCAGTTCATACAACACTGGAAAAGAGGGACTGTGTTGCAGGAGACTTAGGAATCTCCCAAATTTATTTGTCGGTAATTTATCCCGCTAATTAGATGAAAGAACTTAATTTCCAAGACCGAAACTTGAACTGCTGAAGTATTTGCTTGTGTTTTGCATGAGGGCAGCAAATACAGCGAATGCTCCACAGTAGAGCATTGGCCCAGATGACTCTGTGTGAAGGGGGAGCCTCGCTGTCTTGGAATCACATTATTGTTCAGTACCTACACTGATATGAGCTACTGACTTGTTTACTACGAAAAAAAAATGATGTGGGTACAATTAACATGGATAATCAAGAGTTACGAATATCTTACACAGTGAACGAAGGAAGGTTCTCATACCTGGTGCTGAAGTTAAAAGTCACACATGACTGCAGGCTGGAACCAATCAGGCAGCTGCAGTAGGCAGCAGCAATTACTTGGAAAGCGAGCTCACTATCTTAAGATCCAATATCACAAGCAATAAATTGGAAGGAACAGGTAGAGACTAGCTGGCTATAGTGAGATGCAGAACAGTGGGACCCCTCTCACATATCTCCCATGTGCAAAAAAAAATAAACTTCTTCTTTATACCTCGTTAGACTGTGTCGAGATTGCTCATTGAAATCTCTCACTTCACGGTGAAGAAGGACAAGAACGGCCACGGCAGTGGTAAATTGTTAAGCAGCTTTTTCACCACTAGTAGACTGATGTTTCCTGAATCCAGATGTCCAAAACCGGGCTTGGAAGATTGTTACGTACATTGAACGAGTACATTTGAAGGGATATAGTTTGGGGCCATTATGAATAAGAGCCAGTAGAGACAGACACAGGTTGGCAAAAGGCAGATTGTGTTTGCCTAATCTTAGTGTTTAATGAAGTAACGGAGAAAGTTGACACTGTTGGGCATGCGGATTTAAGAAAACACTTGAAAGTGACCCATATAAAAGGCTGGTTAGTAAGAGCGAGGGTAATGAAACAGAAAGATCGACGACACCTTGAATAAAAAAGAAAATTGGTTTCAGTGTGGAAACACAGGATTGCCGTGAATGGTTGTTTTCCAACTGATAACCCGCAGGTGTGTTTTTCCACAAGGGCCGATGCTGAGGTTATTGCTATTTTTATTATAAATGATGAACTTGGTTTGGCAAATCACGGGGAGCGTAGCAACGAAGTGCAATTTTCCAGCAGAATGGATAAACATGTGGTAGGTGCATGTTTTGCAAAAGGACTGGAGCTTGACAATGGAGACCTAATTGCACAGTTACAAAGAGTGAAGTGAAAATGGGGGACTGGGATTTCTTATGCATTAATCTCTGAATATGTCAGGACATATAAGAATAATTATAATGAGACCATCTTTTTTATTATATGATTGTGGAGCATGGTGGAGGGGTCGAGTGGCTTACTCCATCTCTCAATTTGTTGTTGTGGATTTGCATGCTCTGTTCGCAGGATGCTTCCCATCCTTCATGCACAGCAGCAATTCACTTGCAGATCTTCCAATTTAGTATATTGCATTGAGTGTTCACAATGTGGCTCCACATAGGTTGGAGAAACCAAATTGCACAATATATCTGTTTCATTTATAAAAGTTACCATGCACTTCAATTCACCCGTCACTTTAAATCTGCACCCCACTCCACCTCTGATCTCTTTCTTTGGCCTCCTCTATGTTCCACCAAAGCCCAACATAAACTCGAGGACCAGTAACTATCTGCCAATAAGGCTTATTGCACCCCAGGAGACTCAACATTAGGCTTTCCAATTTGTGTCAGTCCTGTGCAGTTCTGATGTAAGATGGCCAGTTTGTGCATAAAGGCTGTACAGTTGGAAGTTGATTATCAGCAGCATCCTCTTTGAAGATTTGGCACTTCATGTAATGGTGAATAGTCAGTCTTTTGATTTATTTTTGCTGTATTTTACATTAATACTGATAAGCCTTAAAATATGGAATTGCAGTGTAAAATATTATTTAAACAGGCAAGGACATTAAATAAATTTCTCAAATATATGCAAAGGATTATATATAGGATCCTGCTGTGTGATGCACAGGATTATTTTTGGAGCAATACTCATGCAACCAGCATATTCATGCATCTGCTGGCCTTCATTCCCGTGGATACCAGACAGTTGACAGCAAACTGGATAGTGAATCATCACTGTCATGTTTGAATGCAGAATTGGCTTGAAGGCATTGTTAAAGCCCTTAGCACTGCTATAGATTCAATATCCACTCCCTTGAAAATCAAACTTTCATTTGCAAACTGTCCCTACAGAGGTTTAGCATCATTTCATTCACCTCCAAATTGCTTTTACTTTCTTGTATCCTTTATTTATTCAAAAATGATAATGCTGGTCCATTCATTAGCTCCCCCCCCCCCACCCCCCCCACCCCCACGGTAATCTGTTCTATATATTTGTGACAATAAACTGGATAAATAAAGCTGGTATTCTTCCATACCAACTGAGCATAACAGTTCCAAACAGTAAACATTTTTGTTTTATTTCTTAATCAGCACTTCCATTCAATTTAAAAATAATGGAACATAAAAGTATCTCATTTACCTGAAACAAGAATGTTTCTACATTCATGTGAATTATGTTTCAGAATTTATGGGCATTATTCTGAAGATAAATGTGAGTAACATCCTGCAATAAAATCCTTCTCAAAAACATTAACTTGTTCTCTTTCATTTCTTCCTTGTCCATCAAGTATGGGCAACTGAGTAAATGGTTTACAGTTCAGAGTTTGAGATCAAACAACTGAGCAACTTGAAGAATATCTGTTTAGCTGACACGCTGCACCCTACACCTTCCCACAGAATCTTCTGGTCAACTTCCTAATGCTTTTTTTGTAAAAAAAAACAAACTGCTGCAGGTGTTGAAACCTGAATAAAGAAACAAAATCATTTAGTCAGTTAGATTGTCTGGACAGATAAAATAAGTTAAATTTTCAGCTAAACATGTCTATGTTCTCTAGAAGTCAGAGTTATACAGCATGGAAACAGGCCCTTCAGCACAAATGGTCGAGGCCAACCAAGATGCCCCATCCAAGCTAGTCCCATTTGCAATGGTTGTCCCATAACCTTCTAAATCTTTCCAATCCATGTACCTGTCCAATTGTCATTTAAAAGGTGTTACTGTACCTGCCTCAACCACTTCCTCTGGCAGCTCATTCCACATACATACCACGCTTTGTGTAAAAAAAAGTTGCACCTCAAGTTCCTATTAAATCTTTCCCCTCTCACAAACCTATGCCCTCCAGTTCTTGATTCCCCAACACTGGGAGAAAGACTGAGTGCATTCACCCTATCTATACCCCTCATGATTTTATACACCTCTGTAAGATCACCTCTTAGTCTCCTACACTCCAAGGAATAAAGACCTAGCCTGTCCAACCTCTCCCTATAACTCAGTCCCTTGAGTCCTGGCAACAACCTTGTAAATCTTTCCTGCACTCTTTCCAGTTTAATAAAACTTTCCTCCAGCAGGGCAACCAAAACTGAACACAATACTCCAAGTGCAATCTCACAAGTGCCCAGTACAACAGCATGTCACCTCCCAACCTTTATGCTCAATGCCCTGACTGATGCAGGCCAGCATGCCCAAAGTCTTCTATACCACCCTGTCTACCTGTGACTCCACTTTCAGTGAACCATGTACTGGTACTCAAGATCCCTGTTCACAACATTCCCCAAGGCCCTGCTGTTCACTGTGAAAGTCCTACCTGGATTTGACTTTCCAAAATGCAACACCTCGCACTTATCCAAATTAAACTCCATTTGCCATTCCTTGGCCCACTTATTCAGCTGATCAAGATCCCCCTGCAAGTCTTGATAACCTTCTTCATTGCCCACTATACCACCTGTTTTAGTGTCATCTGCAAACTGGACATTCATATTTTTAATGTCTAGTCTGTGGACATTCATTCCAAGATTCTCCTGATCATCTACACTTCTTAGTATCTTAGTTTATTATTTGTCACCTTGCATTATTTGTCACCAATACATTGAAATAGGCTATAGCTGTCTTCCTTGCCATCATTTCTATTTTGGTGTCACCAACGTTTTTCTTTCACATTACCCTCCAGTTAAGTCCACGTTTTTCTTTCACATTACCCTCCAGTTAAGTCCAAGATATTTTACCTTCATATGGCTTTCCTGCATTAATCCTAGATCCCTTGATTCCGATATCTAAAAATCTATCAAACTCTATTTTGAATATACGCAGTGACTGAGCTCCAAAGCCCTCTTGGGTAGAGAATTACAAAGATTCATAATCCTCTTATTGAAAAAGAGGATCTTCTTGCCTTGGTCCGGAATGGCCAGCCACTTATTTTGAGAATTTGATTCCTGATTCCAGACTACACAAGCAGTCAAAACATAAATATTGATCCTGTCAAGCTCCATAAAGATCTTGAATTGACCTGTAAAACCCTAATACTATATTGGACTATATTTCCTTTTGCTCTACCTCCGCTTGAACTAGTATTGTTATGATTATTCTTGCTTTGTCATGCAAGCTATGCATAATATGTTCATTTATGTTAATTTATGCTTGTCATGTTTGTACTGTAATGTGCTGCTGCAAAAAAAGCTCATTTTCATGGCATTTATACCCTGAATATGTATGCCCATGACAATGAACTTGAACTTGAGATCATGCTACAAAGCAAATGAGAACTAGCCCAGTTAGTTTAATCTCTCCTCAAATGAGAAGGCTCCCATCCCTGGAACCAATCTGCTGAAAGTTCTACAGAAGTGCAGAGATCAGTTCCCTACACAACCTACCAGATGCAGTCTCACCAGAGTTTTGTTTTATAATTGGATCTGTATTCTTGTACTTAAATTCTCATGCAACAAAGGACAAAAAACTTTCTTCCTGTCATATTGCTTGCTGAACTTGCATGTTAACTTCAGGGATATTAGTGCATGGGCACAGAACTCCCTCTGAACACCAATACCTTTCAATCCTTCATCTTTCACAAGACACTCCGCGTTCATTTTTTTTCTGCTAAAGTGCCTAAGTTCACATTATTGCATATTATGCTCCACCTGCAATTGTTGTGCACTGTCACTTAGTCTATGCCCCTGTGAAGCCTCTCTGTATGTTCCTCATTGCCCCCAGAGCCATCCTAATCTCCAATCACGAAAAAAATCTGTCGATCAGTATAATTTTGCTTTTCACGCTGTGATGATTTTTAAATCAACCCCACTTTCAGTTACACCTCAAAGTCTTTACTTTCCTAACACAGTGAAAGTCCAATAACTAGCACACTCAAGACTTAGGTGGTGTCAGATATAGCCAGTGTTCCAGATGATACGAAGTTATTTCTACCAATACCCAAAAACATTTAATTTACTTTTTTAAAAAGTCACACATCATTATAATAAACTTCCAAGTGAAAAAGTCAAGTTTACAGGCAGTGGAGGAACTGAGGTCCCAATAATTGGAAAAGCTTAGGAACCAGAGCTCTTCATAAGTGGGAGTGGAGTATGGGAACCAAGGTCCATGAGTGAGAAGGAATGGCAGAAACGGAGGTAGCTATGAGTGGTAAGGAAGCCCAGCGAGTTGGAAGGGGGCACTGGTACGGGAGCACTGGTGAGTGGGAAGGGATCATAACCAACACTACCTAGCGAGGCAGATGCTGAACCACCAGGATTTCCAAATCACTAGATAGCAGATTATCAGAGGTTTACTGTAATACTTTACCAAATGACCTGCAGAAATCCAAGTACACCACATTAAATGTGTTACCTTCACTGACCACACTTTGCAAGAAATTTAGTTAAGATATTCAGGCAAATTCCTTGGGGTTTCATAAACAATTTCCCACCTCCAACATCAGAGCTGATTGGCCTGTAGTTGCATAATCTTTCCTTTCCTCCCTCTTTAGATAATATTACCACATAATATTCTTTCAGTTTCATTGCATCTCAACTGCGACCAAAGAGTATTGGAAAGTGATAGTCGGAACCATGTGGTATCTTCCCTTACCTCTCATAAGAATCTAGTTTTTACTATTGGGAGAGCCATGAAAAAGGGCACATAGCTACAAGTTAAGGGGCCAGTCATTTAAAACCAAAGTGCATAGAAATTCCTTCTTTCAGTGAATCTCTGCCCCGAAGGGTGGTGCAGTTTAAGGTGGAGATAGGTAAATATTTGAAAGATCAAAGTATTGAGTATACGAAGAACTGGCACAGAGTTGAGGCCAGCATAGGTCAGCCATGATCATATTGAAAGACAGGGCAGGCTTAAGGGGACTGGTGGCCCACTTATGCTCCTTATATTTTTGTGAACCTGGGATTTCTTTATCCCAACCTGGTCATTATCTATTTTTGAAGATGCCAGGAAGCAACCAATCCCCCCTCTCTCTCTATTTACTATTTCTAATTCTTCACATTCTTTGATCTTATTGTCAATGTCCATACCATCTCATATTCATTACTAAATACATGCATGTTTCCCTTTCACACAGAGGTGAGCATTTTTACCCCCAATCATTTACTGACCTAACTATTCCCTTTATGTTAGGGACTGGCTTCATTTGGCCTGCAAATCAGGATATTAGGACCCCTGTGTCTGGCCAATATTGAACAGACTCCTTTAACCACAGGATGGGCATGAAGACCTCAAGCAGCCATTGGTATGGTCCAAGGTCACATCCAGTCTATTGGATAGGCACTAGGGCCCTATCATGGCTGCAAGCTCAGTTGCCAATCAGTGTGAAGAAATACGGGTTACGAACAGGAGTGGGCCACTTGGCCCATTGAGTCTGCTACACCATTCAATGAGATCAGTGCTGATCTGACTATAATCTCAACTCTGCACTCTTGTCTACATGCAGCAACCTTTCACGTTTGACATAGTAAGAAGCTCTCCACCTCCATCTTATAAATATTCAGACATCCATTTCACGACTCTTTGAGGAGGAGAGTTCTAAACAGTCATGATGCCACATAACAAAAATCTCCTCACCTATCTAAAATGGGCAACCCTTTATTTTTAAAACCATAATCTAGTTCCAGCTTCTTCCAAGAAGAGCCCAACAGAACTTCCCGAATAACCCCTCAAGATCCACCCTCTCAAGACTGTCAGGACAATGCATGTTTCAATCTTCCCCTCTAACTCCTTTGGATACAAGCCCAGCCTATCCCACATTTCCAAATAAGACATCCCATCCTTTGTTTTACTCATTGATAAATACAGATTGAAGTGCTGGGTTTAACTGTCTTGGAATCATCACCTTCATAATTCTCAGGCTCGAGCTTAAATGAGGTAAAAGTTTTACAGTGCCTAATAATTCACTGATCTCAGTTCTGAGCATTCACACACCGAATCCCAAAGATACACAACCTGCTGTGGAAACGTCCCTCCTGTAGGCCACCTCAGGATCCACAGGACTGGAGAGGAAGCAAGTCCTCCTCCACCATAAGAACTGTCCAAGAAGGTGGTTATTCTACAGAATATGTGGGATTGTGTACCTGCCAGTATCTGGTAGTATGCAAGACTGTGGCACATTGTACATCTGCCTTTACCTAGTATTCTGAACCTCCAAGACCCTGATTGTCTATGCAAGTGTAAGATTCATCATGTGCATCATCAGACATGGAACAGTACAGCACAGGAACAGGCCCTTTGCCCCACAACATCTACGCCGAACATGACACTAAATTAAACTAAATCTCTTCTACATGTACATGATTCATATCCCTCTGCCCCCTGCATGTTCATGCGTCTAACAGACTTTTACATGCCACTTTTGTATCTGCTTACAGTACTGTCCATGGCAGCCTGTTCCAGACAGCTACCACTTTCTGTGTAAAAAAAACTTGCCCCACACATCTCCTTTAAAGATTCCCCACTCACCTCAAATGCATGTCCTTTAGTACTTGACATTTCTACACTGGAAAAAAGATTCTGACCATCTGCCCTATGTCCCTCATAATTTTATAAACTTCTATCAGGTCTTCCCTCAGCCTCCAGCATTCCAGAGAAAACAACCCATTTGTCCAACATCTCCTTAAGAGCTCATACACCCATCCAGGCAGCATCCTGGTAAATCTCTTCTGCAGCTTTTCCGAAGCCTCCACATCCTTCCTGTAATGGGGTGACCAGAATTGCAGATAATACTCTAAGTGCAACCAAACCAACATTTTATATAGCTACAACGATTTCTGATACAACGTGTGAGTGTGGGATTCATTCCATGTCTGCTGGGATAGATTCTGTACCTATCATTTACTATTGTGTGTACAGGGACCATTCTGTAACTTACATTCTCTAGTACTGCGTTAACCATGGTATTCATTCTGTGTTTCATCTTTTGGTACAACATGGGAGTGTGAGATTCAGAGTGGATCTATCAGTTTTTGGTTCTGTTCATGAGTATAGTGATTTTTGTGTGTCAGTCTTTGTATCGTGTATTGTGAATGTGGAATGCATTCTGTATCTGTCATTTTCTGCTACTGTGCATGTGTGTGCAATTAATTACAAGACTGCTATTTACTAGAACTGCTTTCCTGTATTGAATTCATTCTATACTAGTCTCAGCTTTTGTGTGTGTGAACATGGAAGTCCATCATGGAGTTTTCATTCTCTGGTACTGCCGCAGCACAGAATTCATTTTCTAGTTCTGTGTAAGCATGAGAGGCATTCTGCATCCTTTAGTCTCTGGTGGAATGAGTGTGAATGGGATTCATTTTGACAGCATCTGGCAAAGCCTGCGTGACCACCTGTAATTCAGTCATACAGCACAGAAAGAAGCCCTTCAGCCAACAATATCCATGCTGCCCATTGTACCTATCTACACTAATCCAATTTACCCACATTATGTATGTAGCCCTTTATGCCTTGGTGGTTCAAGTGCTTCTCCAGATGCTTGTTAAATGGTGTGAGAGTATCCACCTCCACCACCTCTTCAGGCAGAGTGTTGCAGATTCTAAACACTGTTTGAAAAAATCCCCTTCAGGTCACTTATAAATCTGCTTCTTATATCTATGCCCTCTTGTTTAAGACACTACCACTATGGGAAAATATTCTTACTATCTACCCCCCTCATAATTTTGTATAGCACTGTGAGGTCACCCTTCAACTTCCTCTGCTCTAGGGAAAATAAACACAGCCTATCCAACCTCTCCTTGTAACTGAAATTCTCCAATCCAGAGTCCCCTCTGCACCCTCTCCAGCACAAACACATCACTCCTATCATGTGGCAACCATAATTGAAGACAATGCTCCAGATGTGGCCTAACCAATATTCTATAAAGTTGTGTGATGTTCCTGCTCTTATATTCTATGTCATGGATAATGAAGACAAGCATCTAATATGCTTTCTTCACCATTCTATGTCGGATTCATTGCATGTCTCTGGGGTACAAGTGTATAGATCCCTAAGTCCCGAGGTTCATCAACAGAGTAGATGCAACTTTACAGAACACTGGTTAGGCCACGCTTTGACTATTGTGTGCAGTTCTTGTCTCTTACCAGACTGTATTGTAAGTGTACAAACGGTACAATTCCCAGCACTCGCATACACTAAAATAACATGCAAATTCATTGTGTTTCATATTTTTTCCCCCAGAGTGATTTCAGGATTCATTCTGTAAATTATGGGACAACGGGAGGAGGAAGGGGATTCCTCTCCTTGAGGTGGGTTGCAGCCATGACTGAGTCTGTCTATTCTGTCAAGAGTACCTGAAGTGGTCAAACAAAGGTGGGGATCCAAAACTGGGCACCCTGACTGGTTCTGGGTTGAGCTATCCAAGGACCCAGTCCTCCTGCAGATGTACAAGAGAACAGGCTGAGGGGTTTGCTGCTCCAAGGTGCTTTGGTGCATATATGAGGTCACAGATCCAGCTTCTGCAAGATTTGACCAGCACCTCATCTGTCTGCTCACTAGAAAAATGGTGGGGTGTTACAAAAAAATGTGTTGAGCTGCTGTCAGATGATGGTCCTTCTTGGCAGTTTGATCTGTACCTCTTACAAGATAATGTTCTTTCAAGATGTAGCTAGTGAGCTTTGTGCAAGAAGCTGCTTAAGGTAGGATCAGAGTGCTGATCACCAGGATGGCGAAGCAGATCACTGGCCTCCACCACTCCTCCCAGTGAAATCACTACCACTGTATTGTACATCAAGGAGAGAATATACTTTTATGGAGGCAGCCCAGTGCAATCCCCTAGTACTGTATTGCGAGGAGATAGACTCACAATGTCTTAGCACTGTACTGCAGGAACGCAGAGCTGCACAGCACCCCAGCTCTGTATAACGCAAAAAAGACAGACCTGTACAACCCAACATGTCAGGATACCTAACATTGGAACTTTCAGAAGTAGCGCATGTGCAACATTTATAATCGCAGTGCTGCACTGCAAGGTCAAAGGCTTTTGCAAGACCTGACAATGCACCACCAGACCCCTTTAATACAATAAGATAGAATCCAATGAGACAGAACCATACAGTGCTAAATGCTGTTGACTGCAAGGACACAGAATTATACAAACTAAAACATTTCCACTGCAAGGCCACAGTCAGCTCACACAGAGAGCTGCAAGCAGACAGATCAGTACCAGCTCTGCTCTGACAGTTATAAGCAGCATTTTACTTTAAAGGAGCTGAACTTTACAATACCAAATAGTGTACTGTAAGGTCACAGACACGCAAAATATTCCAGCACTGAAGTGTAATAACTGTAGCATCCCAATTCTTTAATTCCATTAATCAAATACAATAATGAAGAAACTCTTCCTTCTGTTGGAGAAGCCAGAATAAATGGGATCAACCTTAAACTTGGAATTAGACTGCTCACAAGTGATGCCAGGAAGCAATTGTTCCCCACAAAAATCTACTGGGAATCTGAAAAACTCTCTCTTCAAGCTCATGTGAACAAGGCAAATAAATTTCATACGAGGGTACTAAATATTAAATAATGACTCTCTTCCTACCATTTCAACCCATACAATTGATTTGTTACAACACATTTATGACTCCCATAACAATACTAAAACATATGTTTTATAATATGTACCCAAGGTGAACACAGGTACAATTCAAAGCAAAATTTGATAAGGTTATACAAGATATAGTCACTAATAGTTAGATGTAAGTGAGAGGATCAAAGGACCACCTCAAAAGATATGAGGTTTAGGGAATTGTTTAAAAGCTTAGTACCCAGGCAGCCAAAGGCACCTCGGACAGGGATGGCGAAGTAATTTGAAAGTGCAGGAATTGCACATAACCAGCCTCCCCCCCACCTTTCGACTCTGTCTTTACATCTCGCTGCCTTGGCGAAGCAGCCAGCATTATCAAAGACCCCATCCACCCAGGTCATTCTCTCTTCTCTCCTCTTCCATCAGGTAGAAGATACAGGAGCCCAAGGGCACGTACCACCAGACTTAAGGACAGCTTCTACCCCACTGTGATAAGACTATTGAAAGGTTCCCGGATACGATAAGATGGACTCTGACCTCACGATCTACCTTGTTGTGACCTTGCATCTTATTGCACTGCACTTTCTCTGTAGCTGTGACACTTTACTCTGTACTGTTATTGTTTTTACCTGTACCACCTCAATGCACTCTGTACTAACTCAATGTAACTGCACTGTGTCATGAATTGACCTGTACGATGGGTATGCAAGACAAGTTTTTCACTGTACCTCGGTACAAGTGACATTAATAAACCAATACCAACACAGGCGTGCAGGGATCTTATAGAGCAGTTAAACTGAAGCAGGTAAGGGAGACAGAGTGAGTGAGTGCAAGAAAGGAACAGTGCTAAAATTAATGCACGTTCAAACTTAGAACCAAAGAGTAAAAATGAGCAGACACTTACCATTTCCTGCTGCAGGCAGGCGGAGAAGAATTTCCATGAAAGAGCGGCAGCTCTCCTCCAGTCAGGTCACAGATCCAATGAGTGAACAACAAAGCATAGACTTATGTTACAACAAAGCATAGACTTATTTCGAAAACCACCTTCCTCACCATTGCTTGAATCCATAATTGCGATTGCCTCCATTTCCCCAGAGTAGCCTGCAAGTAAAAAAAAGAGAATCAAGTGAATAATTGATCTCAGCTTGGAGGAGAGGGGACTGGGCTGGGTGGGGTGTCTGAATTTCTTCTCCCCACCCCCCCATGCCGCCACCCCCAAGTAGGTTATGGCTTGAGATGCTTTGTTTAAAATGGTAGGGAAAGCAAAATGAATGGGGTGAATACCTAATATATGAAAGAGTAGGAACAAGATCCTAAAGCCACTCAGGTCAACTATACCACTCAATATCATGACTTATCAGCCTCATCCACTCTCATGTCTGATCCCCATATCCATTAATTCAACCTTGAATAAGCTCAACGATGGAACATCCACGGTCCACAAAGGTGAAAAACTCCGAGGGTCCACAACTCCCCAATGTAATGCAATAGCTCCTCTTCTCAGCACCAAATGATTCCAGACTTTCCAGTTAGAAGGAACAATTTCTAAGCAACTCATTTATCAATCTCAGGGTCTCTTGTGTTTCAGTAAGGTCAGCTCTCATTCTCTGAACTCTATTTTCCACAGGCTTAGATTCATTTTACTAAGTCATTTCTCTCAAGATAATCACTCATTCCAGCAACCAATCTAATAAATGGATATGACACAGCTACAATGCATGTGATCCTTGCTTGGGCACCAAAACCATTGCTGTACACACTAATGCACATTTAGTCCCACTTAAACAACATACAGCTGCAGTAACACTCCAATTCACAACAGTGAGGGAAGGTCCTTTGACCCACTGACAGCTCCTCTGTTCTCTGCCCTTTAACTCAATGGTGCAAAACATTCTTGCAGGGAGGCCATTTACTTCCATCATTATTTTGTTGCACCTAACCTTTAACTTTGTTTTCTGAACCAGTGGTCCAGAAAAAAAAAAGATTAATCAATTTTTCTCCTTAACAAAATATTCTGTGTTATCTATCAAAATGAAGAACCTCACGTTTACCAGCATTTCACTCCATCTACTGGCTTTCCCAGCTCATTTCACCCACCCCTAATGCTTTGCAGGTATTTTGCACCTTCTTCTTGGCTCACAATCTCACCAAGTTTCATATCATCAGCAAACTCAGATAATTCATAAACTGCCCTCCAATCTAAGTGATGATGCGAACTTGGATGGAAGGGCAGACTGCTAGCAGTTGAGGGATGCCAATGAACTTGGCAGCAAACCACAAGCACCAAGCTGCCAACCTGAGTCTGTCTCACTGATTGGTCCTTCTTTCTCTGCACTTTAACTGCAATCCTATCCAGGCTAATCAATGCCCAGGAAGAAGCCTTAACCTGTTGATCAGTTCTCTGTCTTTTACCCAGTCCCCTTTCAAGGTTAATTTCAACCACTAGACTGAGGAAGGAACCCTGGACTCACTGTCCTTCAGGCAAATCCCTATCCAGATTCATTTCCCAGCCTTGGGATGGAGAAGCTCCTAGTTTGTGCATTGATTCTCTCTTGGTCCCTGCATTTGAATCAGACCTCTATCTTAGCACCGTGAGTGAGGAGGTTCCCCTGGCCTATTGACTGCTCCTCTCTGCCTTTATCCAATGGTGCACCACACTCTTGCAGGGAGACCCAGACAGAAATTCCAAACCAATCCAAAGGCCACTCATAATAAATATGTTTAATCTTAACTGTAACTTTAGAGCTCACAATCATCCAACTGACTCAAAATTCTTGGAGCCTGTAAGGATGGGTCAGACTTCAGGGAGCAGGAACAAGCTGGCAACTGTGCTATGCCAGAGGAGCAATTCAAGTTAGAGGTAAGAAAAGGAACAGTGTGATAGAAGATTGAATTGGTAGATGTCAGAAACTGTTCCGTGCAGCAAAAACTTCGTTCCATGTCTGATGCCAGAGTTAAGCACCTCTGTTTGGCTGAAGTAAAGATACTCATGTTAGACTATTCTTTATTGATTACAGTTCCACCTTCAATACTATAAACCCAAGCAAACTCATCACCAAACACCAAGACCTGGGACTCAACACCTCCCTCTGCAACTGACTTCATGACCAACAGACCACAATCAATAAGGATAGGCAGCAACACCTCTGGCACAATTATTCTCAACACTGGTGTCCCACAAGGCTACTCCCTATACACTTAATACTGCATTGTCAGATTCTGCTCTAACGCCATCTACAGGTTTGCAGATTATACCACCGTAGTGGGCTGTATCTCAAACACGAGACAGAATACAAGGAGGAGATAGAGAGCTTAGTGACACGGTGTCATGACAACAACCTTTCCCTCCATGTCCACAAAACAAAAGAGCTGGTCATTGACTTCAAGAAGGGGCGGCAGTGCACATACACCTATCTACATCAACAGTGCTGAGATCGAAAAGGTTGAGAGCTAAAAGATCCGAGGAGTGCACAGCACCAATAGCCTATCCTGGTCCAACCACGCAGGCGCCGCAGCCAAGAAAGCTCGCTAGCACCTCTACTTCTTCAGGAAGCTAAAGAAATTTGGCATGTCCCTCTTGACACTCACCAACTTTTATTGATGCACCATAGAAAGCATCCTATCTGGATGCGTCACAGTTTGGTATGGCAACTGCCCTGCCCAGGACTGCAAGAAGCTGCAGAGAGTTGTAGACACAGCTCAGCACATCATGGAAACCAGCCTCCCCTCCGTGGACTCTGTCTACACTTCTCATTGCCTTGGTAAAGCAGCCAGCATAATCAAAGACCCCACCCACCTGGGACATTCTCTCTTCTCCCCTCTCCCATCCAGCAGAAGGTACAAAAACCTGAAAGCACATGCCAGTAGGCTCAAGGACAGCTTCTATTCCACGGTTATAAGACTATTGAACAGTTCCCTCCTACAATAAGGAGGACTCTTGACCTATCTCGTTATGACCTTGCACCTTATTGTGTACCTGCACTGCACTTTATCTGTAGCTGTGACACTTTACTCTGCATTCTGTATTTTTTTTTCCTTGAACTACCTCAATACAGAATTGATCTGTATGAACGGTATGCAAGCCAAGTTTTTCACTGTACATCGGTACAAGTGACAATAATAAACTAATTAACCAAGTACTTGATGTACGAGGGGAAAAATCTAACTGTTTTAGTCATGTGTGAATCAATGACATTGATAGGACCTCGGAAGTTCTGATAAAAAAAAATGAGCAGCTTGGTCCAAGTTAAAAAGCAAAGCTGCAAAGGTAAAAATCTGCTGAGGAATATCAGACCAATGTGCAAATCAACAAAGGGTCAATAAGATCAGAGGGTTGAACGTGTGACAAAGTTTTCTGTAGGAGAAATGTGTTTCAATTCACATGGTCCTGGCACCAGTACAGCAGGAAGAGGTAGGACATCTAATTGGATGGTCTGATTTGAATCAATGTGTTTATGAATTATATAATTAGACCAATTTCCACACCATTCTCACATTCCCATGGTCGTCCGTTAGGCCAACAACCAATATCCATTAACGAGTGCACACGATCCTAACTACACCTCGTCCACTCTGTTTCCTGTCATAACTGTTTCACCATCACATCTGCTCTAATAATATCACTTTCCATAGTGCTTGTGAGTGTCTTTCTTTATGCTCCCTGTGGCTTCCCTTCCACCAGAGTCAATTACAAAATCTGTGCAATTTCTCACTTCCTTGCTCTCACTTCCTAACGTCCCATCCAGAGCAAGGATATGTTCTCCTCCCCCTCCGCACCTTGTCCTCAATTTGACTCTCATTTTGAACATGACACCAGCACCAAACTTATGTTACTCTCAAGGGTGACTCTAATCTCCGTCTCCCCTGCAACTTTCTAAATCCCACTCTGAACTCTCCGTCATTACCTCTTATACAGTTTCAATGAAGCCCAATGTAAACTCGAGGTACGACATCTTTCTCCATCTGGCACTCCATAAGCCTCAGGGCTCGAATCTGGATTCAACAGTTTCGGAGAACAACCCTTTCCAGGTTCCATCAGAACAGGCAAGTTCTGCTGCAAGAGAAGACAAAGTTAGGGTTGTCTGGCAGCTGTGATGGCCTCAGTGAGGAGGGGGCAAGATTGGCTTGTTGTAGTCAATGATCCCCCATATTGGGGTCCTCTACCTAGAGGTGGCAGGTTTTTTTTCCTCTCTCTATCCACAGATGATGCCCAGCTGGCTGGGTATTTCCAGTACTTCCAAGGTTTCTTTTGCACTTTTAGCAACATACTCTCTATGTCAATATGAATCTGTATTTTTACTTGCTCTCTGCCCTATTAGGCATTCTCTTTGTTCTCCCCACCCTCCCCCCTTCTCTGCTACTTCAAAGTTTTTAAATTTTCCCAGTTCTTACAAAGGATCACTGTCCTGTAATATCAACTCTGTTTCTCTTTTGATAGATGCTGACTGAACTGCTGAATATTTCCAGAAATTTTTGATTGTTACATACTAGGGCTGTAGACCTATTGTTCAAATTGAAATATTCAAATTGAACATTTTTGATATACAGAGGAATCTGGATATACAGTCACAGATCTTGTCCATGTCCATAGCTCCCTGAAAGTGGCCAAGCAAATAGATAGGGTGGTAAATAAGGCATACAGAATGCTTCATTGGTCAGGCCATTGAGTACAAGAGAAAGGAAGTCATGTTGTAGCTCTACAAAACTTTGGTTAGGCCACACATGGAGTATTGTGTGCAATTCTAGTCACATCATCACAGGAAGGATATGAAGGCTTGGAAAGGGTACAGAAGAGGTTTTTCCAGGATGCTGCCTGGATTAGTGGGTATGAGCTACAAGAAGAGGTTGGGCAAACTTGGGTTGTTTTCTTTGTAGTGTCAGAAGCTGAGGGGAGACCTAATAGAAGTTTATAAAATTACGAGAGGCATAGATAGGGTTGACAGTCAGAATCTGTTTCCCAGGGTATAAATGTCAAATACTAGAAAACATGCATTAAAGGTGAGAGGGGACATTTAAAGGAGATAAGCAGGGCAAGTTTTTTTTTTACAGAGAGCAGAGAGTACTTGATGCCTGGGTAGTGTAGTAGTGGAAACAGACACTATGGTGACATAGAAGAGACTGCTAGATAGACAAATCACTATGCAGAGAATGGACGGATATGGATCATGTGCTGACAGAAGTGATTTAGTTACTTTGGCATCGTGTTTGACACAACCATTATGGGCTGTAGAGCCTGTTCCTGTGCTGTACTCTTCTATGTTCCATTAGGAAAGGTCAGTGAGAGGAGGGGTAAGAATTCAGCTGAAAGGTTATTAGGAAGTTAGAGAGTAACGAGAAAGCAATAATACAGATGTGAAAATGAGGTAATAATAAGCGAGAGTGTGTCAGGAAGGGACAGACAATATCGTACCTCCAATTAGAGCCAAAATAAGGAAAGTAGTTAAAAAAAAAACTGAATGCACAGTCATTCATAACAAGGTAGACAAATTGATGGTATAAGTGGGTATGATATAAATGGGTATGATGTCAAGCCATATCACATCTCTTATGGAGTCGTGTTTGCAAAATGACCTTGACTGAAGTCAAGTATTCCAAAATGCTTAACTTTTAGAGGAGATAAGCACAATGGAAAAGAAGCAATCTGCTATTAAAGGATAGGATCAAGGCAAAAGAGAGAAAGAATCTTAATTCAGAAAAGCACTAAGGCTATGGAACAGCATGGGACAGAAAAGATCACTGAAGGTCCAAGCAGTTGTGGTAATGGAGGGCACAGTCTGGAATGAAAATGAGGTGGCATGCAAAAAGAAACTGACCAATATTATGTTTGCAATATGATGGCAAGCACGGTAGTGCAGTGGTTAGCATAATACTTTTACAGCACCAGCAACCCAGGTTCAATTCCTGCCGCTGTCTTTGAGGAGTTTGTGTATTCTCCCAGTGCCTGCGTGGGTTTCCTCCAGGTGCTCCAGTTTCTTCCCGTATTCCAAAGATGTAGGGGTTAGCAATGTTGGCGCCAGAAGGACAAACTCTGGCTTTAAAGTAATGGGTGGGAAGTTCAAGGGAGATATCGGAGGAAGGTTTTTTACCCAGAGAGCGGTTGGGGCATGGAAATGTGCTGCCTGGGATGGTGGTGGAGGCTAGATTCAAGAGATTACTAGATAAACATATGGAGGAATTTAAAATAGAGGAATATGTGGGAGGAAGGAGTTAGATAGTCTTAGGCAAGGTTTAAAGGTTGGCACAACATTGTGGGCCGAAGGGCCTGTATTGTGCTGTACTGTTCTATGATTCTATGAATCTATGAGAAGTGTGGCGACACTTGCAGGCTGCCCCTAGAACACTCCACACAAATGATGCATTTCACTGTGTGTTTCGATGTGCATGTGACTAATAAAGATATCTTGTCTTACGGTAAGGAATTTACACAACCATACTGGTAAAAATTTAAACTTACTTTCACCTCTGGGGAACTGTGTACTTCAGAAAATTAGGAGGTGCCTGCAAGAAGAATAATATACAGTAAACATGGGTTGTTTGAATCTCCATGCTCACTATGCAAACTAGACAAATCAAATTAGCAGTAATAATGTGAAGGATAAATTCACAGAGTATATACAAGATGGTTTCTCGAGCAGGATGAGGAAGTAATTAGGAAATAAGCTTCTCTAGATGTTGTATTGTAAAATGAGAAAGGGTTAATTAATAGTTAAGGGGCTTTTAGGGGAGAGTAATCAAAAGATCATAAACTTTTTTTTAATCACAGTTTCGCTCAATCCAAAAGCGAGGTCTTTTAAACTGAAAGAAAGCAAAATACAAAGATATGTGTCATGTGTTGCCAATGCCAGACAGGTGAACCACATTAAATGGTACAACAGTAAAAATACAATGGCTGATTTTTAGAGTACAAATACAGAATGTACAGCAAATATAAATATCCATTTTAAGGTACAAAAACACAGGAGAAAGAATAGTCTCACCCTAGCTAACAAAAAGTTTGTGATAATATTAAAATTTTTCAATGCTGTTAGAAGAAGCAGTAAACCTAATAATTGGGAAAATTTCACAATTCAGCAAAGGACCACAATATTGACAAGGAAAGGGATAATAGAATACAAGTGTAATTTTGAATTCTATTTTCTCTTTGACCTGAAAGTCACTCTTTCTTTTCCACAGATGCTGCCTGAACTGCTGAGTGTTTTCAACATTTCCTTGTTTCAGTTTTTTTAGCATCTGCATTTTTGTTGGACTTTCAAGAAAGTAAGATTGAAAAAAAAATCTAGTTTTTTTTAAGAAAGGAAGAGATTACCAAAAGTTAATGGAGGCCCCTAGAAGATCATGAGAGGAGAAAATATATTGGGGAATAGCAACACGATAGATCTATAAATATTTTGTGCATCTTTGTGGAAGCAGACAACAAAAAAAAACTAAAAATTATGGAGGGTAATATTGTTTAGAATGAGAGATGAAATAATTTACCATTAATTCAAAAAACATATTAGTTTAATTAATAAGACATAAAGCGATAAATTCTTGTGGTCTGATGACCTACATTCTCGGGTTTTGATAAAGATGGCTGTGGACGTTGTAATTGCACAGATTGTCATTTTGCAAATACCACAGATTTCAAAAGTGGAAGATAGTAAGTGTAACCGCACTATTCAAGGAAGATGGGAAATGCAGAACTACAGACCAGCTAGCTTGATGTAAGTAGTTGGGAAAATCTATCATTAACAAATAGTAACAGGGCACATAGAAAGTAATAATAGTATTGCGAAGAATCAACATGGATTTATGAAGGGGAAATCATGTCTGACAAATATGTCAGAGCACTTTGAAGTTGTAAGTTGCAGAATAGAAAATGGGGAGTCTGTGGATGTAGCATGGGCTTTTCGAAGTCCCTTGAAAAGGCACTACAAAGTTATTAAACAAAGACCTAACAACATCTGGAGTGGGGAGATAATACCCTGGCATGGATTAAGAAATGGTGAGTTGATGTATTAGATGGGTCAAAAAAACAGCCATTTTTGGGTTGGGAAGCTGCAATTGGTGGAAGCAGTAATGGAACCCTAATAACCTATATTATTGGCTTGGATAGGATACCAAGAGAAACTGATGATATCATGACAGTAAGAGTTCTGAGGAGGATGCCTGGAAGTTTCAAGGGCACGGGACAACCTAAGTGAATGGGATGGAATATAATGCAGAAAATGCAAAAAAAAAAGGGCTTCCAATTTCATAGAAAAAAATGGAAAACAGTATTTTGAATGGTGACAGACTGTGTTGGGATTATCTTGCACAAAGGAGCAGGAGTAGACCACTCGCACCTTCGAAACTGCCCCACCACTTAACAAGATCACGGCTGACCTGATTGCACCTCACCTCTGCATTAGAAAATAACCTGCAGTAGCCTTTTACCCTTTTGATTATCAAGTATCTATTAAATTATATGTAATAAATTAAAAAATATTCAAATACTCTGCTCCACTGCCCTTTGAGGAAGTTCCAAAGACTCATGATAGTCAGACAGAAAAAATAATTGATCTCAACTGTCGTAAATGTCTTAATCACTTGTTTTAAACAGCGACCCCTAATTCTAGATTCTCCCATGAGAAGAAACACCCCCTCCACGTCCACCTTGTCAAGACTCCTCAAGGTCTTACTTAAAAAAAAATCCCTCACACTCTTCTGTTATCCATGTTACGGACTCAGTGAAAGTCCCTTTAAGATAGAGAGTGTGTGTGTATGTGTGTGTGGGGCGTGCTTACGTCAATAGAAGATAAAGGACGTAATGACGTTGTTGAAGAAGGCAGAAGAAGAAGGAGAGAGAGAGAAGGGAGAGAGACACCAGCCTGCTTGTTTTTTCTATCGATGGATGAGAAACAATAACTGTGTTTGCCACTGAAATCCATGTATGGAAGTTGGAAGTAATCCGGTGGAGTTCACTTTGTTGCTGACCTGTAGAAGGAAACAGGTATTTGTGTGTGGACGACCACGGTTCGGATGCTTTTCGGGGTGAGGAAGTCACTACCGAGTAAACACTGAAGTGTCGTTTGGGTTCCATCGTGGAACATTTGGATTTCGTATGTACTCTCTCTATGTTTTTCTACATCTACATCTTATCTTCAGACAATGGTGGTTGTTGAAGAAGCCCTTGCTCATGTTTCACCTTATGGCTTGCGGAACTGAACTTTAAGAACCATTCAGGAACTGGGAGTTTTGGACTTTGTCACACACACACACACGAAGAGTTTAGTTTTGGGGTTAACGTTCGAGGTTTAACATTTTTGAATTCTAACATACTAACATTTTTACTTTTATTTTACGTATTATCATAAGTAGTGATTAATAAAATAGTTTTTAACACTGAATCATGCTCAGTGTGTTTCTTTTGTTGCTGGTTTGTGACATCCATCAGATGCAATCATTGATGGCACAGCAGTTGACTCACTGCTCCTTGGATCCAGGTTCGATTCCTACCTCTGATGCTGTGTGGAGTTTATACATTCTTCCTGTGACTGCATAGGTTTTGTCTGGGTGCTCCTGTTTCCAAGGATATGCTGTAAGGTTACATGGTTTTTGTAAATTGTCCCTTAATGTATGTAAGTGACAAAAAAAAATCAAAAAAGTGGAAGTTGGTGGGTGCATGAGAGGTTACAGGGCTACAGAGGGATAAGTCGAGAGAGAATTGCACTGATGAAATGAATCTGCTTGGCACCAGTATGTACGAGAAGCTAAAGACCAACTACCGAGTCATAATATGCAAAAACAATGAGAACTTTCCCTCATGAGGTAATCCACCCATGAGGAGAGTAAATCCAAGGAGCAGTGACTCAACTGCTGTACCATCAATGATTGCATCTGCTGTATAACAGAAGAGTGTGAGAGATTTTTTTTTTGAAAGACCTTGAGGAGTCTTGACAAGGTGGATGTGGAAGGGATGTTTCTTTTCGTGGGAGAATCTAGAATTAGGGGTCACTGTTTAAAAGCTGCTGCAAATGTATCCTTCCTTAAATAAGGAGACCAGTATTCTATATAGTACTTGACATGTGATCTCAGCAAAGCCTCATACAAGTATAACCTCCTTTAATTTTATATTCCCCTTGCAATTAACAATAACATTCTTAGCTTTCCAACTTACTCATTGTAGTTTCCTAATTACTTGAAAAGCTGTAGCAAGCAATTAAGTTGACATTGTCTTGCAGGATTTGACTGCAAGAGAAAAGAATCTTACTGTAATTATATTTGGCCCTCATTGCACCACTGAAATATAACATACAAGCCTGATTATGCTACAAAAGGTGACAATGACTGTTCATCAGATTAATTCCTAGTAAAGGTGTTTCTCCTACAAGGAGAGATTAAGCAGATTGGCGAACTATTCTAATTGAGCATCAGAGTCATAGAGCTGTACAGCACAGAAACAGGCCCTTCGGCCCAACTCATGATTGCCAATCATGGTGCCTATTTATGCAAACCCCATTTCCCTGTATTAATTAGGCCCTATCCTTCTACTCCTTTCCTGTCCAAGTACCTGTCAAAATGCCTCAAACATTTTAATTGTTATAAACTCTAATCTTGAAGAATGAATGGTGATCTCGCTGAAACATGCGAAGTTCTTAGGCGACTTGACAGGATAGATGCAGGTACATTTAGAACAAGGGGTCACATTCTCAAGATAAGTGATCAGCCATAATGGACTGAGATGAGAAGAAATTTCTTAACCTCGAAGATATCCAATCTTTGTAATTCTCCATTCACAAGTGTTGTTGAGGCATACTCACTGACTTACTTAAAGACAGTGATACATTTTTGGTTATTAAGGGAATTAAAGGAATATTAGGTTTGTGAGGCAAAAGATCTTAATAGCAGAAAAGGCACAAAAGACAGAATGGCCTTCTATTCCTTATGTTCTTAGTCACTTGGAGAAGCGCAAGTTGGTGTAAGATAACCAGCATGGTCTTGTTCAAGGCAAATTAGGTCAAGCTAACTTGATGGACTTTATTCAAGTTACTAACAGGGGTGATGAGGGAATTGTCATTCATGTGGGCTTCCAAAAGGCAATTGATAATATACTACATATTAGGCTCATCAAGATTAAAAGGCCTTGGCTGCGGCAGTGCAGATAAAAAATTGGCGAAGTAACAGGAACTGAGTAGAGGCAGGAAGGTGTTTTTCAGACTGAACAGTCATGTACAGTGGAGTTCCCCAGGCATTGGTACTAGGGCCAATGCTTTTCTTATATACTGAGGCAGACTTGGATGTATGCAATTTCCAAATGACACAAAAATTGTAGAGAACTGCTTAGAGGATAGTTATAGCCTTCATTAAGATGTAGACAGGCTAATGGAATGGATAGGTGGATGGCAGACAAAATGTAATATTACAAAACATATGTTACATCTGAAGTATATGTATATTGGTCACTGAAAGTGGCAAGACAGGTTGAAAAGCCAATTAAAACATACAGGATCCATGTCTTTATAAAATAGAAGAATACATTTAAGAAGCACTTGGATAGATACATGGAGGGGCAGGGGCTGGAGGGATATGGGCTGAACCCAGGAAATTGAGTCTGGGCACAGTGATAGGCATGGACTGGTTGGGCCAAAGGGCCTGTATCCATGCTGTATTGCTCAATAACTCCATGGAGTACCTGAGTAAGAATGTCATGATGAACCATTTATAAGTTTGAGTTGAAATTAAAGTTTTAGATGCCACATTTTAGTAAAAGAACGAAGGTTTTGTAGAGGGTGTAAAATTATTCTACTAATGAAGGATATTAGTTGAAAGAATAGACTAGAAAAAAGCTAGTGTTGTTCTCCTTGGAACAGAGAACATTGAGAGGATATCCCTTGAGGTACTTAAAAATAAAAAGGGTATAAATAGAGTAGGTAGAAAGAAACTGTTCCCGATGAAAACATGAAAAAGGGAAGGAAGAATGAAGAAAGTATTTTGGTCATGAGTGTGAATTCTCTACCCAAGAGGGTTGTGCAGGCTGTTGTTGGGAATATCCAGAGACAGAAATCAATGGATTTTTTTTTTAATTTTCAAGAGATATAAGGTTAGTTTAGGAAAGTGAAATGCTGAGATGAAAGAGCAAGCATTATCCAGATGATGGAACAGACACCAGAGGCTGAATGGGCACCTCCTGCCCCCATGTTCTGATGCGTCCCCCTCTTCTCGGCTCCACTCACTGCCCCCTTGTGGCAGATCAAGCGCTCCTTTCCACCTTGCCAGACCCGAGTCCAAACGTACCATACCCCAGAACCTTACTGTGACAGACCGGGGCACATGAGAACAGTCCAGAGGATCGAACTTGACCAGGTTCGTCCCCAACTTTCCAGTTGCAGGCCCAGAATAGCCCCTGGTCCGTGGCCCAGCGGCGGGAGCGTCTCAAAAGCTCGGTAGACATTCTGGGGGGTCCGATTCCTACCTCAGCCGTGGCAGAAGTTGGCGGCGAGTGCGGGCCACACGGACCTGCACTCGTCCCGGGCTTCTGCCGCCACCTGACCCACGGCCCACATTCCAGCCCCGAGTCCACGGAGCGTTATCCCGCTGGGAAGGAGGCGGTGTGTCCTCCGCTTGTTGACCCATTCGGGTCCGACCTTCCTCCCACGATAGCGCCCCCGAGGCCCGGCGCGGTACCGACCCTCAGACGCCAAGACGCGTTGCTGGAGGAACGACGCGGTGACGTCAGGTACATCAGCGCTCCGCCTCTTGGTGTCTTGTGACGGGACAGCCGCGGGTGGAGAGGAGGGTGAGGGTGATCTGTCAATCAAAGGAGGAGCAGCCCCAGCTGCAGGCAGATCCAAGGGAAAATTTGAATTGAAAAGAGCAGCGGAAAACCCCCATGCCAACTCATAAATCTGTAGAGCTGCAGAACTCTGGTACTGCGTTGGGGAAATAAAGATCTATACAATCTTAAAACGCACTGTTCTCAAAGTGCCCTGATGGAAGAGTGAACGTACATGACATTTTCTACTGAGGTAGAAAGTTTTTACTTCAATACGAGAGCCAGGTTTTCAGTCTAAATGAAGGAAGGTAGGCGATTGAGGAGTGAATTTCCAGTGGATAACTGGAAAATTACATTAAAAGATATATGATGGTGACCAGGCAATTGCAAGACATTTTTTAATTGCATGATTTCCAAAAATGCTTTACTGTTTTAAGGCACAGAAGTACTCCACCAGTGGCTGACGGGATATATTAAAGACAGTATTAAATGAAAGGATGAGGGTGATTATTTTTGCCAGAGATAGCGGTAAGCCTGAGGACTGGGAATATTTTAGAACAGCAAAAGAGAACCAAGAAATTGACAATATAAGAGAAGACAGAATATGAGAATAAACTGACAAGAACTATAAATGAACTGTAAGACCATCTAAGGTATGCAAAAATCAGGTTAAGTGTAACTCCCTTACAAACGGTGGAGATTATAATGGGGAATAACGACATGGCAAAGGGCGTAAAAAATTACTGTTCTTTGTGCCCGTCTTCATGGAAGAAAGCACAAAAAACTGCCAAAAATAACAGCGATCCAAGGATCTAGCAAATGAGAGAGTAAAGGAAAATACTAATGGTAAAAATAAAGTAATAGAGAAGCTGCTGAGATGGAAAGCTGATAAAATCAAAGCAGTCGATGATCTACATCCCAGAGCTTAAAACAGGTGGCTATTGAGATAGAGGATGCATTGATTAACATTTTTTCAAAATAAGATAGATGCTGGAATAATTACTGCAGATTAGAGGGTAGCAAGAGGCTCCCCCATTTGAGACAAGAGGGAGATAAGAAACAAAGAACTATTGAAAACCTTAAAAACTCAAAAAAAACGTTGACCATGATTCCTCTTTCATTAATCCATTATTGACACTAGCCAATACTACTATTACTTTATAACGGGCCTGCTGTCTCTTCCTTAATAGTAGATTTTAGCATTTTTCCACTACTGACGCAGGATAACTTACCTGTAGTCCAACATTTTCTTTTCCCCTACCTACTGAAATCCTGGGGTTACATTTACTAGTGTCATCCAATCTTCCATCTCCATGAAGCTCTGGGTTGAAGTCTCAGTCACACTTTGGTCCCATTTGTTTCTTCAGTATAATATTGAGTAATTCTAATTTTCATCAGCCCTTCATTCACTCTAGGTTTGTCTTTCACGAATTTATGGAGCTTTTCTCTTCAAATAGCTTCAAGATCTTTGTTTAACATCCAAGTCATTTTCGTGTTTCCCAATATAATTACTTTGATCTCAATCTGCAGTGGACTCTTGCTAACCCTTACAAATTTTTTTGTTTCCTTTTATGATCTGAAGAAACTTTTCCATTATTTTTATATATTTGTTTTGCTGGATTATTCTTTTTTTTACTCCTTAGCTGAGTTTTTAAAATTTCCCTTCTATAGGCTTCTTTTGATCATTTCTTAAATCTAAAACTATCTTTAACTTCTTTTGAATGTCGCAGTTGGACCATTTTTTATCTTGTTAGGTTTTCGTACCTTAAAGAGAAATATATTTGCTGCAAACTTTGTGTTTATTATTTATATATTAGCTCTTCTCTGTGTACTATCATACCATTTTACTGCAGTTTCCCAATCTGTCTCAGCCAGCTCATGCCTCATACCTTAACTGTTTCCTTTATTTATATTTAGGACTCTGGTTCCATACTGAAATAACTCACTTCCAATCTTACATACAACTCGTATCATATTATGATCAGACTTCGTTAAATGCTCTTTAACCCCCAATAACTAACCCTTCTCACTCTGCAGTATTAGATCTGAAATAGCCTGTTCCTTCTTTTGTTCTTCAACATGTTGATCAAAAAAAATACGTACCTGAAGGACTCCAAGAATTTTTGTTCCACTCTATTACTGCTAATTTGGCTTACCTGGTCCATTTAACTATGATATAGTATTATTCTTGTTTATATGTACCTCCAGTACCTTGACTTGACTTATATTCTGCCCTACGTTACTGATACTATTTGGAAGTGTGCATTGTGCAAGCACTTCCAAGCAATTCTTTTTGCCACATACTATTTCATAATGCCGCCCAAAATGATTTTCCATCTCGATTTCCTGCGCTACGATCCTTTCTACTTCCATGTGTCCCTTTAGTTATTATCAGCACTATCCATTTTACTTGTTTTTATATTTAAGTTAAATATATTGAAATACTTGATTACTTTGCAACCACTGCTCTGTGTTCTACGTGCTTCTATTTGTGCCATTAATTCATCTGTCATGTTACTTGAATGCATACAGCATTTAAAAAGGGGTATCTAATATTGTCTTCTTAATATTCATTTCATTCTTGTGACGCTAGTTTAGGGTATAGTGGCAGATTTTTATGCTCTCACCCTTCCTCCTGGGCTCTGGTTTTCAATAAATATTTTGGTTTCTGATGCCTTCATGCATTTCTTTATCATCAGGGCTATCTCTTTTCCTTATCCATATTATTTATTGCTTCTAAAATGTTAAGTATACTGAAATTTTGCATTCCCAACCTTGGTCATTTTACAGCCGCTACTATGTATTCCACATAATTCTATTCAGAATGATGGAGTCATATAGCATTGAAACGAGGAATCTGGCCCATCATGTCCACGCTGACTAATGGGCAGACATCTGTATTAATCCCCTCTTCCAGCACTTCTCTGCCTGGGTGATTCAAGTGGTCCTCTGGACACTTCTTAAGTGCTGTCATCGTTTCTTCTGCCATTAATTCATTTGTTGTGTTGCCTGAATGCATGCAGCATTTAACTGGCGTTCCTTGTTGTCTTTTTTAAAATTTTTGACCCAACCACGGCTTTAGTTTGAGGTAAAATGTTTCTCACCCTTCCTAGCAGGTTCCAGTTATCAGTAAATATTTTGCTGTCCTGCATTTTTGCCCTGTACACTATCTTTCTAAATTTCATCTCACCCAGAGCCCTCTTTGCAAGGATTCAATCTAAAGTTATAAACGGTCCTAATGTTTCTTTTCGCTAGATTACCGGCTCCTACCTTACTCAAATGAAGTCCATCCTTACAGAACAGCTTCCTCCTTCCCCAGTACATATTCCAGTTCCCCATGAATTAAACCCATTTCTTCCACAGTAGCAGTCAACGCGACCAAAACTTAATAGCGCATATAACTCAAGTCAGTTATCAGGAGATTATATTGGGAGAAGAGAGAGAAGGGGGCGATAGAGAGAAGGGGGAGAGAGAGAGAAGGGTGTGGAGAGAGAGAGAAGGGGAGAGAGAGAAGGGGGAGAGAGAGAAGGGGGAGTGAGAGAGAAGGGGGAGTGAGAGAGAAGGGGGAGAGAGAGAGAAGGGGGAGGGAGAAGGGGAGAGAGAGGGGAGAGAGGGAGAGCTGGGGATTGAGGGATAAGCACGTGCATGCACATATGCAGTTTAAATTGCCAATAATAAGTGCAGATATCTTGGACCGTGTTCCTATGCTGTACTGTTTTTTTCTTTCTATTCTCTGACACCGTTTTATCCTATCTATGTCTTTAGTTCCAATCTGTATCACAACATATTATGTCCATTCCCTCCATATCCAAATTTGTCATATGTCCCAAGGAGGAGATCATAACTCTGACATTGACCAGACAACACAACTTCAGGGTTTGTTCTTGCAGCTACGGAGAACAGTATCTACATTGCCCTCTGTACCACAGTGTTAGTTTTATTTTGGTTTCAAACTTGAAGGCCCCCAGTAGTATGGTGCTTGTTCAGTTTTCTCATCCATCCTGCAGTCTCTGCTCTTATCCACTCACTGCAAATTTGTCATACCTGAACAAGCACAAACGTTGAGACTTTGCCAACGGAATCCCAATACCTGCCTTACTTGTAATCATTTGTCTTAGCTGATAAATTTTGTACAGTGTAACCTAAGCGTTGTGACTGCATCTTGGAACAAAGTCATACAGTCATAGAACACAAAATATTCCCTTTGGCCCTCCATGTCGATTCTAATCACCAAGTAACCATCTCCATTAATCCCATTCTAGCAGCACTCGGTCTGTAACGATCTATGCCTTGACAATTCAAGTGCTCATCTAGATACTTCACTTTTACCTCAGCCTTCTCCCTGAAGGCAAAACAATCCCAACCTAGCTCTTCTCATAATTAAAGCGCTCCATCCCAGGCAACATCCTGGTAAATCGCTCTGCACTTTCTCCAGTACAATCCTTCCTGTAGTGTGGTGACCAGAATGCGCTCAGTATTCTAGTTGTGGCTTAAACAATGTTTCATAAAATTGTACCATGACCTCCCTGCTCATACATTGAAGACCAATGAAGACCAGCATCCTTATGCTTCCCAACCTCCTTATCTACCGGCGTTGTCACATTTAGGGATCTATGGACTTGTAGAGCAATACCTCTATTTTCCTCAATACTCTATAGGGCTCTACCTTTCATGGTGTATGCTTCATAGTTATTAGACCTGTCGAAATGCATCACTTCGCATTTATCAAGATTAACTTCGATCTCATTACTCCACACAACTTGCCTGCTGATCAATACCAGTCATCAAACGAAGATTATCTTCCTCACTGTCGACAAGACCATTTTCGTAATTTCGTCATCTTTAAACTGCGTATAACAAACAGTAAGGGTCCCCGCACTGATTCCTGTGGTACACCACTAGTCACATGCTTCCAGTCACAAAAACAACCTTCCACCATCACCTTCCATCTCCTATCACCATACCAACTTTGGAGCCAATTTGTCAGCTTGAATTGGATCCCAAGGACCAGCCTTCCATGTGCGACTTTGCCAAAGGCCTTACTGAAGTCGCCATGTGTCGACCATGTTCACGAAATCCATCTGTTCGGGTTACTTTTCCCTCCTTAGTCTATCACAACATTGAAATCTCAGACTTCGGTTCATCACGTCTGAGCCGAAGTTCCTTGAGCTGCACAAATTTCCTGCACTTGTGGCTATTTTTGGACCACAATGGTTCCATCAGTTCCCATATACTACAGCTACAACGCACCATCTGTCCTGCTATCCTGTCTTAATTTAATTAATTTATGCCATTATTGTTTTGAAAAATAAAAGTTGCACAGTTGCACTAACCCCATTAATATCTCACACTGAGCAAAAATCACACTCTGCTGTCAACGGGGACTGCACCATGCCTTAGTAAAACACACAGATGTTCCTTCCCATGTTCCACGGATCCTGAGTCAGTGGATTTCAGTTCCAGTTGGTTACATGGCAAACTTTCTTGCGTAACACTTCATAGTACTTTTTCACCACTGCAAAGGACTGTAAGGTTATAAAAATCTAATAATTAAAGAAATATAAACAGAGAAATACTTTAAAAGTAAATTCCGCCTAGCTTGCCGATGTCCAAATTCCATAAGCACTGCGCCCAGAGTGCGCAGTTGGTGATGTTAAGTACAGCTGTCAAGTACAGATTCGAGGTTATTTGAGAAGTTATTCAAAGTTCCCTTTGCAACAGGCAAGGATTGTCTTTCTGGCTTTGAAAACCCCTCTTATATTCCTCGTATTCATCAGGATCGACCTTTGGGTTTCAGATTGTAGATCGTGTTCAAAGTGCTGAGAAATTCACGTATGTAGCGATGATCAGCCAGGTGGAAGATCTCTAATGTTCATTTCACCCAGCAAATCTTCTTTAGGCCATGAGGTATAAGTTTGCGTTTGCCGTATGGTCCCTGCAGACCTGATTTTATTTTCATTTAAAGTGCAATGGAGTTTCTGGTTTGAAAATGCCTTGCACTTTTGGCTAATTCACTCCTTGATCTCTTGAACATTCCCATCAAATCAGTCCTGAAATGTTCTAGTGCAGAAGCCAAGTGCCACTTAACAGGTGTCCCTTCATGGCAGTCAAAACATTGTGGATGCTAGTCGGTTGTAGGTGGTTAGGAGTTGTCAGGTTATACATGAAGTTCTGAATGAGAAGTGAATTCTTTGTGGGGGTCTTTCAGCTCTTTGTCCTTGACCTTAATCCAGAAGAAGTGTTGTTTGTATCAGTATTTTTTTGGCCATTCTGATGAGTTACAAGAACAGATTAGACGATGATCAGTCCAGCATTTAGCTGTGCCTGTCAGGACACAGGTGATGCAAACATCCTTGTGGTCTCTTACTCAATGACGTCATCGGAAAAATGACAAGGCTTGGATCGAGTGCGTTGCCATGATATTTCCCTGACGAAAGCAGGTGTTGGTCATGACAGGGCTCTATTCCAAACCTTTTACCAAACGGAGAATTCAGTTGGAGCTAACTTCAGTTGAAATTTAGTTGGAAATATCCGGACATGCTATCTTCTCGCAGCTACCATCGGGCGGGAGGTAGAGAAGCCTGAAGTCCCACACCAACAGATTCAAGAACAGCGACGTCCCTTCAACTATGCGGTTCTTGAACCAACTGGTACAACCCTAATCATTACAGTTTAGCAACACTATGACCACTTTAATCACTTTGCACTAAAATAGACGTATTTTTGTTCTGATTGCGTTGTTTCTTGTAAAAATTGTGTATAACTTATGTTATGTTCTTGCTAATGCTGCTATATGATGTAATGTGCCTGTAATGCTACTTCAAGTAGGTGTTCCTTTGCACCTGAGCATACATGTACTTGTGCATATGAAAATAAACTCGACTTTGACTTTGACTTCGGCTTTTCCTTCTCCGCCTTGCCATACTTTTCCGGAGTACTATATTTTTCTTTCTCTGTTAACCCTAGCATTAAAATTTCCTCGAGGAGCCATTTGTCTCACTCCAGAAGTCAGCCCATGGATTGCCCGTATTCAACGCAGAAGTCGTCGTTGGCCTGAACTGTAACTTCCAGAGTTCGGTAAACGTGCAGATGACTGGGGCATGATGCGTCCGCTGTAAAGTGATCTGGAAGGTCAAGAAATGTTTGTCCATCCCGTATGGAAGTAGATGCGATGCTAAACCAACTCATTCCGGAAGACAAATCACCTCATGAAGATATTGTTCTTCTTCGCTGTTTTGTCATTCCATAAAATGTACCCACCACCTTGACCTTTGATCTGGCCCTATTCTGCCTCTCGAGCCTTACTGTCCACATCAAAGCATGGGCAATCAGAATTCACTGAGGCGGAAAAGGATTAAAGGTTGCTCGATGAATAGAAGTGAAATATACGACTGGAATACTGCTTGAATTTTTTGTATCAATCTTTCATGTCAGAATGGGTGCAGCATGAAAAGAGGCCATATGTCCCATTGAATATGCACTGGTTCCAAGCTTGCCACCAAAATCAAATACCTCATCCTTTCCAGGAAAATTATTTCCCTTCACATATTTATCAGCTCCCTTTGGAATGCTGTCATTTAGTTTGTACTCTTTACTGCGACTGTTTATGGATTATAGACAATACTTGCTTGCTGGGTGAGGTTATTCTTCATGTCATTTATGGTTCTGTTTTATTCCTTGCCCATTCCACTAATAGAAACGGTGTCTCTTGATCTTTTCCGCCTATATCTATAGTGATTTTAAATAGCTTTATCAGATCCCCTTGTAAACCTCTCGCTTCCAAGGAGAACAATGCCAACTTTTTCAGACTGTTCATATAACTGAAGTGCCTCAACTCTGGAATAATTTTGTAAATACCTTCTGTCCCTGCGCTAACGCAATTACAGCTTTTCTAAAGTGAGGCATCCAATGTAACTTTACATCTTGTTGCATTAAATTTAATCTTCCAGACTTCAGGCTATTCCACTGCTAATTTTGACCCTGATTATTTGCTTCTAGGATTTGTTCCACTGTTGAAATAAACTGACTGATCTGATCTGTACTCACTGGGTTTATTCCAACGTCTTTGTTGAACCATCGTGTAATGTCTGCAGTTTTCCAGCTAGGGGACAGCATCCCTGAATATTTAGAAATTTTGAAGGTGATGTTCAGAGGCTCTGCAATTCCCCCCTTATTTTCTTGAGCCACCTGAGTTGGAGCCTTCTGCAGCTGATCGTTTACTTCCCTTTTTTTAAAATCTAATCAGACTCAGCTGACACTGAAATTGCAACTGAGGTTCGAAAAGCAGAAATAACTGCAGATGGTAAGAAAAAAATATAAGATATTGTAGCGGTTGCTACCGCGGAATAAAACAAGACTCTACTCGGAGGATTGCCAAACAGAACTGGTTTATTTTCCCGCCCTGTGCGGGCCCTTTAAGGGAGAATGTTCCCGCCCAAAACAACCGGCAATGACGTAAGTGCTACGTCATCAGGACTTTCCCGCGCGCGGGTTCTCCCTGTTGCTCCCTGATGACGCCGCCATCTTGGGCTTCGTCTTTCGCCCCCCCCCCCCCCAGAACCGGCGAGACAGTCCCCAAGGTCGGTGGGCTGTGCCAGCTGCCGCTTGGGGGGGGGCGGGGGGGCGACCTCTGCGTCGCGGCGTGGCAACCTCGACAGGCTGTTGCAGATCCAAATGGGCCGGTTTGAGGCGGTCCGCCGTGAAAACCTGTTCCCTGCCTCCAGTGTCCAAAATAAAAGTGGATCCGTTATTCCGTATGACTCGGAACGGTCCCTCATATGGTCGTTGCAATGGCACCCGAGGTGTGCCCCTGCGAACGAAAACAAACTTACAGTCCCGTAGTTCCTTGGGCTGGCAGGATGGGGCTTGACTGTGCCGTGAGGTGGGAATCGGGGCCAAGGCACCAAGCTTCTCGCGCAGTCTTTGTAGGACTGCTGGGGGTTGTTCCCCTTGGTCCCGAAGGGCAGGTATGAAATCCCCGGGGACAACTAGTGGCGCCCCGTATACAAGCTCAGCTGACGAAGTGCGGAGGTCTTCTGTCGGCGGCCAGCCGCCGTAGCCATCAGCGGCGGCTGGCTCTGGCGTTTCCCTGAAACTTGAAGGGTGGGCGGCATCGACGGGCCTCCGCACCCCACCTCTGATGGTAGAAGCACAGCTGGTCACCCGTGTCGTCGTCTGCGATCCTGGGGCGTGGCTTCTCGGTTGCTGGGGCCGGGCGAGGCGGGCGTTGGGCTCGCGGCCTGGTGATTTGACTGACGGACAAACTGCTCTCGCGCTTGGCCCTCCACAGGACATCTGCCCGGGCGGCCACCTCACGGGGGTTGCTGAAGTCGGCGTCAGCTAACAAGTGGATGTCATCGGGGAGCTGTTCGAGGAAGGCCTGTTCGAACATCAGGCAGGGCTTTTGTCCCTCGGCCAATGCCAGCATCTCATTCATTAGGGCAGATGGGGATCTGTCCCCCAGGCCATCCAGATGAAGCAGGCGGGTGGCGCGCTCACAGCAGGAGAGGCCGAAGTTCCGGATCGAAATGTCTTTGAAAGCCGGGTACTTATCTTCCTCCGGAGGTGACTGGATGAAGTCTCCAACCTGGGCGGCTGTCTCCTGGTCCAGAGAGCTAACCACATGGTAGTACTTCGTGGAGTCGGAGGTGATCTGCCGAAGGTGGAATTGTGCTTCGGCCTGGTCAAACCAGACGCTGGGCCGAAGTGTCCAAAAGGTGGGCAGCTTGAGGGCCACTGCATTGGCTGCTGCGCTGTCGTCCATTTCGTGGGTCCAAAAGCCGTTTGGACCATCGGGGTCACCAATGTAGCGGTTGCTACTGCGGAATAAAACAAGACTCTACTCGGAGTATTGCCAAACAGAAAAAGTTTATTTTCCCGCCTTGCACGGGCCCTTTAAGGGAGAATGTTCCCGCCCAAAACAACCGGCAATGACGTAAGTCCTACATCATAAGGACTTTTCTGCGCGCGGGTTCTCCCCATCGCTCGGAAAGACGAGGCCCGCGGCCATCTTGGGCCTTGTCGCTCCGACGCCGCGCGACCCGACTGCCGAGCCGGTTCGCCCGACTAGACAGTGAGTCGCCACAATATCTTTATTAGTCACATGTGCATCAAAACACACAGTGAAATGCATCTTTTGCGTAGAGTGTTCTGGGAGCAGCCCACAAGTGTCGCCACGCTTCCGGCGCCAACATAGCATGCCCACAACTTCTTAACCCGTACGTCGTTGGAATGTGGGAGGAAACCGGAGCATCCGGAGGAAACCCACGCAGACATGGGGAGAACGTACAAACTCCTTACAGACAGCGGCTGGAATTGAACCTGGGTCACTGGCGCTGTAATAGCTTTACGCTAACCGCTATAGAAATTTAGCATTTAAAAACACTAAGGAGTTGCAATTTTTTGTCAGATTGGGAAGCATCAATAGAGGGAGAAAGAACATCTTGATAAAAGCAGATGAATCAGAAACGGTAACTCTGTTTCTTTCTCCATAGGTGAAGTATAACTAGAGGTCATTGAATTTAAGGAAAGGGGTGAAAGATTCAGTAAGGATTTGAGGCAGAGCTTTCTTTCACCCAGGGTGATCGGAATCTGGAACACACTGCCTGACTCGCACAGCAATTTGAAAGGATCTGGACGAGAATTTAAATCACCAGTATATATTACACTCTGGACAAAGTGCCAGTAAATAGGATCGGTTTAGATCGATACTTGTCTCCATGTTCTTTAACACCATGAGCTATTGCCTGACTTGGTGAATATTTTCTGCATTTGTGGTTCTAATTTCAAAATGAAATCACTAAGCAATCTATAAACATTTATTGGTACCAATTACAACCTAACGCTTTGCGGAACGCTTTCCAGCGCCAGCGACACAGATTCCAATTCGGCCACTGCCTGTAAGGAGTTTGTACGTTCTCCCTGTGTTTGCGTGGGTTTCCTCCAGGTGCTCCGGTTTCCTCCCACATTCCAACACGCACGAGTTAGGAAATTGCGGGCACGCTATGTTCGAGGCGGAAACGTGGCGGCACTTGCGGGCTGCTCCCAAAAAACTCTACGCAAAAAAGATGCATTTCACTGTGTGTTTCGATGTTCATGTGACTAATAAAGATATCTTATCTTCTGATACACCAGTCTTGCTGTTTCAAAAGTTTCAGTGGCCTCATGATACCAGTGCAAATTATTCCAAATAGAAATTCTGCACTTTGTGTAAGAAAATAATTTCCCACATAAAGTAAGAAAATAATAATTGAGATTATTGAGTGCATACACTGGAATCAATGTTTAGATCGAGTGTTGGACATGGAATGAGATGATGAATTCTTAACATAAACTAACTTCATTGTCCTTTACAACATAGAACAGTGCTGCACAGGAACGGTCCCTTTGGACCACAAAGTCGTCCACAGCCATGAAGTTCACGTGTCTGTCTAAACGCCTGTTAAATTCTGCTATCATATGTTTTTGCTAACACGTCTGGCAGTGCATTCCAGATACCAAGAATGCTGTGTAAAAAAAATGCTTCACGCATCTCCTTTAAAGTTTCCCACTTTCATCTTAAAGCCATGCCTTTGACACTTTCACCCTACTGATACTTCATATACTTCAATTACGTCGCCCCTCAGCTTTCCTTGCTCCAGAGTTAACCATCCAATTTTGTCGAAACTCTCCTTGTAGCTAATACTCTAACTCAGGCAACATCCTGACAAACCTTTACTGCTTCCTCTTCAAAACCTCCAAATACTTCTTGTAGTGTTGCAACCAGAACTGCACCCAATGCTCCAAAGGTAGCCTAACCAAAATTTTATACAGCAGAACAATGACTTAGCAAACTTTTACACTCAGTGGCCGGACCTATGAAGGCAATAATACCATACACACCCTTTACCACCCTATCCACGTGTTGCTACTTTCAGAGAGCAATGGACTTGCACCCCAAGATCCCTCTGGACATCACCGCACCTAAGGGTCCTGCCATTTACCGCATTTGACCTCCCAAAATGCACCACCTCACACTTGTCTGGATTAAATTCCATCTGCCGCTTTGCCACCAAAATGTTCAGCTGTTCTATATGCTGTTATATACAAGATAATCTCTGTGATTTTGCTGCACGAAAGTTTTTCATCGTATTTGTATCTTACTGTATTTGTGCACACGACAATAAACTTGACTTGAAATTATTACCTTCCTTAATTATCAGATTTCATCACTTGTAGCCTTTGTGCCCCTGCTTGGTATTAGTATTGGTATTGGTTTACTATTGTCACTTGTACCAAGGTACAGTGAAAAACGTGTCTTACAAACCGATCTTACAGGTCAATTCATTACACAGTGCAGTTACATTAAGTTAGTACAGAGTGCATTGATGCAGTACAGGTAAAATGAACAATAACAGTACAGAGTGAAGTGTCACAGCTACAGACAAAGTGCAGTGCAATAAGTGGCAAGGTCACAACAAGGTAGATTGTGAGGTCATAGGTGTATAAGGGAACTGTTAAATAGTCTTATCACTGTGGGGTAGAAGCTGTCCTTAAGTCTGGTGGTACGTGCCCTCAGGCTCCTGTATCTTCTACCCGATGGAAGAGGAGAGAAGAGAGAACGTCCCGGGTGGGTGGGGTCTTTGATTATGCTGGCTGCTACACCAAGACAACCAGAGGTAAAGACAGAGTCCAAGGAGGGGAGACTGGTGTCCATAATGTGCTGGGCTGTGTCCACAACTCTCTGCAGCTTCTTGCAGTCCTGGGCAAGAGCAGTTGCCATACCAAGCCGTGATACACCCTGATAGGATGCTTTCTATGATGCATCAGTTAAGTTGGTGAGAGTCAAAGGAGACAAACCAATTTTTTTTAGCCTCCCGAGGAAGTAGAGGCGCTGGTAAGCTTTCTTGGCCATGGCATCCACGTGGTTTGTCCAGGACAGGTTGTTGGTGATGTTCACTCCCAGGAACTTGAAGCTATCAACCCTCTCGACCTCAGCACCATTGATGTAGACAGGTGCATGTACACCGCCCCCTTTCCTGAAGTCAATGACCAGCTCTTTAGTTTTATTGACATTGAGGGAAAGGCTGTTGTCAATGACACCATTCCACTAAGCTCTCTATCTCCTTCCTGTACTCCGACTCATCACTGTTTGAGATATGGCCTACAACGGCGGTATCATCTTCAAACTTGTAGATGGAGTTAGAGCAGAATCTGGCCACACAGTCATGAGTGTATAGGGAGTAGAGTAGAGGGCGAAGGACGCAGCCTTGAAGTGCACCAGTGTTGAGAATAATCGTGGAGGAGGAATTGCTGCCTATCCTCACTGATTGCGGTCTGTTTGTTAGAAAGTCAAGGATCCAGTTACAGAGGGAGATGTTGAGTCCTAGGTCTCAGAGTTTGGTAACAAGCTTGCTTGGTATTATTGTATTGAAGGCAGAGCTGTAGTCAATAAACAATAGCCTAACGTAAGTGTCTTTACTGTCCAGATGCTCCAGAGCTGAGTGAAGGGCCAGGGAGATGGCATCCGCTGTAGACCTGTTTAGACGATAGGCGAATTGCAATGGGTCCAGGTTGTCTGTTAGGCTGGAGTTGATGCGTGCCATGACCAACCTCTCAAAGCACTTCATGATGGTGGATGTCAGAGCCACTGGTCGGTAGTCATTGAGGCATGTTTATTACCCACCATCCTGTCTCCAACTTCACCTTCCCGTCCCCTCCCTCCTGGCTTATTTGTTTCTTTTCGTTTTCATTCTTTTTGTCTGCTTCCAACCTTCTTCCTCCTGTCTCGTCCAGCTCCACATCTCCCCACTCCAACTCCTGGTCCTTCTGCCCATCATTTCCCACCCCTCCTCTGTCCACCTATTAGCTACCAGCCCCTGTTTCACCTCTCCCACCCCCCACCCCCCTCCATTTATACATATCTTACCTTTCCACTCTCAGTCCTGATGCAGGGTCTCGACCCGAAACGGCATCAATCCCCCTGACCGCACAGATGCTGCTCGACCCATTGAATTTCTATGGCAGTTGGCTTTTTTTTCCAGCAATACACAAAACGTGTTGGAGGAACTCAGCATGTTCCCCACATTCCAGCATCTGCAGTTTCTTGTACCTTCACCAATTTTTGTGTTTTTTGCAACCGTATTAATCAGACCACTAACATGTTCTTTAATTGATATTTATGTTACAAAGAACCGAGGTCACAGAACTGACCCTAGCGGAACACCACAGACCCCCAGTCATAAAAGCACCCCACCACCATCACAATTTGTCTTCAATTAACAAGCCAATGCTTTATCCAATTTACCAATTTAAAGTGAATTCCATGTCACTTAATCTGTTCTGACTTTTGGTAGTGATTCGCTATCCTTTCACTTCCGACTACCCTTTTTGGGGTCATTTTCCACGGACGTTTATTTCCTTGCCTGTGTCCAAAATCACGAAAAGCTCATGAACAGAACCGATTTGTGGATCCGTTGTTAACTTTTAAGAGGGCAGACCCTAATTTCCGAGGTCATGTTTAGATTCTACTGCCAACCTTATGTGTTTATGTATTTCTATTATGTTGTCCTTCTGAAATATTGACGGTGAACTTCCAGTATGTGTCTCTTACTTTCCAGCTGTAAACGTCAACCCGCATCCTTTCGTCTGGTCACGTGGAGATTTTTCTGTGTTCGGTTTCAACAAAAGGTTCTCATCCAGAAAGTTATCCAAGTTTTCCTTCGAACAACGTAAGTTGTGGTGCTGAACATATTTTTTTTTATTCTGCACTTACACCAAATTACTGATTTCTTCGAATTTGCCGTTAAATTATTCTTCAACAGTGACCACTGCGAGCGCCACAACACGTCTCCCTACCGATGCAGGAAAATAAATCAAAGTAGGTGAGGATAAGGCTCTGCTGGGATTCGAACCCAGGATCTCCTGTTTACTAGACAGGCGCTTTAACCAACTAAGCCACAAAGCCGCCTTATAAATGTGATGCATTACATTACATTTTATTTTCCTTTCTTTGCTTGCTGAAATGCAATCAATTTCAGTTTTATTATTGCAAGGCAATAAAGGCAAGGCAAGGTAATTGAGCCACGTTAAGTTAGGAAATCGCGACAAAACAGTCTTAAAATTGTCCAACAAAGACAGGGAAAGGAAGAATATAGTGGCGGAAGTGATAAAGGGGGTATTGGATTGCGAGAGAGAGAGAGAGAGAGTTGTAGACTCGAAGGTAACAACCCTTCTATGATCACATGTCCATGCTGGCCATTTATGTATACTGAATTCACTCCCAACTCTGTCTGTAGCCTTGGTGCTATGGTGTTTCAAGTGTTCATCTAAATACTTCTGAAATGTTGTGAGAGTATCTAACGCCACTGCTCTTTCGGTTAGTGCGTCCCAGCTTTCAAACAGCCTCTGAGTAATAAGAAATATCTTCATCCGATCCCCTCTAAATCTCTTGTCCTTCAGCTTAAATTTGTGTTCTCTGGTTATAGACATTACTGCTACGGGAAACATTCGTCACAATCTGCTTATATATGCCCCACGTAACTTTGTATACCACTTTCAGGTTCCCGCTCAGACATATCTGCTGCAAGAAAAAAAAACAAACCCAACATATTTAATCTCTCTTCATAACTGAAACAATCCACTCAGGGAACGCCTTTGTGAATCTCGTCTGCATCTGCTCCAGTGCAATCTCACTCTTCCTATCAAGTGGTGGACAGAAATGCAAACAGTACCCCAACGTTTTATACAACACATCCTTCTCCGCCACTTCGCCATCTCCAACGGAACCCCACCACAAAGCATATCTTCCCCACCCCACCCTTTTCTGCCTTTCGCGGGGATCGCTCTCTACGCGACTCCCTTGTTCACTCCTCCCTCCTTCCCCACCCATCCTACTCCCACCCCGGGAACTTTCCACTGCCCGCGCCATAGGTGCAACACCTGCCCCTACACCACCTCCATCACCTCCATCCAGGGACTCAAACAGTCCTTTCAGGTGAGTCCTCGGCCTCCTCCACTGCCTGGAGAATCCCAGATGCAAACTGGAGGAACAACGCCTCATTTTCCGTCTCGGAACCTTGCAGCCTAACGGTACAGACATTCAATTCTCCCACTTTAGGTAATCCCAACCCCACCCCACTTCCTCACCACCCCACCCTCCACCATGCTTCTTCCTTTCTACCCTTTACGAGCCTCTTTTTACTACCCTTTTTCCTTTCTCTCCTTACCTTTGACTCATCCCCCAGTGGATCTGATCTCCCTCCTCCCCCGCACCTGCCAAGCACTATCTCTTACCTGCATTACCTGTCACTACCATGTGCCCACCCTTCCTCCCCACTTTCGTCCACCTATTGCTGCTCTGCTTTTCCCTCTGACATATTGGGCTTCCCATTTTCCTATTTTCAGTCCTGAAGAAGGGTCCTGACCCGAAACATTGACCGCCTGCTTTTCTCCACGGATGCTGCCTGGCCTGCTGAGTTCCTCCAGCATCATAGTGTTTTTCATCTAGATTATAGCATCTGCAATTTCTCTATCACACAGTACCCCAGTTATGCCCTAATTAGTGTTTTATATGGTCAGTCCATAACTATCCTGTGCTTCTGCATGCAATGTTCGGCTAATGAAGGCAAGTATCCTTTTTAATTACCTTATGTTCCCGTGCTGTTGCCTTCAGAGACCCTTGGCCATCTATAGCAAAGTTCCCCTTTTCTTCGGTAAGTCCGTTGATACCACCATTTGTTGTGAATATCCCAGCTTCGGTCTTTCCCAGAATTTATTATCTTGCATTTTACAGGATGAAATCCCATCTAACTTTCCTGAGCAGATCTATGTAAATATTGTGACTGATCACTACCTTCCCCACTCTGAACATCAATATGACATCATTTATGAACGTATTGATTATAATATACCTTCTGCATTCACATCCAGATCGTTATCGTATATAGGGAATAGCAAAGGTTCCAGTGCATCACTGGTCAAGTGGCTTCCAATCGCAAACGGAATCCACGACCATCACCCTCTGCCTCCTATTGTCAAGTAATTTTCAGGTCCAATTCGCCACATCCCGTGGGTTCTGGACTTTTGGGCCAGCTACCAATGCAGGAACTCGTCAAATGCAGTGCAGACTATTTCAAATGCGATACCACCAGGTTAAACTTACTAACCTCCTGGAAAATAACCGATCATACTAGTCTGCTAGGATCTCCTCCCAACAAAGCCGCCATGCTGAATATCCATGACTATCCCAAATTCTTGAAGTACAGATTAATCCTATTCCTCAGAATTGTTTTAAATAATTTATCTGGTAGTGACTTTGGATTCATTAACCTGTAAATAGCTAGATTATCAAGAAATACTCAGCTTGGAAATGGCAATTTTGATTGAGAATAGAGCTGGGCCAGGTAAACTGGGATCAAAATTTGACAGACAAAGTGAGGATTGATCGACAGGATCCCTTTGAGGTGAAAATCCATATCAGGTGCATTCCCAAGAGGGACAAAAATAAGGACATCAAACTAGATTTTTTGGATAACCAAGAATATGGAGAAAACACTGAAACAGAAGGCCAGAGTGGATTTTAGTCTTAAAGGCAAAGCACGCCAAACTAACTTTTCAGAGTTTTTTGCTGATAACGCCAAGGGTCCATAAGGGAAATGTGATTCATGTGGTGTACACTGACTTACAAAGAAGTTGATCAAGTGGCTTGTAATAGGCTTGGCATTGAGATTGAAGAACATAGAATAAAGGGGGCTATGGCGTCTTTGATAAAAAAAAATAGCCATGTAACATGAAAGAGAAAATAGTAGTGAGCTTTTGTTTTTCAGATTGGAGAGTAGTATCGGGTGGTACTGAGGCCACAATTTTCCTTAATATGTATCAATTCATTGAACATGTGCACAAGAAACAAGTTCCAATTCTACAGACGACAGGAAACTGTAGGCGCATGAAATGTGACAAGGATAAACATAGATTTCAAGCAGATGTAGACAGATTGTGAAAAGAGTGGGGAAATGCCAGATCAACATCAATGCACGGAAATGGGAAATGCAAGATGATACAAAGCTGAGTGGCATTGTAGGCTGGAAGAAGGATGTAGAGGACCTTAACATAGAATATTACCCGAACGCAAACTCCAGTTACTCACGTGGATTATTCTTGCATATCCCAGATCCGTGATCTTCACGAGCAAAAAGGTCAATGGTTTCAAGAGGATGGGAACACCACAGCCTGCCAGGTTCCCCTCCAACACACGCATTACCCTTACTTGGAAATATACTGCTGTCCTTTACTGTCGTTGGATCTCAATCCTGGAACTCACTGCTCAGCAGAATTGGACTGCAGTAGCTCGACGCCTCCTTCCCAAGAGCAGTCGGAGTCGGCCAATAAATGGTAGGATTGTGAGTGGTCCCCCTACTTTGAAAAATATAAATCGAAATTGCAAGATGCCAGAACGTTTAAGGAGATTTCACGGTTGGTTGAGGGTAAAGAGGAAGGTGATACCCAAGGGATGGAGCAATTTGAAAGTAAGGATGACTGTCTCTGTGCATGATCAATGCACTACTGAGATTGCAGTCAGTCAGTTCAGATGCAGGGAATTGGTAATGAAAGTTTGAGTGGACAAATTGAAAAGAAAATTGACTTGCTGCACTTAGTTAGCTCGCTCTGCGACCTGAGATTAAAGTACTTCAGAAGTATTGAATGGGATTGTGCTTTTTTTTGTCTGCACCTCAAGAATATAGAAAGTCAACCTGAAATAGTTTCGTAGAACCGGATTAGGCCGTGTAAATGGAGGCAATATTTCTACTTGTAGGTTACTCAAAACAAGGGACGTTAAACAAAAACAGTAGCTAAAACATCTGTAAGAGAAATTATAGGCTTTTTCCTGACAAAAAGAGAGCTTAGTTTGTGGAAATTTCAACACATTCTGTACCTAATGTATTTATTGATTTTCATTCACTTTATTTTCAAACATGATTTCAAAACTCTATGAACTATTTCTTTAAAACAACTCCATATTGAACACCAGGGAGCGGAATAAGTAAATGTGAGTGAGATGCCTTGGTAGGAAACAGCAACATCAATGACGTCTTGATTAAGATAATGCGAGCATAGTGGAAGAACATTATGAAGTGGAACGTACGATTAAATGCAACATGGCAAGTATATAAAAAGAACAAGTAAATATTATTAAATCGCAGTTTTCTTGTGCTGCAGAAATGAAATATGTTGACGTTAATGTTTTGAGTGACAATTCATAGTTGGCACAGAACAGAGCTTTGTTGTTTCCTTTACAGAGGATTGCATGTTCTGGGAAAAATTCTAAAAACTGATCGCAACAAAACTAAGAGATTTCAGTTGATCGGAAGCCTTGAACATGTGGGCTGGGAAACGGAAGTGTTGGAGAATCTGATTTAACAATCAGCTTTGTCTGCCCACCTATCGGTGACGCTTATAATCAGGAAAGAGGAAATTATTTCAATGCGGTAAAGATCGCGGAGACAAGATATGGAGACAAGATATTTGTGGTACAGTTAATGCAAGTAAATGTTGAAACTAGCAAACGGAAACTGATTGTTGTGATTCAGTTAATGGAACTCTGGGGCAAAATATTCCCATCATTGACTGAAAGCATTGAGCTGCGATCAGTTGTTTTCTTAATTGATTAATCGAATAATTGAGGTTACCGGATACTTCAGTGCAATTTTCAGCTGCTCTTTGAACTTGGACTGAGTCACTCCGTAAATGAAGGTGTTTGTACAGCAACTTAAGCTCGAGAGCATAAATCCGACATGTTGAAAGATAAACAAGGAGTCTGAATAATATCGTGGATTGGTCATGGTGATTCTGTAATACAAGAAATCTATAACATACACCATCCACAGGAGTATGAAGCTTCCTGATATGGTGAAGAGTAAAATGACAGATTTCTTTCTGCTCTTCATCTATGGGTCACTGCAGTTCTCCCCTTTGCTCTGAGATCTCAGCCCCTTGCGGACCCGAATGGCCACTAAAATGTGTCTGACTGTCAATGCGTTGAGCAATAAGATTAAAGCGAATGGAGCTAATGGATTTAAAGCTTTATCAAACCAATCAAATCCCACCTATTCTGGCTGAGTATAATAGCTTGACTTGGTCTTACAGAACCAGGGCACCTTGTCGATTATCGCTGCCGGTTCATACGTAAAGTATAAGGTTACATCCTTTAAACAGAGCAGGAGGCCAGTTGTTTATAACACCACTAGGGCTGTTCTCTCGGTGCATATTTTCTTTTCAGATTTTGACAACAAATGGCGACGAATCGATCAAAGGTGAAAAAGACGGTGAACCAGACGGAACAGTCCGTGGCTCCAAAGAGCAGGACGGCGATGAGACTGCATACAGGAGTGATTTCAAGGAAAGATCCCGGGAAATAAAAGTAACTGATCCTCGCCAGTATGGCCTCAGTAATCACGGAGAGAAGATCCGCAGTTGCCATGGCCACCAGGTAGCGTGTGGTGCAGCTGGAGAGGCCACACTTTCTTTGCGATAGGATGACAATCGCCAATAAATTAACTGCAAAAAAAGAAACAGAGGAGAAAGACGCGAGAAATCACTAATTAAGTCGCAACAGGAAGGGTTGTATTTTCACTACAAACATTTTGCAAAGTGACCAAGGATGTTTCAAGGATCTTCCTGTGAGGAAGTGAAGGGTTAAGAATTGCAACCATACCTATAACTGGCAAACAAAATATATATATATGCATTTATATTTCTTTAACAAGGACTAGCAAGCTGCTGACCCACTAGTTAGGTTGGAATGTTAAGTATGTTAACTGCCTTTAGTTAGGTTGGAATGTTAAGTATGTTAACTGCCTTTGTTTCGGGTAACGAACCATTCCGATATGTCAGACGGTGGCGATACTGAGTGTAATTAACATCGAGGTGAAGACTTGGTCTGAACGATGAAGGGTGATACCTGCCTTTGAAAGCCTTGATTATAACTCAATTATACTAAGACAAAAGGTGTGATAGCTGTCTCGGGATCTCTATAGTTTGACCGAAACTCGCGGCGTCGTTTGCATGGGATGTGCGTGACAATTCCTGTATAAATGTCTGTCTGCCCTTTGTTCGGGGAGAACTCGGGAAGCGACTCTTAGTGAGTGCTGAAGAGAATTCTCCTGGCGGTCCACTGCTAATAAAGGTATTTGTTCGAATCGACCTTGTGGCACTGTGTTATTTACAGCGGACGGAAAGGGGAAATTGATTTCGGGACGACACCTGGAGGTAGGTTGCATAGACAAGGAGGCAGGACGCATTGCTAATAAAGGTTAGCATTCGTACAGTGAAGGATCGTTGCCTTTGTTCCAGAAATCAGTTTGGATGGAGAATCAAAAATGTCATTAAAATGTCTGGTGCAAACGTTTACAAACTCCCCAACAGTACCAAGACTATTTGACAGAAAAGGCATGTAGGATAATAGGCATGTACTGGAGGTAATGCAATAATATTTAGGGGAGCGCCGGGTGGCGGGGGGAGAGTCATTAACCTTCATATCGGCTGGACAATTTAGCTCAAGAGGATGAGTTTAGGGCAGCACAGTGACGTAGCTGGCAGAGCTGCTGCCTCACAGTTACAGCGACCGTGGTTCATTCCTGATCTCAGGCGCGGTTTGCGTGTGAGTTTGCACGTTCGCACTGTGACCGCGTGGGTTCCTTCCGGTTTCCTCCTACACAGATTAATTGTCCACTGTAAATTAAATTCCGTGTTTAAGCAAGTAGTTGGGGTGGGGGAGATGATGAAAATGTGAAGAGATTAATGTAGATTAGTATAAATGTGTGGTTGATGTAGTCGCGGACGGGGTGGACGAAGGGGCCTCTTTCAGTGCAGTATGTTTCTATTATCTTCAACACATCACCTGCAACTCTAGAGGACCCAACACACACGACCACTGCCCGACCACCATCAAAAAAGCCTACCGCTTCATCCCTCACCCAACTACTGGGCTGTGCTTCTGCCTGAGTACAGACAGAGACTGAAAACCTCGGCACCGGTGAAGTAGACCATGAAGAACTGGATGAGTGAGTTCGAGATTGCTTCCAGTCGGTGGACTGGGCCATGTTCAAGGGTTCGTCAGCGAACATAAATCAATATCCTCCTGTCGTCATTGTCTTCATAAGGACATGCGTGAAGGAGTGTGTACCCTCAAAAATATTCACAGTCTTCCCCACTAAGAAGCGCTGGATATAGCAGGAGATTCGTAATAGGCTGAGGGCTAGATCTGTGGTATGTAGGGCTGGTGATCGAGAGTCATATAAAAAGTACAGGTATGGCCTCTGGGAGGACATTGTGAGTGTAAAGAGGCAACTTTGGACTAACCTGGCATCACAGAGGGACACTTTACAGCTGTGGCAGGACTTGTACAATATTATTTCCTACAAGGTGAGATGGGTTAGCGTAAGTGGCAACAACCAGGAATGAGTCAATGTCTTTTATGCATGCTTTGATAGGGAGAACTATAACACATGCTCACGAGCCCCCACATCTCTGGATGACCCTTTAATCGCAGACTCTGAGGCTGAAATTTGGGCATCCTAAAAGAGGGTGAACCTACGAAGGGCGTCTGGTGCAAATGGCATACTTGTCTGAGTACTAAAGCTCTATGCAGACCAACTAGTTGGAGTATTTACGGACATATTCAACCTCTTGTTCCTGTGGGTTGAGGGTCCCACCTGCATCTATTGTACTGGTGCCCAAGAAGAGCGTGGCAATGTGCCTCAACGACTACAATCTGGTACCACTTACATCAAAAGTAGTGAAGTGTTTAAAAAGGTTGGTTATGGTATGAATCCAGTCCTGCATCAGTAATAACTTCAGTTTCCCTACCACCTCAACAGGTCAACAGCAGATGCAATTTCTCTGGCTCTTCACTGTGCTCTGGACCATCTGGACAACAGGAACATATACATCAGTGTCACTCATTGACTGCAGCTTGGCATTCAACACAATCATCCCATCCAAACATTATCTGGGTTCAAGACTTGGGCCTCTGCACCTCCCTCTGCAACTGGATACCCGACCTCCTCATTAACAGATCTCAATCAGGTGTACCTGAAGGCTTTATGCTTAGTTCCCTGCTCTACTCCCTCTACACACATGACTGTGTGGCTAAGCATAGCTCCAATGCATAGTCAAATTGTTGTTGGATGAATCACAGGTGATGAGGAGTCAGCATACAGCAGAAAGATAGGCTACCTTGTTGAATAGTGCCACAACAATAACCTCTCTCTCAAAGTCTGTAAAACTAAAGAACTGATTGCTGACTTCAGGAAGGTGAAGGAGGGTGAACACGCACCCGTCTACATTGGTGGATTAGCGGTGGAGATGGCCAGCAGCTTTAAATTGCTGGGCGTTTACATATCGAAAGACCTGTCCTGCGCCCAACACCTAAGTACAACCACAAGGGAGTTGCACCAGTGTTTCTATTTTATTAAAAGTTTAAAGAGGTTCGGTGTGTCACTGAACACTTCAAGCTTCTACCGATATACTGTACAGTTGAAAGTATACCGACTGGGTACATCATGGTCTGGTACAACAAATCGAATGCAGAGGGAAATAGAAGCTCCAGAGGGTAGTGGACTCAGCTAAATACATCACGGGCACATCCCTCCCCATGATCAAACGTATCTATATAAGGCGTTATCTCAAGAAGGCAACATGCATCATCCGAGTTCCCTACCATCCGTGCCATGCCATCTTCTTGCAGATACCATTGTGCAGGAGGTGCAGAGCCTGAAGTTTCACGCCACGAGCTTCAAGAAAAGCTACTTTACTTCAACCACTAGATTCTGAACCAACCACAACCCTGATCACTACTTCAGCACAGCAATACTAAGGTCACTTTGTATCGAATTCTGTTCTTTCTTGTATAATTTTATATAATTTATGTTTAACGTATAATTCTGATTATTAGTGTTGTATCTCTAATGCTATGTGCCTATGATTCTGCTTCAGGTAAGTTTTTCATTGCACCTGTGCATACATGTACAGTGCATATGCCAATAAACTCGACTTTGAATTTGAATCTATGAGGTCATGAAATAGATTCGAAACAGATTAGTAGGACAATGCACACCGGACCTAACAATGTTATCAAAAAACTGTTTCGGAGTTTGACAGTTTTACTTATTTCCAACGAAGACAACATGCTGCTGCATAACTTTCGATGCATGACGAACATTAAGCATTGGGCAGAAATCTGACAGTTAAGTTTTCCAGAGGAAGTTCGATGGAAAAAAATGATAGTGTTTCGAATTCAGTGTGGGAGTGGCATTCAAGACCTAAACTACTGTCTCTAATTGATGGGAGAAAAAGGTAATTAAAAACGTATGGATTGGAAAATTAGATGAAAATTTATGGTGGCATTAGTTTTACACAACTAACGTTGCATAGTTCTCAACCAATGTACATTCCTTTGGGAAATAAAAAAAAAACTCCATATGTGACGTGATACGAAACACTGACAGCTTTACTTGTTTCCGACGAAGACAATATTATGATGGTCTTCCTCATTAAGATGCAGTAGGCAGCATTAGAGGCTGATTTGCTTATTCACTGAGTGGAAATATGAAAGGCTCACAAAGCTAGTATTGATTAACCCGCATAATTACACTTGAATTGGCCCTCTGCGGGGGCCATTCAAAATGAACCAGCTTTCTGTTAACCTGGTATCGCATTCATTCGAGGCAGGGGCTGGACGCCAGGTTTCATTCGCAAAAGAGAATTGCTGAGCCATTTGAGGGGTTATACACTATTTGAGTACATTCACCGCACCCTGCTGATATTTTCCGGACAAATTCCAGCATTTAAATCAATCATTATTTTCTGTTTGACTCGCATTCTGCAACGTGAGATATCTAGTTTAATTCATTTCGCTCTGTCATTTGCCTGCACTAACACTTGATTCAACCATACCCGGTGTTGCATTGAGTACATTAACTTAATAATTACGTAAGTCTGTGCGTTTCAGTTTTTGTTTCAAATAACGCAACAAAATAAAATCAGAGATAATGGAGGACATTTCGTGAATTGTTTTCTCCGCTGAGCTACCTGCCGCTTGGACTGCAAATTCTCTAACTTATTTTCTTTTGCAAACGTAGGGGGAATGTCGCTTACCGGGAACGCCAATGATGGCAATGATCATGTAACTAATTTTCTCGATCTTGTCAAATGCCTCGATCATTTTCTGTGCGGACCTATCCGAATCGTTGTTCTGGCGTCAGTCTCGCTCAATGAAATGCATAGATGATAAGTTCCAGAAATTTTCAGTTTATAAGATGCGGGACCTCCGCAGGGAATCGGAAACATTAAGGTTGCAACATCAGTCAACATTGTTATTTTTAATATCTGAACAAACAGGTTATGGCGCCCGAGAAATCCCCGCTGTAATAGAACTGGAAAACCCCAAAGGGTGTTCAGTGGAAACAACTTCTCCTAGCGACCAGGTTGTTCTGTTATCTCGACCTCGTGTTGATTTGTTAATACCCTTAAATCTGCCGTGCTAATTCAGATATTGTAATGAATTGACCTGTGTGAACGGTATTCAAGACAAGTTTTACAGTGCACCTCGGTACATGTGACAATAATAAACCAATTCCAATTCCAGTTCCAGTAATTAAACATCAAACATTGCAGAGGGCTTTCGAAGTTGCATTGCAGGACTGAGGGACCTGGATTCCCCATTTATTCATGGCTCCGTAGAAATGCAGACACCTTATAAACTGGTAGAAACTGCTATCTCCCCTTCCACAGCCGTGAAATAATAAGAAAATACTGTGTTGCATTAAGTTGATTTGACGAGCGATAGAAATGAATCTCATTCTTCTTAGGTTGATTGCAGAATCAAATGAGTTTAGCTTCTCAGAATTTACAGTTCCTGGAAAGGAAAAAAAAAACAGCACAAACTCAGACAGGCTGTAACAACAATTTTGCCGCTGACGGTATAATATTGCACCTACCTATTACACAAGGGCTTGCCGGTTCAGTTCGTCAGTAGTTCGCACAGCTCAAAACCATCACACCTTGAACCAACATAGCTGCACAACCCACACCACGCTATCAAACCATTGTGATTGGTCCGGCCTTCAGTAAGGTCATGTCTATTCCAATCTTGGACTCATCGCCACTTTCCTGCTAACTCTCCAAACCCCATAACTCCCTTGATGTTTAAACATATGTCAATCTGCGCCTTGAACATGTCCAATAACACTGTCTCCACTGTTGTCTGGAAAGATAATTCCAAAGGTTCAAGACTGTCTGAGAGGGAAAAGAAAGTAATCGTCACCATCTGTAAATGGACGATCACTTATCCTGAAACTAGGCAGCATAATTCTGGAAATATCCCTGAGAAAATGCAAGTTAGGCCAATACGGTATCTTAAGCCAATGATTGCCCTCAGAAACCAAGTATACTGCATCTATGCGTTTAACTTTATCGATCTATCTCACGACATCTTCAGAGAAGTAGTGCAATTGTCAAAAAAAATCTCTTTTCGCTAAAATATCAAATAACTATCTCATGGCAGGAAGCTTCCGCGTTGACCTAAACTAATTTGTGTGGTTACAAGACGTCGATCGCACTTATGACGTAGGAAAGCAGCATGAAGTGAGTTCTACTCGGGGCAGGGCTGTATGTGACCTAATCTTAGGGAATTAGGAGAGACACGTGATAGAAGTGCCTGTGCAGGAAGCCATTCGGACCAATGACTATCGTCCATAAAACTTCAAGGTAGTCATGGAAAAGATCGGTCCCTGGATTGGCCCCTAAATTAGATAAAGGCAAATTGAAGTAGTGTAAGACAGGACCTGGGGGAAGTAGATTGGGAGAAGCTGCTATAGAGGAAAACAACGTCTGATAAATGGGAGGCGTTTGTAAGAATTCAGAGTCAGCATGTCCCTGTAATGGTAAGAACAAAAGATGATAAGAACATGGAAACTTGTTCACAAGCTATACTGAGGGTTTGATCAGGGAAAAGAAGGAAGCAAACATCAGGTCTGGGAAATTGGTATGGAATGAGTTCCTCTAAGTTTATAAGGGATATAGGAGAGAAGAAAGAAATCAGGAGGGTAACACAGGGATATGAAATTAAATTGGCAAGTAGGATTAAGGAGAATCTTAAAACCTATTGTAGGTGCAGTGTAGGCAAGATCCTAGCTAAGGAAAGAGTAGATCCCCTCAGGGACCAAAGGGGTAAACAATGTCTGGAGCCAGGCAACCTGAGGAACGTCCTTAATGAATAGTTATCATCAGGATTCAGCAGGGAGAAGGATGTGAACATTGGAGATTTCAGGAGGCCTATCTACGCTGATAATATGGAACATATCTGTATCTAGAAGAAGGAAGTGTCAGAAATATTGGAACAATTCAGAGTGGATAAATTGCATGGCCTGATGGGATCTATCCCGGAATGCTAACTGAAGCACAGGAGGAGATTGCTGTGACTCTCACAGAGAATTCTGCATCTTCATTAACCACACGTGAGGTGCCAGAAGACTGAAGGACAGACAATTTTGTGCCTTTATTAAAAAAATAAAGCAGTGGAAATAAGTTTGGAAACTACAGGTCAGTGAGCCTTAAATCAGTGAGAATAAAGTTATTGTAGAAGATTCTAAGGAACAGAATTTATGTTCACTGGGAAAGGCAGGGATTGATTACGAGGAGTAAGCATGGTTTTGTGCAGGTGAGATTATATCTCTGATTGATTTTAAAGGAGTTAACATCAGGAGGTTGATGAAGGCGGCACGATAGACGTGACTTACATGGACGTCAGTGGATTTTTGACAAGATCCCATGGTGGGCAGGTCTAGAAGATTGAGGTACAAAAGATGCGAGGTATATTTGGAACCTGGATCCAAGATTGGTTTGATGATAGGAGGCAGGGACTGAAAATCTGTAACAAGTGGTATACTGCAGGGATTGGTGCTGGGACATTTGTTGTTTGTAACACACACACACACACACACACACACATTTATTTATCCTTGGAAAAGCGTGACACGAAAATTGGTGGAATCGTGGATAGTGAAGAAGTATGTCTTATAATACAGTGGGACATACATCAACTGGAAAGTTGGGCAGACTGGTGGCAAATGAAATTTAATCCAAACAAGTATGAGGTATAGTACTATGGGAACTTAAATTCTGGTAGGATATATAGAGTAAATGCCAGGGACATTAGAGCCTTTGAAGTACAGAGGTTCTTGGGCTGCAAATTAACAGCTAGATGAACGTGGTATACACGTGGACAGGGTAGTGCAGAAGCTATTTAGTATGCTTACCTTCATAGGCGGGGATATTGAGTATAATATTTGGGTCGTCATTTTACAACATGCAAAACATTGAGACCGCATTTGAAGTATTGTGTGCATTTATGGTCGCCGCACTATGGGAAGGATGTGGAGGCTGTGGTGAGGGTGCGGAAAAAGTTCGTCAAGATGTTGCCTGGATTGGGGTGTACTAACTACAAGGAGAAGTTGGACAAACTCTGATTGTTTCCTCCGGAGCACAGGACGCTCAGGGGCGACCTGATAGAAGTGAGAGGCATAGATAGGGTTGACAGTCAGAGTCTTTCTTCCAGGATGGAAATGTCAAATACCAGAGAAAATAAGCTTAAGGTGAGAGTGGGATAGTTTAAATGATACGTGAGAGGTAAGCTGTTTACCTTGAGGGTGATGGTTATCGGGAACGACCTGCCTGAGGAGGTGGTAGAGGCAAATGCAATTAAAACGTTTAAAGAGTATTTAGACAGGTATATATATTGGGAAAGCATAAGTAGATACAGGCTCTACTGCAGGGAAATGAGATTAGTGTAGATCAGCATCACGGTCGGCATGGATGAGGTACGCCTAAAGGCCCCATTTCTGTGCCGTTCGATTCTACGATTTTATGAAACGTGATACTGGTGTGAAAATAAGGACGGTTGTGTCGGTGGGGGGGGGGGGGATGTTGGGCAGGAGGTAATGTGTGATGATATGCGGTGGTGACTTTTCGTATCAAAATTATTGAATGAATATGGAGCCAACCAGAAATAAATCTAGTATAATTACCAGAACTGAGTGAGGCACTTTCCGACACGAAAACAGCCGGTCCATGGTCGAGGCTAAACTTTATTACAAGGACTGAGACACAGGCAGTTTCGAAAATACGATATATTCTGGCTGTTTTGGCAAATAATAAAGGCCGCTACGTCAGCGTGCACCGAATGGGACTAAGTATCTTTATATCAGTGCCATTACGGGAAGCGCCTCAAATCAGCGTTTATTGCAATCAAAAGAAGATAAATTTAGAAAACCTTTGACGGGTTCAAAAGAAAGGGGAGAGGAATAGTTGGAAAAGGTGGGGTAAGGGAGGCGGATGATTGTAAAATCAGTGATCAAGCGAGAGAACGCAGACTGGTCCGCTTAACTCCAAGTGGGTGATTCAGTTCATCAAGAAGCATCAGGAGTCACGCGTTGTCGTGTAAAATGGACAGAATTGTCATCGTTATTACCTCAAGCGAGGCACTTTCCAAAGTTTCACTCTTGGTCCGCCTTAGCTCAGATCCTGCTCGGAGACACACTGGGAAAGATACATTTCTTGGAGTTGTGCCTGCAGCAAATAAACGAAGGGATACATTTTTAACAACAGTCATTCAAGGAGGAAATATTTCTAACAGTTTGACATTATTTGCTCCCCACAGAAAATGCGATTCTAGACAACACGAGTTTCAAACGAAAAACATACTGATGGAGTAAATTTCAGAATCAGAAAAGATGTCATGAGGATCGGGGAAATACCTTTTTCTCAACTAAGACACACTGAACATAGTCAAGGTTCGCCTGTAGTCTCTTTCTCTCCTTCCTCGATAGAGTAGGTTTGGTGCTAGAGATAAAAAAGGGGCAATTTTAGCTAGATCCAGAATACCATGTGCTTGGAAGTTTCCACTTCGCCTCAGCTACAGTCATTGGTTTAAACCTGACGAATAGCACATGCAGATTTCTTGCAAAGAAAACATTTGAGATGTAATTTAACTGTATGTATTGTGTAACTCTCACGAGGTAACACCTGTATTTGTAATCCAATAACGAGACTGATCACTGTCAGACTAAGTTTCCTCAGTCCACAGCAGTATCCAGAAACTGTTCGATTTATAGAGACCTACACACTATATGGAATATGGAATATAGAACTTTTCACTAATGTCTCAATTTATGGACATTTAGCCAAAATATTCCTCAATCAAAACTGACATATGTACAAATTATACATGAAATACTCAGTCTGTATTGAAGTAGCCATTACTATAATGAATACATTGAACTTTCATAGAGTTTGCAGTGCATGTTGACTTAAACGTGAATTGTGAATGCCCACCACCCCCGTGGATACCTTATTGTTATCAGAATACCATATGTCGTAATATTTCGGGAATGCGAGTCATCAATACGGAGCTACCTACTAAACGGGTAAACTAGAAAAGAACAGAAAATGTTTCACATTCTCAGCAGGTCGAGAAACAATTTAAGAAAGCTCAGTGAACTGGAAAGTTGGGCCTATTTCCTTCTCCACAAATTCTGTCTGGCCTGCTGATTATTTCCAGCATTATCTTTAGTTTTGTTTCAAATTCCAGCATTTGCAAATTTTTCGCTTTTCGATGACAAGAATATAATGTATGCAGATCTATCCATAAACCTCGGAGCATTGCGAAATGTTTGAGGTGGTTGTGTGAAGTGCAGAAGACAGTTTATTTTCTTTTTTTCCGCAGATAGACGAAAGGAGATTTTTCAGCGATCATGTGTATGGGTGAAATATGCAACTTAATTGCTTGTCAGGTTTTAGGAGTTCTTGAAAAATAGCGAATGTGATAAACAAGGCAATGAATTAGTATAACGTTCGTGATTGAGCGCGATCAAGTGGTTGATGAAGTTAGCTTAGTTAAGGGAGTGGCAGGTTAGCTGAGGTTTCAATTCAATCCAATGAAACAGGTGCACAAAATCAGGGGATGGGAATGTGCGAGAAGGTATTGAATCAGCACATTCGAATATTATAATAGTGCAGTATTCTTTATAAAGATAAATGCTTACTAACATAGAGTAACTACGTGGATATTGAATTACTCAGATGATATAATTTGATCCTGGATTTCAGCGTTTATTTGTTTGCAAAGACCAGAAATGATGATAGGAGTTAAGATCCCCACAACCCACAGCATTCAGTTATAGATCTGAATCTGCAACGCCACGGAATGTTAAAAAGCTGAAGAATTCTCTATTGACCTAGCGAATATAAATGCTGTAAATCGGAATGGCACTGCTTATGTGATAACGTCACTCTTGATTGGGGTTTCTCTTATACTCTTCGCTCTCTCTCTGCATCTCGTGTTTCTCGTCCTGGCTGCCTCTTCCTCCTTTAGTCCCACCCCAAATTTCCGCCACCACCCACTCCCTCTTTTTCAGTGTTTTTGTTTTGCTCCTTCTCCGTGCTTCGATGTTAGTTTCTACATTAGGCGCGCAATCAGCTTCTCTGTTCTCTTGTAACCTATTTCTGAACCATCATCACCTCCTTCCTCGCCCCTCATCACCATGCTGCGTCTCTGACTGGTTATACCTGTCGCTCACTTGTTTGGCCATAACTATCTCCCCGAAGATGTCCCAATTCTGGAAAAACATTATAGGTCTCACCTGGAATAACATTTTGAAAGAAACATCGAAACGAACATGAATCCAAACAGAATAATTAGAGCCAACAGGTAACTGCCTCCGGTTAGCCAGTCCCACGTTGTAAATACAACCCACTAGCCAGAAAAAAAGCAAAACAAAAAGAGACACATTGAGAAAGTCCAGATTAATTTACAGAAAACTCCTCTCGTTACATTATTGGCGTAGATACTAACGCGTTGCTTCCCATTATGGTAGGTCAATTTGACCTCCTTTTAATAACTTACGGTGTACCATCCCAGGGAAAGCTAATACCTTCCAGTTCCTGGTTACCATAATGTAAAGTGTAAATGTACACGATCTAAAAACATGTCTACAAAATAATAATGGGCATGCTGAAAAATATGCTCTAATCTTAAATCATACGTTTGCAGATGACAGGAGAAGCCAAATTACCTTGCTTTGCCTCAAAACGTCTTATGTGTTATTTAAAGTTGTTCTTGCCTCATCAGGGAGAGCAATAATAACAGCTGAAAAGATCCAATTACATTGATAATCCAATATCACGGTTAGATGCACAGTAAAACTTAGCATGTACTTTTCAGTCAATGCCCATTCAAAATGAACAACACGAGACAGACGTGTATTAAAGAGAGATCTACACTATTCTATTCACGGTGTAGCACTGTAAACATGGACGGCTTCTCCTTTCTCTGGACCCAACTCTCAGTGAAGGCAGACATCGCGGATGAAATTCGCCACCGTCTTCTGGCACAAAATTCGCGGTCTGCAAGGCAGTAGTGATTACTGCCCCCCATATGCTTCTGAGACCTGAATCACCACAACAGGCACCACAAGGTACTTGAAAGATGCCAGCTGCCTCCTGTCACAAACCAGCAACAAAAGAAACACACTAAGCATGATTCAGTGTTAAAAACTATTTTATTAATCACTACTTATGATAATACGTAAAATAAAAGTTAAAAAAAATGTTAGTATGTTAGAATTCAAGAATGTTAAACCTCGAACGTTAACCCCAAAACTAAACTCTTCGTGTGTGTGTGTGACAAAGTCCAAAACTCCCAGTTCAGGAATGGTTCTTAAAGTTCAGTTCCGCAAGCCATAAGGTGAAACATGAGCAAGGGCTTCTTCAACAACCACCGTTGTCTGAAGATAAGACGTAGATGTAGAGAAACATAGAGAGAGTAATTACGAAATCCAAATGTTCCACGATGGAACCCAAACGACACTCCAGTGTTTACTCGGTAGTGACTTCCTCACCCCCGAAAAGCATCCGAACCGTGGTCGTCCACACACAAATACCTGTTTCCTTCTACAGGTCAGCAACAAAGTGAACTCCACCGGATTACTTCCAACTTCCATACATGGATTTCAGTGGCAAACACAGTTATTGTTTCTCATCCATCGATAGAGAAAAACAAGCAGGCTGGTGTCTCTCTCCCTTCTCTCTCTCTCTTCTTCTTCAAACTTCTTCTTCAACGTCATTACGTCCTTTATCTTCTATTGACGTAAGCACGCCCCACACACACATACACACACACTCTCTATCTTAAAGGGACTTTCACTGAGTCCATAACACCTCCCACCTAAAAAAAAAAATTTCCCAAGAAAATTTTAACCGCGCATTCAGTTAGTAATGTTAATAATTATCACGCTACACAACTACAGACTATCAGATTAGTATAGATACATGTTTCCCATTTAACATCGGGAAAGACAATCAGCAATCACATTATCTTTGCCTTTAATGTGAGTTATCATGAGATCAAACTCTTGCAAAATTAAACTCCAGTTTAACAGCCTTCTGTTCTTGTTTTTGACTCGGCTCAGAAACACCAATGGGTTATGATCTGTATACACAGTCAATGGTTTCTGAGCGGTGCAAACATATACACTGAAATGTTGCAAGGCTAAAACAAGCGACAGTAATTCTTTCTCTATGGTGGAATAATTCTTTTGATGCTCATTAAATTTCTTTGAAAAGTAAGCTACAGGATGGTCAATATCATCAAGGTCACCCTTCTGCAACAACACAGCTCCTGCAGCTTCATCACTGGCATCTACTGCTAATGAAAATGGCTTTTCAAAGTCAGGTGTTTTGAGCACAGGATGGTAGCATAAAATGGCTTTCAGCTTCTCAAATGCTTCTTGACAAGAATCTGTCCAAACAAACTTTACTCCCTTCTTCTGAAGATTAGTTAGGGGAAGAGCAATATCAGCAAAATTTTTACAAAATTTTCGATAATATCCAACCATTCCCAAAAATCTTCTAACAGTCCTCGTACCTGTGGGAATAGGGAACTCAGATATTGCTTGAACTTTTGCCTGAACAGGAGCTTGCTTGCCTTGACCTACAACATAACCAAGATACGTCACAGTGGCATGGCCAAATTCACTTTTAGCCAAGTTAACTGTAAGGTTAGCCTTGGAAAGTCTTTCAAACAACCTTTCTAATGCAGAGATGTGATCTTCCCAAGTATCATTCCCAGTCACTAAGTCGTCAATGTAGGCATCTGTATGTTTTAACCCATGAATCACTGAATTAATCATTCTTTGAAATGTTGCCGGAGCATTTTTCATTCCAAATGGCAAAACATTGTATTCATACAATCCAGAAGGGGTTACAAAGGCTGAAATTTCCCTTCCTCTATCTGTTAATGGAACACACCAGTACCCTTTTAATAGGTCAATCTTTGTAAGAAATTTTGCCTTTCCCACTCTGTCTATGCAATCATCCACCCTAGGAATAGGGTAAGCATCTGACTTTGTTACAGCATTCACTTTCCTGTAATCTGTGCAAAATCTAACAGTTCCATCAGGTTTAGGTACAATAACACAGGGCGAACTCCAATTTGAAGTAGAATGTCTAATAATATCATTTTCCAACATGTACTTTATTTCCTGATCAACAAGTTTACTTTTTCCCACATTCATTCGATATGGGTGTTGTTTGATTGGTTTTGCATCCCCAACATCAACATCATGGGTAATTATCGATGTTCTGTTTGGAACATCTGGGAACAGATTTTTAAATTTTAAAATTAATTCTCTCATCTGTTGTTTTTGTGAAACTTGTAAATGGTCCAACTTCGTTTCAAGGTTCTCCATGATATTTTGGTTTTTTTAGTTTCAATGGAACAATATTTGGTCTAAATTGGCCTTCCTCAACATCAACATCAGGCATTCTAGAAACAACCTTTACACCATCCACCAAGGCCACCACTGAATCCCTCTCATAATAAGGTTTTAGCATGTTTACATGACAGAGTTGTGTTTTCTTGCGTCTATCTGGTGTTTTGATTATATATGTTAGATCAGTCACTCGAGATTCAATAACATAGGGTCCAGAAAAACGAGATTGCAAGGGATTATTTTGTCTAGGGAAAAATACCAACACCTTTTGCCCCACTGCGAATGTCCTAGGCCGAGCACGTCTATCAAAATATGTCTTCATTCTTATCTGGCTTGTTTTCAGATTCTCTCTCGCTAGCTGGCAGACTCTCTCCAACCGAGTTTTAAATTTTTGGACATAGTCCAACAGACTCAAGTGAACTTCCTCATTAACCCATTGCTCTCTTAACAACTCCAAAGGTCCTCTCACCCTATGTCCAAACACAAGCTCAAACGGACTAAATCCGATTGACTCCTGGATCGATTCTCTAACGGCAAACAAAAGTAAATGGATACCTTCGTCCCAATCCTTGGTGTTTTCAAAGCAATAAGTCTTCAGCATATTTTTGAGAGTAGAATGAAATCTCTCCAGAGCTCCTTGAGATTCTGGGTGATATGCAGATGATACAATCTGCTTTGCTCCCAGCTCATAGACTATTTGTTGAAAAATTTTTGACATAAAATTACTACCTTGATCAGATTGGATTTCTTTTGGCAAACCAAACAAGGTAAAAAATTTTACAAGAGCCTTTGACACCGTCTTGGCCTTTATATTTCTAAGGGGTATTGCCTCTGGAAATCTAGAAGTGGCACACATGATGGTTAACAAATACTGATTTCCAGTCTTAGACTTTGGTAAGGGGCCAACACAGTCCACAATCACCTTCGAAAAGGGTTCACCAAAAGCAGGAATTGGTTTCAAAGGAGCCACAGGGGGTTTTTGATTTGGTTTACCTACCATCTGACATGTGTGGCAGGTTCGACAAAACATCACCACATCTTTTCTCAAACCAGGCCAATAGAATTGTTTCAAGATCTTCCCTACAGTTTTATTCACCCCAAAATGACCACCCAAAGGCATACTATGGGCCAGGTTTAAAATCTCATCCCTATAAATTTTTGGAACAACAACCTGATGAATAACTTCCCATTCCTCAGTAACAGGAACATGAGGAGGTCTCCATTTCCTCATTAACACTCCATTTTTGACATAGTATCCAGTTGGCACTTTTTCAATCTCCTCACATGAGAGAGCTTTTTCTTTCAATTCTGTCAACTCAGGGTCCTTTGTCTGTTCCACCATAAAATCCTTCCTCGACAAAGACAAATCTTTAAATTCAGGCTCACTATAAGGATGTTGATCCTCCAGTGAAGACAGAAAAGTCTCAGATAAGGCATCATAATTTTCTTCCTGTTTAGGACTGTCACAAGGAACCACATCAGACTGCACCGGACTGTCTGTCTTGGCTAATTCTCTAGCTCTAGCTCGAGTCACCGCACATGATGGGTAAACATCTGGATCATTCTCAGACTCATCAATCCTTGGTTTGGTTGTTAACCGTACCACAGGATCACTTTCTCCATCTGCAAGGTCATTTCCCAATAACAAAGAAACTCCTTCCACTGGCAAACTAGGTCTTATCCCTATCTCGACTGGTCCTTCTACGAACTTTGACTTTAAAATCACCCTGTGAAAAGGGACAGACATGGTCTCACCTGTAACGCCTCGTACTAGATTTACTTCACCAGTGTCACTTTCTTCACCAAAATTTAAAACACTGTCCAGCAAGAGAGATTGACTAGCCCCAGTATCTCTAAGAATTTTCACTGGCACCTGGGGTGACTCATCATTCAGTGAAACAAAACCCTCTGATACATACGAACGGAATTCTTTTCTCACCTCCTCCAACTTTTCCGCTTTTCCCTCTTGCAAGGACTGATCTTTAACAGCATCTCCTAAACCTTTTTGATTTTTAATTGCCTGAAAGCAAGCATTGGGCCCAGCTTCCTTCTTTTTCTTCAAAAGGGCACAATTAGATATCACGTGGCCAGGTTTCCTACAGTAATAACAAGTACGCTCAACAGATTTCTCCAGCCCTGGCTTCTTTTCATCTTTTCCTTTTTGATTACCTCCCAATTTAATCTCTGGTTTACCTGGATTGTCTTTGTAACTCTTTTGAAAGGTTTTAGGTTGTCCCCATTTGGATTTATGGGTTAAAGCATAATCATCTGCCAACCTAGCAGTTTCTTGTAAAGTTTCCACTGCCTTTTCATTTAAATATGTTGTTAATTCAGCTGGAACACATCTTTTAAAGTCTTCCACTAGTATCAATTCTGTCAATTTATCATAATCCCCATCTACATTTTTAGCCAGGCACCATCGTTCAAAACATATTCTCTTTCCATTGGCAAATTCCATATGTCTGATCTGCAGATTTCCTCAAGTCTCTGAATTTTTGTCTATAAGCCTCAGGGACCAATTCATAGGCCTTCAAAATAGCTTGTTTTACCTTGGTATAATCAGCTGCATCCTCAGCAGACAAAGCAGAATAAGCTTTTTGAGCTTTACCTTTAATCACACTCTGTACCATAAGAGCCCATCCTTTCCTTGGCCAGTTTGAACTCACAGCAACCTTTTCAAAATGTTGGAAATACTGATCAACCTGATCTTCTTCAAACGGAGGGACTAATCGAACCTCCCTGCTGGCTGAAAAACCATCATCAGAATCAGATTCCGAACTCCTACGCTTCATTTGTAACTCATGCTGCCTCTTTTTCTCCTCGTTATCCAGCTCCATCCTCCTCAATTCCATCTGCTTCATTGCTAGATCAGCCTCTATCTTCATCTGAGTTAGCTTTTGTTCAGTCTCTAATTTTTAACTGGGTTTGTTCTCGTTCAGCTTCTATCTTTGCCAGCTGCACCTGTGCCTCAGAAATTGCTATTTCACTGCCAGGAAACTGTTTTAACACTTCCTTCTCAAACACCTTCTTTTCCACATAATGGCCAGCTATCAATCTCTGAATATCTGCCTTTCTCATAGACTTTACTTCTGTAAGGTTTAGCCTTGTAGCAATCTTTGTCAAATCATCCTTTTTCGCCACCTCCAATCCCTTTTGGGTTGGTGACTCCAAAAATGCCTTAATATCCATTGCTGCTGGTTTCCACACACACAAGCCAATTAAAAAGAATTTATCAGACCTCCCTCAAAAATCTTTGGATTGAATCCCGAACAAATCTTGTCAATCTGGGGAACGATCCCAGACGACACTCGTTAATCTTGGGAACTATCCCGGACGAGCCCCCAATTTTGTCACAAACCAGCAACAAAAGAAACACACTAAGCATGATTCAGTGTTAAAAACTATTTTATTAATCACTACTTATGATAATACGTAAAATAAAAGTTAAAAAAAATGTTAGTATGTTAGAATTCAAGAATGTTAAACCTCGAACGTTAACCCCAAAACTAAACTCTTCGTGTGTGTGTGTGACAAAGTCCAAAACTCCCAGTTCAGGAATGGTTCTTAAAGTTCAGTTCCGCAAGCCATAAGGTGAAACATGAGCAAGGGCTTCTTCAACAACCACCGTTGTCTGAAGATAAGACGTAGATGTAGAGAAACATAGAGAGAGTAATTACGAAATCCAAATGTTCCACGATGGAACCCAAACGACACTCCAGTGTTTACTCGGTAGTGACTTCCTCACCCCGAAAAGCATCCGAACCGTGGTCGTCCACACACAAATACCTGTTTCCTTCTACAGGTCAGCAACAAAGTGAACTCCACCGGATTACTTCCAACTTCCATACATGGATTTCAGTGGCAAACACAGTTATTGTTTCTCATCCATCGATAGAGAAAAACAAGCAGGCTGGTGTCTCTCTCCCTTCTCTCTCTCTCTCTTCTTCTTCTAACTTCTTCTTCAACGTCATTACGTCCTTTATCTTCTATTGACGTAAGCACGCCCCACACACACATACACACACACTCTCTATCTTAAAGGGACTTTCACTGAGTCCATAACACTCCCAATAATCTTCCAAATTCACGGTAAGGATAAGGGAACCAAGATCTATACCCTATCCCAGGCTAACAGAGCCAGCATCGAACCCATAATTACATTCAGTCATCTCCATTGGGCAGGCTCGGTACGAAACCTTCCGACATAGCCCCTTTTTTCCGAGCTCAGTCACGGGCAGAGGAAAAGATTCAAGATTTGTTCTCAAAGTTTCTTTTAATAAAGTAATACCCTCTGCTCCTGGGAATTCATGGCTGCTCGAAGTGGAGAAAGAACAATCAGTGGGCTACTGGAAACTTCCGAGGCCATGCGCCAGGCGCACACAGGACTCAGTAAATTGCGGAAGGACCGCAACACCTTACAAACTACTTATCGGCCCGACCGCAGAGCATTTTCTGCCTCATCAGTGGAAGAATCTGCTGCATTCACACTGGCCTTATCAGCCTCACAACTCATTGAATTGGAATGCAAGCATATTGCCCTCGATCTCCAGAGAATGCCCAAGAAAATGATGACAGTCTTCCGTATGTGCTTGATAGTGTAAAGAAATTCATGTGTACCTGAAGCATACTGTGTCTTACCAATACGTGATTTTTGGTGGGATTTAATGGATTTTGAGCCATATCCAAAACAGCTTATACTTTCTCACAATATGATAGATATACAATGCTGTCCCTACTCTCGCTCTCTCTTTCTTTCCCTCTCTCGCTCGCTTGCTCTCTCACTCACTCACATATCAAAGTGTTAGGGCAGATATAACAATGGTTTGAATAGAGGATATGGTTTCCTCCATGAATAGCTCGCGGGTAATAACTTGCACCGATCTCTTCGTAAAACATACTGAGAGCAGTAACCTGTACAGATTCAATGTAAAATAGTTTTCAAATATTCCCATTAAACTTTCCTACACTTTCTGCAATTCCGGTTTGAGGTGCAGGATATTCCCTGTGCCTTTCTCTCCACACTAAATAAGTCCGAAGAGCAGACGGGCGATAGCTGTGGACAAATGGATTTAATATCCTATACACCTACATCAGCTCTGCCTAAGAAACCAACCAGACCCTATAAATGTGGTGTATTAACTGGTTAGATTAATGATGTTAACAACGAATCATACCGCCCAGATCATCAAACTTTTGGCGACTTCCTCTCCCATAAAATCGAGAAGAATTTCTATTGACGTGTTGGAAATTATGAAACTTGTCAACAGCGACAGCGGTACCAGGAATGCCAAAGAACTGAAGAACATACGCTTGATCCAGGCTGCCCTGTTCTTCGATTTCTGTTCACTGACATAGAAGACAGGACAGAGTTACTATCCTAAACAGCCAGCGGAACACAGCTTCCAAAAACTCTCCAAATCTCCCTGCTAAGCGACATTCAGTACTCCCATGAGGGAAGGTTGGATACAGGTTTTCCGAATCGAAAACAGATCTCAGTTAATGAGTCGCGCAGTCAAAGACAGGCAATCCAGGTTAAGCTACTTGCGACGCTAATTTGACGACGGTTCGAATAAATACGTCGCAATCTTCCTTTTTATTAAATCCATGATGCACAATGGACAGCAAATAGATTATCATCTTTATCCACACCATCGTGCGATTAAAATAGCGCCGCTCCCACCTTTGTCGACTTTATTCTTGAACGTCTTACCGCATGCAATTATTTGATTTTGATTTTATTTGTGTATTTGATATTTTAGATTTTAATAATCATCTTTAAAGGCGCTGCTAGATTAAAACTCATTTTCGACCATTTAATTCCCACCGTCATACCCTTAAATATTATTTTTTTAATTGTAATTATCCATAAGAATGCTTGGCTCAACCATTTTCTGATGTCTATAATTTACCTTTCGCGTTGGAGGCAATTTCATCTTGAAATGACGCGGCTAAATGGTAATTAGCGGGTTAGTCACGAGGTTTCTGCTCCGCTTGATAACTTGCATGATTACTTGCTTTGCAAGCAGTACTCATTCCGTCAGAATGAGGCCATCCAGCCCATTTGATCTACGCTGTTTCCCGACAAAGCAACCCCATCAGCACTATCCCCCCTTCTTACTCCCCCTACTACGTCAACTTACACTTTATCGGATACCCATAAACTCTCCTTTGATCCTTTCCCCACTTTTCTACACTATGGGGTAATTTGCGGCAGTTAATTAAAAATCCAGCATGTTCTTGGGATATTGGAGAAAACCGGACTATCCGACGGAAATCGATGTGGTTCCGGGGAGAACTTGAAATGCTACACTCAGAACCCATGGTCAAAATGGAGCCCTGAAGCTGCGAGACAGCAACACTCAATGTTGCAACACTGTCTACCTTGACTGGAGAGCATAGGTATCCTTAACGACGCATGTATTAATCGCACCTTGTGTTTCTGAGTTGCATTCTTATTCTTCTCTTTCCCACATTCGAGTTTTTCTATAAGAGGCCTCGGTAAATTTATCTATATAACTTGCTCCCTTAAAGTTGTGCAACTAAGTTCAGTTTCATTGTAGTGTTTAATACTGAATTCAAGAACCTTAATGGAACTATATTGTTGTTACCTGCGTGTACGGGTCCTGTGAATATCAACAACGCATGTTATTACTATTGTTTAACACAATAAAATGTGGCATGAAGCTGAATTCAGTGTTTAAAATAAAGAGAGGGAACGAATAATTCATTGGTTGAAAAAATCTGAAAGAAATAGATTTCAAAGATCCCCTTATATTAAGAGAGATACTGAGTGCGGCGGGAAGGTTTATGGAGGGAGTTCCAGAGGGTGGTGTGCCAGGCAAGTTCAAACATCGCAACCTTGGGGAACGAAGTAAGGGCAAGATATTTTAGTGGACATTGTTGTAAAAGCAATCTTAGGGCAGATTTACACATACGGATAGGCCAGAGGTATGGATTTTAAGAATGAAGAATTGAACAGTTCGTGTTGACAGACGTGGATAAACTGGAGAACAAATAGAAGTTGGCGTGACCTAAGTTACTGGCGCCAGTGTCAGATGAGTGAGTTATGTAGGGTGGAGGAGAGGCCAACAGAAGGACATTTGAATGGTCGAGTCATATCTGAATGCTGGTGACGTAAGTTAATTGGTGAAGTTTCAACAGAAGATGGGAAAGGAAGGGTTGAAACCTGGAAAATTAAGATCAAGTATGTTCCCGTTACTGGTTTATCCTTCTGTCCAATAATTAGTTCTTGCCAATTTTATTGAGAACGTTTTATGCGCCCATATGTACTTCAGACAATTCTAGATCCAGCTGTAACGTACAAAATGTGTATTTCTCAATGAAAGTTGGATGAAATGCGTGTTCCCTCCTATTTCTACAAATCTACGTTGTATATCCTGGTATTCAGAAAACCGCCAAATATTCACTGTCAATTCTTCTGACTAACTGATAAACTTTGAAAAGATCAACTAAAAGTACGATATATGAAAGTTCAATTTTCTCAACTAAATATTCATAATATTCAGCTGGCTCTCTTATCCAGGTGACCACTTCAGTTGTCATACTTATTCCGATGCAGATTACTGACAATGTGATCTAGGTATACTCAGAAACCCAATATTATTATTCTGTTTTACTGCAGCTACCTTGGACACGGCGCACGCTGACATTTCACCTGTTCTCCTTGAGCCGCCGCTGTGCTGCGTGGATGATTAGTCCGCAGTCCTTCTCGAGCTGGTCCAGCGTGTTCTGAACGGTTCGATTTATTGTTTTTTCTATGGTTTCACACACCTCTTGAATCTGATTCACACAACGTGAAGGCTGTCAGTCCAAAAAGCAGAAACAAACGTGAGAACAAAGTCTGATATCATCACATCCAAAACACAAAGTGAGCATTATCTTAATAGACATCGATGACTAAAATGATTCTTCTCCGATCTCTCTCTTTCTCGGCGTATTGAACTGACAACCCGAGCTTGTTTCCTGCGCTATTATGATGGAGGAACTCAGCAGGCTAGGCAGTATCCGTGGAGAAAAGCAAGCAGAATGACAGCAGACGAAACGGAATTGCAATAGTTGCAAAGGGCACTCCATAAGAGGTTATTGTTTACCATCACGAAAAATTAAAGTTGACACAATGTATTAAAACGCTCTTGAATCCGATTTTTGTTTCTTCACGCAGTGATTCGTTCGATAAAGAAACCACAAACCACTTTGTGTTCTGTCGTTGTTATTCTGCTCTGCTAGTCTTCAGGATATTGGTCTAATTATTGTGCTTTCAATTCGGCCTTTAACCAAGATAAGGACGATACATTGAATTAAAAAAACACAAAGAACGTGGTAAAATTCATCCCACTAAGAGAGACTGAAGCTTAATAAGACACGTTTCAGCGCCTTTTCCGGTCTTGTCTCAGGTGAAAGAATGGCACCTGCTGACCTTTGTACCGCTGGGTTATATCAGTCCACTGATTCTCCTCACCCGGCGTATTTGGGAGATCAAAAAAAGTAGTACGCATTTACCTTAATCTCAACCAATTTCAGAGGGGCAACAAAGCAATCTATCCAGAACCAACCAAATACGGAACAGCTGTAAGGGATACTACTTCAATGCCTACCTCCCATGCACAATTCTGTGATTTAGAAACATGTTAACATCCCACCACCCCATTAAGTAGCGTAGTTTGTCACAAATTAAACACTAAAACTATGATCTGTCTTAAGGCCAGTCTACCCCATCATTTACTGCTATTTGCCCAGCAGATTGTTCAGAGTTCCTTTTCGAGTATGTACATTGGAACTAAACACGCAAACTGCACTTGGGGTAGTTTCTACTGGATTCAAATACTTCGTATTACATATTGAATAAGTCATAATCTTACTCTATTTGGATCTGGGATGTAGATGGTTGGCATATCAAAGCCGCATTTGTTCAGCCCTGGTCTTTTGCACAGCTCCTGTACGATCTGCATCATCACTCTCTGAAGGAATCAAAAGAAAACACATAATAGCTGGCATGATTTCCTAGTTTTAGCAAAGAATAACAAATCGGTAGTTAGTAACCCCCTCTGTTATGAAGCTCTTTGTATCCTCCGAATTCCATCCCCCCCCCCCACACACACACACAGACCACCACCACCACTACCATAACTACCAGCTCTACCTCCAAAATAATGCACAACTAATCAACTGCAGTGGAAGGAAAATCCGTTACTTTTCAGCCAAACGATAACGCCTTGCGATTTATTCTGACATAATATCAAAATAATCGCTTTATTAACTGCGGTAAGTAAGGAATGAATGCTCTCAACAATATTATCTGATTCAAATAATACGAAACAATGCTGTTAATCCACGGAGTGGGCAGAATAAACTGTTCTAATTGGCGATCCAGTGTCGATGTCTTGAAACGTTATTTCTACAGCACTTGGCAGAGTTTTAGACTGAAGTTGCAGGGTATATCTAGATTAAGCGCGACAATTTATACTATGCACATATGACTGTCGCCTATGAAAAAAACATTTAAAATCTATTGAAAGCGGATCAGGGTCCCATTCTGATACAGGTCACAATCTCCCACTACGAATTTCCAAAGGTTGAATTCGGTGAGTTAAAGGTTTGCTAATTGAAAATGAAAATTGGTGGACAGTTTCTACAAAGATAGGCCGGCTACGTGGATTGGTAACACACTTAATCTATTACCATGGAGCCTACTCTTCTCATTGACTTCAATTCGTCTGCTCTTACAACAGATCTCAATGGCAAATCTCATTGGGAAAAGCAGGATCACTGCTAATGATGTCCCGCTACTTACGGCTCATTCTTCTGCCCGTCGATCCTACGTTCTCCAAAGCAAAACGTCATGAAATTCAAATTAACCAAATGCAACATACCTATCCATTTATTTATAAGGAACACAAAAATCAAAGCCATGGAAGTGGTTTCATATTGGCGTAATGTTACAAATATGTCTCTTTCCACTTAATGATTTTAATGCCTTGGGAGTATTTCAAATGGTATAATTTAGTCACTTAAAATGAACGTTTTACTAAATTCGTGCGAGGACAGATTCAAAGTTATTGCTTATAGACAGTTCTATTTCATAAATGGATTCCAAATCCTCAACTCTTGCATCCCCGTTAAATTGGAATAATTTTCACTGAATAGCATGAACCAATCACTAAATTTCGGAATGAATGTTTGAAGATTTCCGGCTGTACCTGTCTGTCAGTCTCAGGGCCAGCTTCATCGGCTTTGCTGAGGTAAAACTTCAGCTTATCGCCTTGATTCTCGTTAAGTTTTTCCACGACGTTCAGGGTTCGTTTGCAGAGGGCCTGGCCCATTGGATCAAAGAAGACGAAGATTAAGTCGGCCTGTTCACCTGCAGGTGGAAAGCGAGGAAGCGGTTTGTAACACTCTCACTATTTATGCATTTCCCCTTCTTGAGTCCCATTAACATTCTCACTCGTCCGAATTCTGTACGACAATCAGTCACCTGATCTACCGGAAACGGCACAGATTTCCGTCGAACATACCGTTACAGAGTCACAAGAGTGATACAGCATAGAAACAGGCCCTTCTGCCACTGCGTTTAGGCCGACCACCATGCCTATCCATACTAATCCCACTTCCCTGAATTAATCCCATATCCCTCTATGCACTATTCATTCATGTACCAATCTAGAAGTCACTGAAGTGTTGGTCCTGTTCCTGCCTCCACCACCTGTTGTAGCAGCTCATTCTAGATACTATCTACTCTTTCTGTGAAAAATTGTCCCATCAGATCCCCTTCTCGCTCTCACCTTAAACCTGTGTCCTCTAGTTTTAGACACCGCTACCATGGAAACAGACTCACCTCACAGCCTCCTTCACTCCAGGCTAAACAGAGCCAGCCGATCAAATATTTATAATTCAAGCCCTCATCATCATGTTAATCTTTTTCTTCCTTCTCTCTGGTTTAATCACACCTTCCATGTAGTCTGGCGACAAGAACTGCACACAATACTCCAAGTGAGCCTAAGCAACATTTTGTATGACGATAACATGACTCCCAACACTTATATTCAATGCTCCTCCTATGAACAAAAGCATACAGCATGATTTCTTCACCATTCTGTCTACCTGTGTTGACACTTCCGTTGAACTAAGTGCGCACCCCTAAGTCTCTCTGTTAAACAACACTATTCAGGGCCCTGCCATTCAGTGTATTCCCTGTTCCAATTGAACTTCCCAAAAATGCATGACTCTTCCCTTGTACGAGTTAAATTCCATCTGCTGTTTCCTTGACCACTTTCGGAGTTGATCTACATCCTATTGTAACCTTAGACAATTTTCCTCATTGTCCACAGAACAACCAATTTTACTGCCATCCGACAACTTACTAGTCATGCCAACTACATTGTCATCCAAAACGTTAATGTACATGACAAACAATACAGGACCCAACAGCGATCCCTGTGGAACACCACTGGTCACTAGTCTCAATCTGAATACTTACCTCCAACTACCACCCTCTGACTCTTACCATTAACCTAATTCTTTACCCAATTGGTTAGCTCACCATTGTTCTCATATGCTCTAACCTTCTGGGCCAGCCTACCATGAGGAATTTGACAAAAGCCTTTAGCCACGGAGAAAACCTCTTAGTCACTTAAAATGAACGTCTTGCTAAATTCGTGCGAGGACAGATTCAAATCTATTACTTATAGACAGTTCTATTTCAGAAATGGACTCCAAATCCTCAACTCTGTCATCCCCATTAAATTGGAATAATTTTCACTGAATAGCATGAACCAATCATTAAATTTCGGAATGCATGTTTGAAGATTTCCGGCTGTACCTGTCTGTCAGTCTCAGGGCCAGCTTCATCGGCTTTGCTGAGGTAAAACTTTAGCTTATCGCCCTGATTCTCGTTAGGTTTTTCCACGACGAGAAAACCGCTACCATCCCGCCCTCATCAGTCCTCTCGGTCACCTCTGCCAAAAACTCAAATTCGTGAGACATGATTTCGCATGCACAACGTAGTATGTCCTTGCCTTTCCAATGCAAATAAATCTGTCTTTCAGAATCCCTGCGAATAAATTTCCCACCTCCAATGTTAGGCTCACCGCCTGTGGTTGCCTGACTTATCCTTGCTGCCCTTCTTCAGCAAAGGCACAAGAGTAGCTTTTCTCCAGTCTCTCACCTGTGGCAAGCAAAATACAAATATTTCTGCGAAGGCCCCAGCAATCTACCCCTCCCTTGCTTCCCATAACATCCCAGGATACACCTGGTCACGTTCCACCTTTATACCTTTTGTAATCTCCAGCAGCTCCTCCTTCATAATGTTAATATGCTCCAGTGTATCACTGATTCCTCCCCTCAACTTTTTAGCTTCCACGTTGTAAACACAGACAAGAAACATTCAGTGAGACCTTCCCTCATAGATTACTACACTGATCCTTAAGGGGACCTACTCGCTTCCTGACTAGTATTTTACTCTTAGTCTATATATAGAATCTTTCAAGATTCTCCGTTGTTTTTTTTCTGCCAGGCCCCTTTTTGCCCTCGTAATTTCCTTCTTGAGTGTACTCCGTTATAGTCCTCAAGGTATACACTTAACCCATACCTGACAAATGTCTCCTTCCTTTTTCATGACTGGGCCCTCAATATTCTCGTCAGCCGAGGTTCCCTAATGTTGGTAGTCTTGTGTTTCACACTAACTGGCACTAAACTTTTCCTACCATACTTTTAAAAGCCTCGCACTTGCCAGACTTCCCTTTAGCTTCACACAGCCCTATTCCAATCATCCTTAGGGAGTCTCTGCCTGATGCTATCGAATTTAGTCTTCCTCAAATTTAGGACCAACTTGAGGACAATTCCTATCCTTTGTCCTATCATGTAATTCGATATTTCTAATTTCTTATGACTATTCATTTTATATCCTATTTTTCTCCAGGTTCCTGTGGAAAGATGGTTGCTTCTATCATTTTGGCAGAAGCCGTTTTCTGAACAATGTCCTTCCTACTCTTCTTTAGATATTAGGTCATAGAGTCATAAGAGTCATATAGCAATACAACATGGAAACAGGATATTTGGTCCAACTTGTCTAACAGAGCTAATCCGGTTTGCTTGCGCTAGTCCCAATTGCCTGCTCTCTACCACTTCTTCTGTCAGCTCGTTCCATATACACACCACACTCTATGTGGAAAAAGTTGCCCTTCAGGTCCCTTTTAAATCTTTTCTCACTCACTTTAAATCCATGTCCTCTAGTTTTAGACCTACTCTGGGAAAAAGACGGTGGTCATCCACATTATCTATGCCCGTCGTGATTTTATATGCCTCTATCAGGTTACCCCTCAGACTCCTACACTCCAGGGAAAAAACGTCCGAGCCCTCCCAGCCTCTCCCTATAACTCAAACCCTCCAGTCCTGGTAATATCCTCGTAAATCTTTCTAGCACCATTTCCAGTTTAATTACATCCTTCCTAGAGCATGACGATCAACACGACACGCATTACTCCAAAAGTGGTCCTAGAAACGCCGTGTACAGCTGTAAAAGGACGTCCCAACTCCTGGACTCAATATCCTGACGGTAATGAAGGCAAGCGTGCTAAATGCTTTCTTCACCACCCTATCTAAACGTGTCGCCACTTTCAAGGCACTATGTATCTGAACTCCAAGGTCTCTGTAGAGAAGGCCGTGTTTCGATTGATTTCTAATTTCTGGTATAATTAAATATTAGCAGTAATATGTGGGCAATCGTATGTTCCCTGACTGCATCCAACAGCATGGATTAAAATGAGTAGTGACGCCCACCAAATTATGATTCACATCCTGCCGATTTAGTGTACTTGATCTGGGCTGGCATGGATGAATATGTCCAGCTCACATCTTAAACAACTTGGTAAACACTCAAGCTGTATCAAAAAACACCACCACCTTATGTTCAGGCCAACTAGTGCAGGGCGACAAATTATGGTGCTACTTCGTCAGATTAGAAGAATTAAGTGCACTGGTAGCAATATACCAATTCGTTTGTTGTTAGTACACAGTGTGAACATGCCGGAGTTACCAACCCCACCGCCCTTCCCCCTCGCCGACCCCACCCCATCCGTATTAGTGAAATAGGAATCGCATAGTATAGGTGCGGCATCCGGCGCTACCATTAGAATAAATTGTTCAGGGACGACATAGTTTCCGCCTCTGTTATGTACAGGAGTATTTCAGTTACAATCTGAAAGTTCTTCCATTAATAATACTAACATTGACAAGATAAACCAACTTAATTATTTGAATACATATTGCAGAGCTCACATCGGGAGATGGGGTTCGAACACATCTCCAGATTAATAATTTTTCAGTGTTTAGGATTTTAATCCGGTAAGAAACTACTATGGTGCAGCACTGCCTTTAGCATATTGGCACTGGAAGGACTGAAAAGGTTAATATCTTACCCAGCTGGACAAGCGCTTTGTCAACATCGAACTCATAAGTCATGTCTCCATCAACGAGTCCTGGGGTATCGATAAAGAGCACTAAATTAAAATTCTTCTGCTTGGAAGTGCTGACCTCGGTGGACAGGTACTGTTCCAATCCTTGGAGAATACAGAGCGGAAAGTGAACATGACAATCAGGATACGTTGCTTCATTTTTCTGTGCAATGTCAGGAGAGGAACCGTATATTTCATACCGCTAAATACATCCTCTGTGTAACACCACCCCTTCATGCCAATTATTTTCAAGCAGTAAACATTTCAGATGTATTATCCCACGTGGAATATACAGGTCCACAATGTCATACACGATTTCTGAAACACCTTACTTAGCTGAGAAATTCCTATGTGCTACTTTTTTTTTCCCAGCAGATCCTTGTCAAGTCTAATAGTTAAAATAACTTCCTTATTGTCAGACCTTCAGTTTATATGTTTTCCTTTCAAAATTCCTGATCTTTCTGATGTAAGACAATGTCCATGTGCGCATCGTGTTGTACTGACAATCTCCAGGCAGTGGTAGCTCTATCTTACTACAGTTACCATCTACTTATTCAATAATTTCTTTCCAATGCTCCTGCAGAACACATGGTTATCCTATCCTGATTTAAAACTTGTTTTATAAAGACCTTGTTGGATGAAGCCATTTTGTTTCCTTTTGTGCATCCCTTTTACCTAACATTCAACCTTATTTAAAACAAAATATCTGCTACTTTATTTCTCTTCAAGCCCACCTCCACCCCGCATCACTGTCTTCTCTAACACGCGCACTGGCAATATTAACATTGTTATCCTTTGTTCAAACCTCTCTGGAACCTCGAATATGCTCATCTCCAGCCATATAACATCCTTGCATTCACCTTGCAATCTAGTTTGGAAATTGGAATACGACCAGAGACCTCCTGCTAAAACGACATATTTTTTAATTCAAAGCGCTGTTCCCAGTTTTCTCTTCCTTTCCATTAAGAGTGGCATAAAATGCAATGTACTAGAGGGTAAATGAATGAAGATAAACCCCTCCTCGCCCCCAAACAAACAACTGGCAAACAAGGTCAAAGCATCCCCATTGAATCATTTCCTTCTTACCCTATTTCCATGTCCTCTAGTTTTGTCTTCCTTAATATGGGGAAAAGTTTCCTGAATCTACATGATTTATACCCCTCCTAACTTTATATAGCTCAATCACAACCTCTCTCCTTCAATATCCTCCGTCCAGGGAGAAAAGATCTAGTTTATCCACCCTTTGGTTTTAACTGAATTTCTCCATCCCAAGCGACACCCTGGTTTATCTTCTCTACACTCTCTCCAGCACTATCAAATCCTTTTTTTATACTTTGTTGACAAGAACTGAAAACAGTACTCCATTTGAGGTCCGACAAAAGTTTTCTAAAGCAGGAACAGAACCTCCCTAATTCCGTATTCAGTACTCCAACTAATGAAGGCCAGAATCCCGTATGCCTTCTCAACGAAGTTGTCTACAGGCATTGCCACTTTCAAGAATCTAAGCATCTCCGAGCTCCCTCTGTTCTTCAAAGCTCCCTAAATGCTACTGTTCATGGTGTGTCCCCTACCCTCATCAGTGCTCCACAAATGCATTATCTCACATTTTTCTGGATTAAGCTCCATCTACCAACTGAGCCCATTGCGCCAAAACATCTCTGTAGCCTGAGACTACCTTCCATACCATCAACAAGTTTGCCAATCTTCGTATCATCTGCAAACCTACTGATCTTGCCCCCACATCCACATCCACATCCAATTCATTCACGTGTATCACAAACAACAAGGTCCCATCACCGAACCTTGTGGGACACCACTAGTCATAGACATCCAACCACAGAAGCAACCCTGTACCAGCAGATTCTTGTCTCTTATTGAAAATCAATTTTGGATCATTTTGCCATCTTGCCCTGGATGTCATGGGCCCTAACCTCTTCAAACAGTCTTCCATATGGGACCTTGTCAAAAGCTTTACTAAAGTCCCTGTAAGTCACATCTGATGCCCTACCCTCGTTCAGACACTTTGTTATTGCTTCACAGAATTCAATGAAATTGGTCAGACAGGATCTGTCCTTGACAAAGCTACGGTGGCTGTCTCTGACTAGTCTCTGCCTTTCCAAATGTTCATTAATCCTCTCCTTCAATTTTCCCTACCTCTGATATTAGGCTCACAGGTCTATAGTTATCAGGCTTTTCCTGACTGCCTTTCTTGAAAACCAGGATCAGTTTTCTGTCCTCCACAGTCAGCTGATACCTCGGTTGCATCCGGTGAAGATTTAAAAATCTCAGCCAGAGTCCCAGCAATCTCTTCCCTTGCCTCCCGCAGCTGCCTGGGATAAAACCCCTCCAGTTCCGGTGATGGATCCACTTTGAAGCAAGTACTTCCTCTTTATTTATGTAGACCTGCTTATATGAATATCTCTTCACTGAATTCTACAACTACAAAGTCTGCTTCGTTTGTGAATGCCGATGAAAAACATTCATTGAGGACCTTCTGGCTCCACAAGCAGATTGCCTTTGTTGCCTCAAATTTCTTCTGGCCATTCTTTTGCCTGAATATACTTGCAGAATCTGTTCGGATTTCCCTTAACCCTGTCTGCCAGTGATTTCTCGTGACCTTTCGTTGCCTTGCTAGTTTCCTTTTCAAGTGCCTCTCTACACATTTTAAACTCTTGACAGCCCTCCACCGTCATTAATTCGCTATACCTGCGATATGTTTGCGTATTTTTCATTATTCTACACTCCATATTTCTCGATATACAGGATTCCCTATGATTGTTACCCTGGATTCATCCTTAAAGGAACATGTTGGCCATGAAATTACAACACCTAATCATCCGATGGTAACTCTGTTGATCTTTTCAAAAATATTGTCTTTGACTTTTCATTTTCCTCGCTACAATCCCTGTGACCCCTAGCTTAGCACAAGAACGATTTTGCATGAACAATGTTGGAAGGGGAAATATCTCTGCTTTTCTTCTTGTTGCCCACCTCTGTCTTTCGCTCATCGTCGTACTTTCTTTGTCTCGCACTTTCATTTACCCTGTTCATTTATCCTATTTACAATGTACGTACCAAAACTTTCCTTTTTAAATACAGTTGCACTTCCTGTACATCGACCACCAATTCAATGCATAAGGGGCTTTGCAAACGTTCTCCGGCAAGTATTGTCCTTTTAGCGTCCAGTCCATCTAATGACAGATTGCTTTGAGATGTTGAATACTATTTTGCAATCTGTTTGGAATTGTTAATTAATCTGGAGTTCTTGATGACTGTGGCTTTATTAGAGAGAGATAAACTGCAGGGAGAGCCTTTCCTCGCCTGTTACCTGTACTATAAAGTTGGTGTGGGTTTACCTTTGATCTGTTCCAGAGATTGGAAATGCGGGTAGAGGTGGAGTGTGGCTTTGCCCTGTAAATATAATTAAATGAGGCGATTAAAATCACGCCAGCCCCTTAAATATTGCAAGATTTCCACGTTGCAGCACCTTATTCTAATACCTGTTGCAGAACCAAGATCTAGTGATAATGAGCGAAGGTGTATAACTGTTACTTACAGTATTTACTTAACTAAATCAGTGATTATTGGAGTGACACCCACGTAATCAGGCACATGGCCCCCACATTCTTCTCACATGCTCTTGCTGACTATTAAACATACACTAAGCCAATTTATTCTCCCCCATTCCCTTCAAGTCCCCCACCTCTACCCCTACCCCAAAATCCTACTACTACGAGTAACAATTAATTCTGGCCAATTAAGCTACCAACTCGCGCGTGATTGGGTTCTGGGGAGAAACCAGGGCACCTAGAGAAAACTTACGTGATCCAAGCATGAAGATACAAACTCCACACAGACAGCACCAGAACTAGTTGGAGCTGTGGGGCAACAGCGCTACTAACTGGTCCACTGTGCTACCCACCAACGTTACTGTTAAATAATAAAATCTCGTTGCGATAAATTAATCGAAGCCTGGTTTCTGTCAGTTCATCAGTTCCGTCGCACAATCAACGAAAGCCAATGGCGCGCAAGACACAATGGAGTTTCTTCACACATTATAAAGTTCCAAGCCGATTTTTATGGCTGGGGCCAGCACCCTTACAATTAACCGTAGAAGAATATACCTTTAAGTATACAGTTTAACGAGTATCCGATTGTGATATGCACAGGGTGGTATTTATTGAAGTTCCCCATCAGTCGGAGATGCAGAACGACAAAGAATTTGGTGGCCGTCATGGAATTACTTACCGTGAGCGATTCCCTTTTCTTGCCACTGGTAATGAAAGTAAATCCTTGCGTTTCTGTTGCAACTCCTGTTTTCTGTATATGTTCTTCTATGTACCTACAAAATGATGACAAGGGTTTTGTCCAACTCGACGGTCAGATAACTCTCCTCCTTCTGTTTATACCATCTAGAGTTGGAATCTTTCATTAGTAGATCCTCGCCACCCGGTCTCTGTTGGCACCGCCACATGCATCATTCAGACACCCTGGTCTCCATCCTATCACAGATATCCCCTTATTCTCCACGCTCCTCCCACCTGTCCGCGATTTGAAACATATGGTGAGCTCTACGTTTTCGCAATTCTGATAAAAGATCACTTACCCGAAATAGTCACAGTTTCTCCCCTTACAGATCAGGTGCCAGGTGACTGGAGTCAGCCAACATGGTACCTTAATTTAAGAAGGGTATCGAGGATAACCCAGGAAAGTACAGCCAGCGATTCTCACATCAGTGTTGTGGACGTTATTGGGGAAAACCCGAGGGACAAGAATAATCTACAATTGAAGAGGCAGGAATCAATCAGGGATAGCCGGTATGGTTTAGCTGAAGGGAGATCCTGTCCGATAAATTTGATGGAATTTTTCGAAGAGGTAGCTAAGTGTGCCGATGAGGATATTGTGGTTGCTGTAGTCTGCATCGACTTCAGTAGACTGCTGACAAGGTCACACGTGGGTGACTGTTCCAATATGTACGAACCCATCGGATCCAGGACAATCTGGCATATACGATCCGAAATTCGTTTGGTGATTAGAAGGCAGAACGCCGTTCTCGAGGGGTTTTTACCGTGAATAGAAGCATCTGACCAGTTGTGTATCACAGGGATTAGTGCTAGGATCCTTACTCTGTTATACACAGTAACAATCTGAATGTGAATGCAGGAGGCATGATTAGTAACTTGGTACATCTCACGAAAATTGATGCTGTTTTTGATAGAAAATTAGTTTCAAGCTACAGAATGATATCGATGAGTTAACGAGATGGGCAAAGCAACAGCACCGTGAATTTAATCCTGGATACAAAATGAAGCGATACATTTTATTTTTGAAGCTCGGATAAGGTAGGACTCTGGAAGTTACTGAGGAACCGAAACACCTTTGCAAAGTTTCCTGAGGAATGTGGCACAGACGGACAAGATGGTTAAGAAAGCATGATTGGTATTTGTTTTCATTAGCTGAGCAAAGAATATAAGAGCAGGGTGATTATTATATAACTGCATAACACAGTACTTCTGCCATAGCTGGGGCATTGTGTCCAGTTCCGGTCACCACACTGTAAGAACAGGTGATTGCACTCTATAGGTTACAGAGGAAATTCGCTAGGATATTGCCTCTGGTGAAGAGTTTCAGTTGTGAGGAGAGAATAGATAGGCTGAGTTTGTATTCCTTGCGGCATGGAAGTCTGAAGTGGGGCCTAATAGCGGTGCGCAAAATTATGCGGGATATAGAGGGAGCAGATAGTCAGAAACTTCGAGATTATTTCCCTTAGGTGCCTATAACCAGAGGGGATAGGTTTAAAGTAAGAGATCGGAGATTCAGAGGGGTTTTGGGGAAGATGTATGTCATCCAAATTTTGAACGCTTTGCCCAAGCATTTTGTGGATGTAAATACTCTCAGAATATTTGGATGAACACTAAAAACGCATGGCATAGAAGGCAACAAACGGAATGTTGAAAAATGGCATTAGATAAGATAGAGATCTGGTACTCGACACGGATACGGCAGGCCTGAGGACATGTTTCCACGTTGCATGACTCTAGATCCTTAGGGGATATTGTTTGACCTGCTGAGCATTCCCAGCATTCTCTTTTTCTTAAAAAAAATATGTGACAGGGTTACTGCAGGATGTTCTGAATTATTGGCCAGAACTTTGGAACAGTCATCCAGAAAAACAATCCGAATCCCGCCATAGCATTTGACGAATTAAAATTCTAATATGTAAATGGAAAATAGTAAGTTAAAAGAAAATCTCGCAGTAACGTTATCTATGAAACTATAATATTACGCAACGTCAACCCCCACCCAGAGTAGAATATCACTGCTTTTACTCGTGCTTTTCATGATTAAATTACAATGACTATTTCTGTTCTACTGACCAGACTATATCATCCTGCGTTCTAAAGCGTCCCTCCTTTCCAACAGCCACACGAGCATACGATTGGAGTTTTAAAAATGGAACAGACGTCATAGAGAGGAATGCCTTTGGAGGATTTCATGTGCATTTCCAGAAGGGTATGTTTTGCACATGACTTATCAGCAAAAAAAAAAGAAAAACCGGGAAACTTCCAAAACACTAGAAATGTTCATACTTTGAAAATCAAGATTATCAGGCTTTTTATTGGCGAGGAATTCACAGGGGGAAAAAAATCAAGGTTCGTATACTGTATATAATCAACTGACACATCACAGAACAGCAGAAGACGTTCGAGAGGTTCCTTGACTCCGCTCTCTTACATGCTTCCGAGGTTGCTTTCTGAAGATCTGATTTCACTGTTCAATGCACGTATGATTCTCTGAACTATCTGTTGGAACACCATCGTTGTGCACACCAAGGGCACCAGGGCTTGGCGCATACAGTACCTTGACGGTGTTGGACGGAGAGTTTTAAATACAAAGTTAGCTCCGTCTGATTTTACCGCCAAACAGGGCCAGGGTATAGCAAAGAGCCGGGCAGAAACCCGTTACACCAGGCACTTAATTATATCGCGATTTAACCTCTTTCCTGTAAAATTCTCCGTAACGAGAATGGATGCAATTCCGGTTCTTGCTACTTTTGTGCCAATCAATTAAAAATCTTTAGTTTACTCTTCTTTAACAAACTTCTTTGAAATGCCTTCTCAAAAAAATCACATTAACTGTCTCTGGTTATAGTTTGTTTATCCAATTCGTCACGCTTCCGAATGGAAGGAGTGCATCCGCAGCACGTTACTTTGAAGATATCTGCGCCCGGCTGTCTTTAGTTGACTCTTACGTGCCACAATTTAGATGTAACTCTTGTCAACATCACACGACGTCTTCTGGAGGTTATCGGCAAAGAAAGAGAGGAAATAGACATGACCTTTTCGCTGTTCTAAATGAAAGCTCGTTCTTACCAATTGATGAAGGAACTCTTGCCGGCCGAGTGGTTTCCCATCAGCATCACCGTAATCTTCTTCCTTGGAGCTAAGAGACCTAGATCCAGTCGGCTGGCGATGCGCACCAGGCCTACCAAAAGCAAAAGGATGTGTGGTCACTGCATTCAAAGTAAATCTTAACAAAAGGTCACTTACTGCCTAGACTACAGTTATATTGTTTATTCCTCCATCCTTCCTTTAATATATGTAATCGAATACCAAAAAGGAAAGCCTAAGCTGCAGATAACAGAAATCCTAAATATAAACGAAACTCTGGAAATACTCAGCTGTTCCCGTAGTGATTCTGGAGAGAAAGGTAGCATTTTCAGTGATATCCTCTTTAACCTGGCACACTAACTTCTCTCTATCGACGGACGCTGCCAGACCTGCTGAGTATTCTTCATATTTCATGATCTACCTCTTACTTGTGAATCCAGTTCCTATTCCTCCACGCATTATTTTCTGTCCCACTTTCACTCTACCGATGTCATTCCCATTCTCTAACTCTTAAGTAGCAATCACTTCAAAGCTACCCACCTCACCCCTAAATGACTCAGATTGTAAGGTTCATTTCTACTCGTTCGATCTGAAAATGCACTGAAAATTGTGAATTTAATTCTCATTCCCTCACGTTGTAAATCTCGTCCCCACCCTCTACTCTCTGGATATCTACCCTATTCACCGAGCATTTCGTTTTAATTCACCAATTTTACAGATATTTCCGCCAATCTCCCACTAGAGGAACACAGTCTAATCTCTCTTTTTTCTGATAATCTCATTCCCATTTCTTAACCCTGAGAGTGACCCATTCAGTTACTCTAAGAACGATACTTACATTTCCTCACATATTGACTGTCACTCCATTACGTCACTCTGTAAATCTTGTAAATCCGCGCTGCAAATCTTCTTCCTCGTCTCTCACTCCTACTTTATGACTCTGAGAATCTCACATCCATTATCTCACTTACACAGTGTCACCAGGATTCCCTCAGTCTGAGAATATCACTTCCTTCACTGAGAATCCCATTCCCATTTCCATATTCTCAATGTCTTACTTCCATCCCCTCACTTCTTAATTGTCACCACAATTCCCTATTCTATGAAAGTCAATTCCATTCTCTCACTGAGATTATCACGTTAATCCCTCCACTTTACCTACCCCCTCATTCCACCACTCTTAAAAAAACTCATTTTCAATCCCCCTCTTAAACCGTTCTCTTACGGGGAAAATAACACTCCTGTGCACCCACTCTTGAATCCCGTTCCCCCCCCCCCAGTACTTCTGAGAACCATATGTCGATTCACTTCCCTTGTTAACCACTTCACTTCGAAAATTTCATTCCCGTCTCCGAATCTCACTTCGGTTTCAGCATTCAGAAGAGTTCACTCCTATTCTTTCAAGCTGCGAATCTTACCCACATGACAAAACTATGTAAATGTCACTCTTATTCTGTTAAGGATATCGGTACCACACTATAATCCCATTTATTCCTCCGGAGAATCTCATTCTCACTGCATTACACTGAGCACCCTATCTTTAATCTCCATTATAGAAAATCTCACGCTATTGCCACATTCTGCAATTTTCACCCCTCTTCCGTCTCTGATGATGCTCATTCAGAGAATCAAACTCCTATTCTATCACCCCAAGAATCAAACTCCCATCCACAGATTTTGTTTAGCGTATCTTTCATTCTGTGAATCTTATTCCCTTCGCTTAGTTCTGAATCCCAATCCCTCACTTCCATATTCTTATACCGACTGTCACACTCCTCTAGCCTCACTCTGAGATTCCCAAGGATATCTCCAGATTGAGAATCTCACACCTTCCCCTGACTGCCGTCCTCTCACTTCAAATTGTCACTATATTCTCTCGTAAACCATTCCCTCATTTTGGGAAACTCACTCTCATTCCCTTACCACTATTCCCAGATTTTTGAACTGCACTTGTTTCCAGATTCTGATGGAACTAAGCCGATTCTGCCTCTCATAGAATATCACACACTTTCCAACAATATGTGGATTTCACTTCCATTTCCTCGCCTGTAAACCATTATCTACGAGAAACTTACTCAGTAAACCCCATTCCTATCCCCTATCTGGGAATCTCACTGGGAATTTCGCCAAATTGTGAATTTTACTCCACTTTCTTATTCTTTACTCCTTCACGCTCAGTCCACATTGAGAATTTCACCCCACTTACTTCCCATTTACAACCCCTTTCGCTAAGATGTGGATTTTACTCATTTACCTTACGGTAAATCTCACACTCGGCCCTTCAGTTACAGAGTTCCTCATCCTCAGAATCTATCTTACGTTTCCTGACGGAAATTCACTGCCACTCTTCATGTGTAAACCACTTCATCATCGGTGAATCACTTTCTTATCCCCTCGCACCTATGTTCACATTCTGTTCATGGAAAATCCCATGCAAATTCCCCGTTTTAGAATCAAACACCCGCCCCCCCCCCCCCCCAATTCTCTTCTCTCACCCTCATTCTCTTTGATAATCTCACTGACAATCGTTTTCTTCTGATATTAATCCCTGACTCTGAAAAAATCACTATAATTTTCTCACTAGGACGCTACTCCTGTTCCCTTAATTTCCCTAATCGCATTTCCTAACTCTAAGAATGGTTCTTTATATTCCCTCATTCAGGGAATCTCGCACTTTAACCACCCCGAATTCTGCAAATCTCACTCCTCTCCCTTGCTCTATAAATTCCATTGCCATTCCTGGCACTTAGGTACAACTATCTCACTTTGAAAAAATCTTTCGCATTCAATGACTGAGAATTTCTCTTCCACTCTCTGTCTCTAAACCATCCCCACTTCCATTTCATCTCATTGCGATTGTTACTTGCAGTTCCTTACTGACAATCTCAGTCCATTACACTTCCTGAGAATTTCGCTCAAATATCCTCTCTCTGTGAAGCTTAATCGCTATGGTCCCACACTTAGATTCATACTCCCATTCCTGACTGAGAATCTCACTCGCGTTCCTTGCCCGTGAGAATTGTATTACTAACTCATCGTTGAAAGGCTCACTCTATTTCCTCCCTTTCAGGGCTTGTCTCTTATTCCATCTCTCTCTTTCATTCCCATTCCCTCACTTTGAGAACCTCATCGTCAATCCCCCACTGAGAATGTCACTTATTTCCCTCTTTCCCTGCTTTTCACTCCCATTACCTCACTCCAGGATTTCACACTCAAAATCCTACACACTCCCTCATTCTCAGACACTCGCTTCTATTGTTCAATTCTACGAATTTCTATAGCATTCCTTCAGTCGAGGGATGGTATTCCATTCAGTCAGTCTGGGAAGTTTACTCCCATTTTCTCATTAATGAACCTTACTCCCAATCTGTTTTCTGAGAGTGCGACTCCTATTCCCTTCTCTCTGCAAAACTCTCCCAGAATCTCTGCCTCATGTACACAAATTGTAAATCGCACTACCATTACTTCATTCTGGTATTTGACTCCTTACGTATTGGAAATTTCACACCCTTCCTTCACTCTGTAAATATCATTCCCATTCTATCCTACAGAGAATCTCATCCTATTTCTAACACAGAATTTCACCTCTATTCTCCCTCTATGAGAACCTCATTCCCAGTCTCCAACCACAAGATTCCTATTCCTATTTGCTCTTTCCGAAGAGTTCACTTTCATTCTCAAATTGTGAACTTTATTCCCATTCCCTATTGAAAACTCACTGCCATTTCCTTATCCTATTCTGTAAATCTCTCTCTGTTCCCGACTCAGTAAATCTCAGTCCTATTCTGGCTATATGTTAATCTCGCCCTCTGTTGCCTAGCTGTGCCGAAATCATAGCGGAGTAAGCAAAGTACTGGAATTTCCACAAAGATCAAGTTTAAATTGGTAAAATTGTGTTAGAGGCGTTGTTTTTGTGGATGAGGGAGAGAGAGAGATCAGCAAAATGGAAATCTGCGAAGTCGAATTGGTGCCATCTCTGACATCTTGAAACCCGAGAGCCAAACAGATAATACCAAAATAAAGCCGTTGATTACTGATATTCACTCACGGACTGTGGAAGGATTGCACTATGAGCTATAAATATGCTAACTTTATATTGTCACTAACACACTTACCGCACTCGGAGTCCGTGTACAGCAAATGACATTCCCTCAGGATTTTCTCATTAATTGAAAGACTCATATTTTCCAAAGTGTTTGAACACGATCGCAGGTTCAGGCTTCCTGACATTGCCGTAGTCTGGAGTACTATAGCCTGGTTCAGCCTGGCCCAGGACGAGAAAGCGGATAGCTGACTTGGCTAGTAGACAGGAACATAAATTACAGAAGGCGGAGTTATATGCTGTCGTGTGATTGCTGGACCATGTGCCTGAGGGGAAGGCACCTTATGTGAGTGGCAAGTGCCAATTGTGAGTGCCAATTCCCGAGTGTGATTGACAGACCCTATGTAAGAATGCCAAAATGCGAGTGAGGAATGAACTTTGTGTGATCAGCGGACAAGGTGAGTCACTGGCAGACCTTGAATGAGAACGGAGGTCTGTGTAACAGAAATGGACATTGTGGTAAGCGGCACACGATGCAAATCAGTGTCCTACGGACAGTGTTTGTGAGCTATGCATCATTATGGCTGTGTGATAGACTTCGGCTATGAGTGACAAATGATGTACGCAAACTACAGAAATTGTGTGTAAGCAATGGACTGTGAGTAAATGACATAACCTGTCCACGAAAGAAGATAGCGGTGAGTGAAGGACAATGGGTGTGATTGACGGATCAAGTGTCTAAGTTACAGGTCATATGTTCGACTCATGGACCATTTGTCTGAGTCATGGGCTATCTGAGGCAAGTAGAAGACCACGTGATCCAGCACTAGAGTGACCGACCTCACGTGTGAGCGATGGGCGTTACTTATGAGTGGAAGCCCTGTGCATTATTGACAGACCATGTGCACGACCGGCGGAGCCGGCAAGCCTGGGAGACCATGTGGCTGCCAAGCAGACAAGAAGACCTGATCATATGTACAATTGCCAGATCACGTGAACAGCAAATCATGGTTGTATAGGTAAGAAAACAAGTCTCAGAGGCTCAGAACGTGAGAGGCGTTTCCATGTATTTGGATTTCAGACCACTTGTCTGAGCTATAAACGGTGCTTGTGAATGATGGAGCACGTATATTAGTGCCAGACCTTGTGCGTGAGTGACAGACGTGGTCTGAGTCATGACACGTGTGAATAACACAATGTGGGTGACAGACTATAGCAAAAGTGACAGACCTCTTGAGTGACACAGTAGGCGTGTGGCAGAAAGCTACACGTTTAAGGGACAGGCCTGGTATGTGAACGACAGCTTTGCATAAGTGATAGACCTTGCGTTCGAGTGATGACCCAGCCCCAAAGTGAGTTGTAGACCTTCTGCACAAGTGATGGAACATTGTTCGAATCACGTTGCAGAACACGTGTGAGTAACAGACCAGGGATGTGTGCAGAGCCAAGTATGAGTGACAGAACATTGGTCTGAGTCAAGAACCATGGGTCCAAGTGTGCATGTGCTTGAGTGGCGGACACTTTGATTCAATCGACCACTTGAGTGATGTGCCCGGTTTGCGAAAAAGAGGTGTGTATGACAATTTATGTGTGTAAGAGTTGCCTGTGGGGGGACCATCCATGAGGCAAACCCTGTGGTAAGCAAACTACAGTGTAAAGTAACAGAATAAATGCAACAAACAGAAACTGTGTGCGAGCAACAGCTCTTGTCTGAACAACAAACGACCTGTTTACAGAATCTGGGTGAAACACCTACCACTTGCAGTTATGGTCACCGCATGAGGATGTGATGATGCTGAAGAGGGACTGTACCAGGACCTTGCCTGGATTGGTGTATTTCAGTTAAAGGGAGACTGGGTTTGCATTCCCTGGAGCAGGAAGATGAGGGCTGACGTGACCAGAGGTGCATAAAATTGAGGGGGATAAATCAGTAGGTATTAATGTTCTTTTGCCCCCAATATTGCCAAGACTGGAGGTCTCAAGTTATCAGGAGAGACTGGAACTCTTAATCTGGAACAAAGGATGCTGACAGCATTTTATCAAATCATGAGGGGCACAGATAAGATAAATAGTCAGTCTTTTGCCTGTGATATGAGAGTTGAATACTAGCAGGTATAGATTTAGCAGACCAGACAGACAAACTTTAAGAAGTTGGTGAATATGTGGAACAAGTTGCCAGAGGAAGTGGTAGAGGCAGGAACAATTACAATGAAAGACATTTGGACAGGTCCATGCATAGGCAAGGTTTAAAGGGATATGGGCCAAATGGGACTTGCTGAGGAAGACACCTTGATTGACATGTATGAGTTAGGCTGAAGGGCCTGCTTTAATGTGATATGCACACCTGCCATTTTCAGAGTTATAAGACAAGAAAACAGAGCTAAGGTGACAGGCTGAAAGGGGGCATATCTTCCATGCAAAGTGGTAGGAGTTTGGAATGTGGTGCATTAAGAGTTGCTGGAGGGAGATACTCTGATAGTTAAACATCTGGACATGTATTTAATTCGCAAGACAGAAGGCTACAGACCTAATGCAGGTAAATGGGATTTGTATAGATGGGTATAACAGGTGGCATGGACAAGGTGGCGCAGGGTGGGGGCGGCCTGTTTCTGTTGTGCATGATTTTCTAGCTGTGCCACACATGTAGCTGACAGCAAGGTGCATTAGGGAGAAGTATGTTAGAATCTGTTACTCATCTTCTGTATGTGAATGCAACAGACCCTACAAGTGAGTATGCAAAGAGATCATGGGAGTATGGATCCTTGTTTGAATTACAAAAGTTTTGGAAGTTTAAGGTGCAGGTGACATATATGGCAGAGTATTTCAAAGATTGAAAGTGAAGTGGCACAAGGCCAATGTAGATTGTATGTTGAAGTGGCAGAGAACACAGTGACAGGCAATGTCTATTAATGACAACACAAGTGATAGACTATGTGAGCAGCAGTCTCTGCACATAATTGAATAAGGATTGAATGGGTGGCAGATGGTGTATGAAGGATCATGTACGTGGTTTGACTTAAGCAAATTGATCTTTGCTGAATTGGAGAATGGTACAAGTTACAGAACATAAGAGTCTGGGACCCTGCTTGATGATAATTGCACATGGTAGATGTGATTCTGACTAACAACACAAGGAGAACCTTATTTCATGAGTAATTTTATTCAGCCAATTATAGTGACAAGAACTGAATGGTTCATTTTCCAAAATTGCACTGTTCAGACCCATTCAACTTCCAGATATGAGCATCCACAGATTCTGTTTATGACCTTAAACAAATCAAACAGGAAATTTCATTATAATGAAAGTGTCAAAGGTTGAGACATTTTAGGATAATTATTATTACCAGACATTGTTTGCTTTCTGGCTTCCAGCTAACTTATTGAGGGTAAAGGATAGCATTAACAGACAAATGTTGGGAAGCCCTGGACTCTGTCACAATTCAAATTTGTGGGCAAGCTCAAATTAAAAAATCCACAATTTTTAACATTAGCAGGCAACACTAAATTAGGAATTGACAATAGAAGGCAATTGCAACATTAAATAAATTACAAGGCCATTGTAAATTTGACAGGAGCAGAAAAATTAGATTTCATAAGGCAAATGAATAACTTTGCCTTAAGAGTCAGATTAAAATGTCACATTAATACAAAGAGGGATGCTGCTGAGAATAGGAAACGTTTTAAGATCATATTAAACATCACATTAGGTTTTGTTTAACTGATCAGGTCACAAACCATTTTCCTCTTAGTTTACCATATGTAATAGGTCATGGTTTAGTACAGATGTACCAAATGTCCACTGAAACTTTGTTCTCTTTGGAGAAAAGGTTCAGGGGACGTTTGACAGGTTCACAAGCCCACATCCAGCTTGCATGCACAGGGCCACTAAATGTTAGCAGGTGCTAAAAATTGTAACTTATTTAAGACGTCTATCCACAAAAATTCATCATCTTATGCCTGAGCTTGAAAGCCAGGACTCTAATCTGTACACAAGACCCAACTCAAGTGTATTGCCAAGCACAGCTGCATCACTATCCCAGTGCTTTGAATCTCAATGCTGCAACTCATCTCATGGAAGTGCAGCTAATTTACAGCTGGGGAATTTACATCTCTAGAATCAAGGTCCAACCATCTTTAACTATTGTAGAATAGAGGCCAATGCATAGTTGGAGGTCGAACTCCAAGTCACCCACGTTCACTGAACCTGAAGAATGTACCTTAAATCTTGGCATCTCCTAAAAATCTCCTTTCTAACCTGCCCCCACTGCACACCACTATTCCATAACATCAGAAGGTCCACAAGATCTTAAATGTCAACTACTTCCAATTTATTGGAAGCCACCTTTCAAAGGTAGTGGATAAAATTCACTAATGCCTTCAGTGCACAAGCAGAACCTTTGCACAGGCACAGGAAGCAGCAGCAGGGAGAGTGGAGAGTCACCTAACCCAGCAAGTTTTTTCCTCTCCATTTGTTTTGAGTTCTTCCCCACCTCCAATGCCCCCCCACCCCCCAGCAGAAGGCAGTGCACAGGTGCAGGAAGCAGCAGCAGCAAGAGAGCTGAGAGTCACCTGACCTGATGAGTTCCCACCTCCCCCCCCCCACTGCTTGGGGACTTTAACCAGAAAAGAGGGGTAGGGTCTAGCAGAGCAGCTATCATTGGAGCAGGCTAGAGTCAGGGTGGGAAAATTAGAGGCTTTAATGAGAAGAGGCAGAGGCAAAATAACAGGTAAGAAGGGCAAGTTTGTCCTTTTATTATTGCTGCTTTGGTCTTAGATTTCCTCAGTTCAGTGTAGGCAGGATGGCAGATACAGCAATGGAATGTTCCTGTAGGATGTTGGAATTCATTAAACTTGTTCTCCCTGATGACTACACCTGTGGGAAGTGCAGCTAACTTCAGCTCCTGAAAGACCAGGTTAAGGAGCTGTATGAACTAAGGATCATCCAGGAGGCCAAGTGAATCATAGACAGGACTTCTGAGCAGCTGGTTACACCCAGAGTGCAGGATTCAGGTAGTGGATGGGTGAGCAGAGGGTGGGGTGGGGTTGGGTGGGGTGGGGTGGGTGGGAGTCAGTGCAGGGTCTCCCTGTGGCCATTCCTCTCAGCAACAAGTATACCCCTTTGGATACTGCTGAGGGGGATGACCTATCTGGGCAAGGCAGCAGCAGCAGCCAGGCCAGTAGCACTGCAGTCAGCTGAGGCTCAGGAGGGAAGGGTGAAGTCAGACAGAGCAATGGTCATGGGTATTGGTTTATTATTGTCACTTGTACTGAGGTACAGTGAAAAACTTGTCTTGCACACAGATCAATTCATTACACAGTGCAGTTATATTGAGTTAGTACAGAGTGCATTGACGTAGTACAAGTTAAAAACAATAACAGTACAGAGTAAACTGTCACAGCTACAGAGAAAGTGCAGTGCAATAAGGTGTAAGGTCACAACAGGGTAGATTGTGAGGTCAGAGTCCATCTCATTGTATAAGGGAACTGTTCAATAGTCTTTATCACAGTGGGGTAGAAGCTGTCCTTGTCTGGTGGTACATGCCCTCAGGCTCCTGTATCTTCTACCCAATGGAAGAGGAGAGAAGGGAGAATGACCTGGGTGTGTGGGGTCTTTGATTCTTCTGGCTGCTTCACCAGAGAAGTAGAGGTAAAGACAGAGTCCAAGGAGGGGAGGCTGGTGTCTGTGATGCACTGGGTTGTGTCCACAACTCTCTGCAGTTTCTTGTGGTCCTGGGCAGAGCAGTTGCCATACTAAACCATCATGCACCATAGAAAGCACCCTATCTGGATGTATCAGTAAAAGTTGGAGAGTGTCAAAGGGGACAAACCAAATTTCTTTAGCCTCCTGAGGAAGTAGCAGCACTGGCGAGCTTTCTTGGCCATGGCATTTATGTGATTTGACCAGGACAGGCTGTTGGTGATGTTCACTCCCAGGAACTTGAAGCTCTGAACCCTCTTGACCTCAGCACCATTGATGTAGACAGATACATGTACACCACCCCCTTTGCTGAAGTTATAGGTCATGAGGTCACAGGGGACTTGATAGTTAGGGGGAATAGACAGGAGACCCTGCAACTGCAAGAGATGCCAGGATGGTGTGTTGCCTCCTGGGTGCTAAGGTCCTGGATGTCTCAGCAGTTGCAGACTATTCTTAAGGGGGTGTGGGGTTGGGGGGGCGGGTGAGTGTGAGCAGTTAGGGGTCAGTGCATATTGGTACCAATGACATAGGCAGGAGAGGGGTAGAGGTCCTGCACAATGAGTATAGGGAGCTAAGAAGGAGTCTGAAGAGTAGGACCTCCAAGGTAGTAATCTCCAGATTACTCCCAGTGCTGTGAGCTAGTGAAGGAAAGAACAGTATGATAGCACAGACAGCTGAGTGGCTGGGGAGATGGTGCAAGGGGCAGGGGTTCAAATTATTGGATCATTGGAACCTTTTCTGGGGAAGGAGTGACTCGCACAAGAGGGACAGGGTGCACCTGAACTGGAGAGGAACCAATATACTGGCAGAGAGGTTTGCTAATGCGACTGGGGAGGGTTTAAACTAGCTTCTCGGGGGGGATGGGAACCAGAACAGGTCAGTTAGTGAGGGAACAGGCAGGAGAGCTAACATCAGGGAATGTAGTATTAGGCAGATTCCCAATAACAGATGTGATGGGATGAATGGTTTGAAGTGTTTGTACTTTAATGCTAGGAATACTATGGACAAGAGTGATCAATGGAGAGCATGGATCAGTACATGGAACTATTAGGTTGTGGCCATTACAGAGACTTGGTTGAGGGAGGGACAGGAATAAGTAATTAATGTACCAGGGTTTCAAAGTTTTAGGAAGAATAGAGGGAGTTAAAGAGGGGAGGGGTTGCAATACTAATTAGGGAATATCATCAGTTGCACTCCAGGGAGACAGAGGGCTTGGACAAAGAGTCTATATGGGTAGAACTCAGGAATAGGAAGGGTGCAATCACATTCTTGAGGGTGTACTATAGACCTCTCAATAGCCACTGGGACATTGAGGAACAGACATGCAAACATGTGAGGGAAATGTGTAAAAACTACAGGGTTGTGGTCATGGGAGACTTCAACTTCTCTAATATAAATTGGGAAGTTATTGCAAGGGGTAAGATGGGGCAGAATTTGTTAGTGTATCCAGGAGAGGTTCTTAAATCAATATTGACAGTCCAACAAGGGGAGAGGCTATTCTGGACCTGGTGTTGGGTAATGACCCTGGCCAGGTGACTCACCTATTAGTGGTGAGCAATTGGGAGGGGGGGGTGGGCAACAATGACCACAGCTCATTAATTTTTAGGATAGCTATAGATAAGGATGGGTATGGGACTAGCAGGAGGGTTTTAAATTGGAGTAGGGCTAATTATGAAGGCATAAGGCAGGAACTAAGTAGAGTAAACTTGGACCACCTTTTTGCTGGCAAGTCCACATCAAGCATGTCGAAAGCGTTCAAGGATCAAGCACATAGGGTACAGGATATTCATGTCCTTATCAGGACATGCCTGGCAAAATAAGGGAACCTTGGATGTCCAGAGAAGTGATGAACTTAGTCAAGAAGAAAAAGGACAAGTATGTTGAGCTTCAGAAGTTAGGATCAGAGAGCATGTGAGGAACATAAAGCAGCTAGAAATGAACTCAAAGGAATTAGGGAAGTCAGGAGGGGCCATGAAAAGTCCTTAGGATTAAGCAAGTAGGATTGAGGAGAATCCAAGGGCATTCTATACCCATGTAAGGAATAAGAGGATATCAAGAAAAAGAGTAGGACCACTTAAGAATAAAGGAGTGAATCTTATGTCTGGATGCAGAGGACGTGGGCAAGGTTGTGAATGAGTATTTCTCTTCTGTATTTACCCAGGAAAGGGACATGCAGGATGCAGAAATTGGAACTGAGGGCATAAACATGTCAGGGCATTTAATGAAGCAAGATGGGATCATCAAGCAAGATGGCACTGGAGCATGGCAACTTGTTGCAAGCTGCTTTCTACAGATCTAATTACCCTTACTATAATTGTTCTACACTTAACTTTAAACTCTGTCACTATTACCAATAATAGTCTTTTAAATCTTCTTATAGGGCTGGCAATCTTCCAACCTCCAGGAACAACTACAAAGTGGACCCTATTCCCGGATCCTGAGGGAAATGACCAGCATGGCCCAGGACAGGCCCGTCCACATGGAAGTCTCTGCAGGGCGAGGTGACGTCTGGAGCCCCCCACTGCCAAGACCCGACTCCCGGACCCCACCAGAGCACCCAATGCCGAGACCAGACTTACCGGAGCTCCCGACGCTGTGGCCCGACTCATGGGCCCCAATGGAGCACTCGACGCCGAGAACCAACCTGTGGAAGACGAGTCCCGAGGCCTAACCCGATGAGATCGACTCCTGAGGCCCAACCCGACTTGGGTCAGAGTCCTGATCAGACACGAGGCCAAGGCCCAACCTGACTGGGCACAACACCAGGGCCCCTCTGGATCAGACGCCTGACCCTACGGAGCACCCGGGGCCAAGTCCCAACAGCCCCCGAGACAACTCCACTTACCTGCTGAGGTAGGTCACTCCTCTTCAGGACTCTTAAACCTGTGTGGAAGCAACAACTTGCCTCAAGACAGTAGCATCCACTCCAGGTGCTCCAAGCTTAACTCACAGTCGAGATGGATCCACTCCATGTCTTCCAAATCTGTTCGCTGGCAGTCACTTACCTTCCAGTCCAGGTGAACCTGCTCCAGGTCTTCAAGGTCTGACCCTAAACAATACCTTAACTGGTCATCGCCATGTATCTCCGAAAAGTGGAGAGAGGGCTGGGCTGCAGGTGAGGCTGAAACAATGTGCATCAACACCAGCCTCCCAGACAATCTTGACCCACTGCAGTTCGCCTATCACTGAAACAGGTCTACAGCAGCTGCCATCTTCCTGGCCCTACACTCAGCTATGGAGCATCTGGACAGCAAAGACACCTACATTAGACTATAGTTTATTGACTACAGCTCTGCCTTCAATACAATAATCCCAAGCAAACTTGTCACCAAACTCCAAGACCTAGGACTCAACACCTCCTTCTGTAACTGGATCATTGACTTCTTAACCAACAGACCACAATAACTCCAGCACGATTATTCTCAACACTGGTGCCCCAAAAGGCTGCATCCTCAGCCCTCTACTCCCTATACACTCATGACTGTGGCCAGATTCTACCCTAACTCCACCTACAGGTTTCCAGATGGAACCACTGTTGTAGACCATATCTCAAAGAGCAATAAGTCAGAGTGCAGGAAGGAGATGGAGAGCTTAGTGGAATGGTGTCATGACAACAACCTTTCCCACAATATCAACAAAAGAGCTGGTCATTGACTTCAGGATAGAGGACAGTGTACATGCAGCTGTTTACATCAACAGTGCTTCGGTTGAGAAGGCTGAGCGCTTCAAGATCCTGGGGTAAACATCAACAACCTGTCCTGGTCAAATTACATAGATGCCACAGCCAAGAAAGCTCACCAGCACCTCTACTTCAGGAGGCTAAAGAAATTCAGTTTGTCCCCTTTGACACTCACCAACTTTTATCAATGCACCATAGAAAGCATCCTATCTGGATGCATCACAGCTTGGTACAGCAACTGCTCTGCCCAGGACAACAGGAAACTGCAGAGTTGTGGACACAGCCCAGCCCAGCACATCACAGACACCAGCCTCCCCTCCTTGGACTGTCTTTGCCGCTCACCGACTTCAGGAAGTAGCCAGTATAATCAAAGACCCCACCCACTCAGGTCATTCTCTGTTCTGCCATCAGGTAGAAGACACAGGAGTCTGAGGGCACATAGCACCAGATTTAAGGACAGTTTCTACCCCACTGTGATAAGACTATTGAATAGTTCCCTTATACAATGAGATGTACTCTGACCTCACAGTCTACCTTGCTGTGACCTTGCATCTTATTGCACCGCACCTTCTCTATAGCTGTGACACTTTACTCTGTGCTACCCCAACGCACTCAGTACTAACTCAATATGATTGCACTAATAAATTGACCGGTATGATTGGTATGCAAGACAAGTTTTTCACTGCACTTCGGTACAAGTGACAATAGTAAATCAAAAAAGTAATTCAGTTTCTGCACCCATAGGTGCCTCCCGACCCCTAACAGCTCCTGCACTTTATTTATTTATTTATTTGTTTGTTTGTTTATTTATCACTCACTCACTCACTCACTCCGCAAACTTACACTCGGGCAATTTAACAGCCACACGTGATCCAGCGGGTGTCAGGTGACCGTCACTTGTCACCCAATCCAACCCGAGTCCCACCTCCCGGCTGTGGAACGTTCTGGCTTGCGGTTGGTCAGAAAGAGTGCCAATTTGCTTCATTCAACCAATGGAAAGTGCGGACTCGCCGACGACGCTTCAGATAAATGCGCCGCATCCGTAGTGCGCATGTTCGCTTGTGTTGAGGACGTGGAGGGGACTTGTTTTTTCCATTGGAAGGGGAAGGAGTGTCGTTGGTGGGTGATGTGAGTGTTCGGGGGCCTGGGCCTGGTGACGGGCCTGGGGCTCCCCTGGAAGTTGGGTAGTCGCTTAACGTCCGTCTGTCGTGTGGTGAGTGGCGGTTGGCCAGTGAGGCCTGTGGGTACGGAGCGAGAATGGTGGGTAGGGGTTTAGGCTAAGAGCCGCCCGGTGTCTTTCCTCTGCCAGAGCTCGGCAGGATGTGAAGCAGTTGAGCCCAATGAAGCTATCTGAAATACTATTTACATTAGCTTGCAAACTTGTTTCTATTAGGTAGAAAATTAGACTCTAGCCTTGTAACCGTGTTCCTTTTCATGGAAATTCGGTATACGTTGTAATGGTAAGACTTAAAAGTACATCTTAGGATCTGACGGTTGTCAGCATTTTTACCATGCTTAATGGGATAATTCTATCGCAAAGAGTAGCATGATTATCACCTAAGAACAGCTAATGCAATTTGGACAGGAGGTGAGGAGAGAATTGGAGTATGTTTTTTATGTTATTGCTACTAAGTAAACTTCGTAAAGAATTGCTTAATTTGCAAAAGTTGCTATCTTAAAGTCTGCTGTAGAATCTGGTTATGTGGGGCAAAAAAATCAATCTGTTACGCTTCTTCAGAACTAGTAATAGATTTGAAAATGATCTCGCACAAATTTTGCTTTCAGGCACAATTACTTGTCATAGTTTATTTAATTTCTAGAGAAAATAATGCCATTGGTATGTTTGTGTTCACAATCTGAATATGAATTACGTATAAATTTCTCTCCTCCTCACTGATCATTACAGGTGCACCTCAAGGCTGTATGCTTAGCCCCTTCTCTACTCTCTTTGCTCCAATACCATCTATAAATTTGCTGACAACACAGTTTTAAGCCAAATAACGGGTGGTGATGAGTCAGTGTACAGAAATGGGATAGGAAATCTGATTGAGTGGTTCTGCAATAAGAGCCTCACGCTTAATGTCAACAAAACCAAATAACTAACCCTTGAGTTTAGAAAAGGGAAGTTGGGAGACTGAGTGCCGGTTCTCGTTGCTGATTCATATGTAGGGAAAATAAGCAGCTTCAAATTCCTGGGCATTAAGATCTCGGGTGCCCTCTCCTAGGGCCAGCACGTAGATGCATCAGGAAGGTGGGCCACCTCATCTACTTAGAAGTTTCAGGAGATTTGGCATGTCACCAAATATTCTCTCAAACTTCTGTAGATGCACCACTGAAAGTATGACTGCTTGCGTCGTGGTCTAGTACGCCAATTCCAATGCACAGGAATGCAAGAGGCTGCAGAGAGTAGTGAACACAGCCTGGTACATCACAGGCACAGTTCTCCTCGCTACTGATAGCATCTATAGGAGGCACTACCTCAAGAAGGTGGGATCTATCATTAAGTAGCCCCCACCTTCCAAGTCATGTCCTCTTCTCGCTGCTTTGTCAGGAGTACAGAAGACTGAAGTCCCACACCACTGGGTTCAGGAAAAGCTACTTTTCTACAATCAGGGTTTTGAACTGGCCTGCACAACACTAACCTTGCAATGGAACACTCTGGGCCACCTCTTGCACCACCATGGACTTGTCTCTGATTGTGTCTTGCTTTTGCACTGTATTGTGTTCTCTCTCACTCCCTTATAATATTTGCATAAATTGTATTCTGTGTACCTGTGTGTGTGATGCTGCTGAAAGCAAGTTTTTCATTGCACCTGGATCTCTCCATACTTATGCGCGTGACAATAAACTTGTCTAGACTTGAATTTGAATGACAATCTGGATTGATGATCTTGCTCTTCCTATGAAATAAATTGTGCACCTCATTGGGTATTTTTTCCACAGAATAGTGAATAATAACTTTCTTTGTGGTAAATCAGGCTCACTAAGTGTAATGTTAAATGAAATGAACTTGCTACAATGGTCACATTTCACCACTGTAAAATGCAGTTTAAGACCATAATGTTGCATGTAGAAACGAGTTGCTACAAACGACGCAAGGGGGTACAGATGCGGGAAACTGCAGTGAAAAAAGTAAACTGCTGCAAATGTCATTTATTAACTCATTATTTTTTCAAGAATAAACAAGAAAATATGGAAGCATACTATCTGCTCTTGAAATGATTGGCCAGAACACAAAAATCAGTGTTTTTTTTCCATTTTCTTAATAAAGTAAGTCTGGTCTTAAAACAGGAACATGATACGGAGTCTGAATTGCCACAAACTGAATGAAACTGTGATATTTTACTTTGCTCTGTAAAATAAATCTTTAACACTTTATCTTGCAGGAAACTCTATTTGTGGGTAATGGACTGACTGAGAGAAATCCACAGAAGGAAGTGAAGAAATACTGCAGATTGGATGAGTGGTGCATCAGCAAAGCGTTGTGTGAGCACCAAATACAAAGAACTTTTTGAAAAGCTTCCATTGATTGACAGCAAGAAAGGTGAGATAGTCCTGTTACTACAGATAAAGACCGATCAGGAAGAAAAAAACCACCCTTGCAGCATTAAGCCAGGATAGTGTACAATGAAATTACTGAATCAAGCTGTGTGTGTGTTTGCATTATACTGCTTTTACATACATTTCTGTGCAACTTTTGAAGTGTCATGCCTGGTGGGTGTGAGAGAACTGCTTGAATTTGTCCAACAGAGGCAGCAACTCCAGAATAATGCCAGCAATTCTGTTTTGTCAGTGTTCATAAAGTTAATAGAGCTATTTTAACTCTGATGTAAATTCTTATCTTGATTCTTGGACACAGCTGAGTGGCACAATAATGCATCAGTTGGTACAGACATTGCGCAGCTTCAGTGACCTGGCTGGATGCTGAATTTGGCTGTTGATTGCGTAGAGTTTGCATGTTGTCCCTGTGACGTTAGTGTTTCCCAGTTTCCTTAACGTCCCAAAGGTGTGCTTCAAGGTTATTGGGTACATAAGTTATCTGTAATGCAGCCAGGTGACAGGAGAATGTATGGGAAATTGATTGGCATGTGAGGGAATATAGGTATGGGGAAATGTGAGGGAATAGTATTGATGGGAATGTTGTGAGAGCTGGTATAGACTGAATGGCCTTCTGCATTTTAAAGAATTGTAGGAAATAAGAAATGAGAAATGTCAAAAAAAAAATCAGCAATTTCAGCACCTGATCTGAAGACCGAATCTTTTGTATCAGACTCCTATTCATGTATTTTGCAGAACATGAACTTTGGGCATCATTCTGCATAGAACAGCTGGTGTGCTTTTTCTCTAACCAAACTATATTATGGAGACTGGTCTCTATTCTTTCGTCTACGTGTCAGCTGATATTACTGGTCTGAAATTCTGTGAAATTCACAATAGATAGAGCTTGAACTATGTCTAATTCATTGCTAGGTATTTACAGTACCTTTTTATTTTTGTTCAGCTTGTTATCCTATATTTGCTGCTTATGATGTGCTCTCCCCCCACTATGGGGAAACTAAACATAGACTAGGTGACTGAGAGGCCACTGGAAATTCTCTGGTTCTCCATCCCACTTTTCCTCTAGTCTGTCTTTAGTCTCATACCTGTTTCACTGAAGCAAATTGCAAGCTGGAAAAGCAACACCTTCTGATTTGGCATATTTTATGGTCTTTAGGAATGAATACCGAATTTAACAAAAAGCCATTTCAGTCGTGTACCTCACAGTAAGTAGCATTGTACTTTTATTTCCTTTCCTGTTTTTTGGCAATTCAGATGTAATTTTATCTCCTTTCTACACCACCTTAAAACATGCCTTCTTGTTGTTCACTATCATTCTCTTTCAGCCAGAGGCACAATTGCTCATTCTCTCCTGGTCCCTTCTCTATCACAGATTTTACCTTTGTGTTCTCTCTGCACTTTTGCATCTATGCCCACCCTTTCTCTGCAATTTTTGTTGTCTCACTTCTGACTTTTTTTCCCAGTTCTGATGAAAGGCCATCAAGGTGAAATGTTAAGTGTTTCTTTCTCCACGTGTTAAGACTGATCTGCTGAGTTTGTGGCATTCTGTTTTTATTTCAAATTTCTTGCATCTGCGGCATTTGGTTTTGGAATACATTTGCTGAATACATGAACCAGCAACAAAAGAAACACACTGAGCATGATTCAGTGTTAAAAACTATTTTATTAATCACTACTTATGATAATACATAAAATAAAAGTAAAAATGTTAGTATGTTAGAATTCAAAAATGTTAAACCTCGAACGTTAACCCCAAAACTAAACTCTGTGTGTGTGTGACAAAGTCCCAAACTCCAAGTTCCTGAATGGTTCTTAAAGTTCAGTTCCGCAAGCCATAAGGTGAAACATGAGCAAGGGCTTCTTCAACAACCACCGTTGTCTGAAGATAAGACGTAGATGTAGAAAAACATAGAGAGAGTACATACGAAATCCAAATGTTCCACGATGGAACCCAAACGACACTTCAGTGTTTACTCGGTAGTGACTTCCTCACCCCGAAAAGCATCCGAACCGTGGTCGTCCACACACAAATACCTGTTTCCTTCTACAGGTCAGCAACAAAGTGAACTCCACCGGATTACTTCCAACTTCCATACATGGATTTCAGTGGCAAACACAGTTATTGTTTCTCATCCATCGATAGAGAAAACAAGCAGGCTGGTGTCTCTCTCCCTTCTCTCTCGCTCTCCTTCTTCTTCTTACTTCTTCAACAACGTCATTACGTCCTTTATCTTCTATTGACGTAAGCACGCCCCACACACACATACACACACACTCTCTATCTTAAAGGGACTTTCACTGAGTCCGTAACACCTCCCACCTAAAAAAAATTTTCCCCAAGAAAATTTTAACCGCGCATACAGTTAGTAATGTTAATGATTATCATGCGACACAACTACAGACTATCAGATTAGTACAGACATGTTTCCCATTTAACGTCGGGAAAGACAATCAGCAATCACATTATCCTTGCCTTTAATGTGAGTTATCATGAGATCAAACTCTTGCAAAATTAAACTCCAGTTTAACAGCCTTCTGTTCTTGTTTTTGACTCGGCTCAGAAACACCAGTGGGTTATGATCTGTATACACAGTCAATGGTTTCTCAGCGGTGCAAACATATACACTGAAATGTTGCAAGGCTAAAACAAGCGACAGTAATTCTTTCTCTATGGTGGAATAATTCTTTTGATGCTCATTAAATTTCTTTGAAAAGTAAGCTACCGGATGGTCAATATCATCAAGGTCACCCTTCTGCAACAACACAGCTCCTGCAGCTTCATCACTGGCATCTACTGCTAATGAAAATGGCTTTTCAAAGTCAGGTGTTTTGAGCACAGGATGGTAGCATAAAATGGCTTTCAGCTTCTCAAATGCTTCTTGACAAGAATCTGTCCAAACAAACTTTACTCCCTTCTTCAGAAGATTAGTTAGGGGAAGAGCAATATCAGCAGTTTTTACAAAATTTTCGATAATATCCAACCATTCCCAAAAATCTTCTAACAGTCCTCGTACCTGTGGGAATAGGGAACTCAGATATTGCTTGAACTTCTGCCTGAACAGGAGCTTGCTTGCCTTGACCTACAACATAACCAAGATATGTCACAGTGGCATGGCCAAATTCACTTTTAGCCAAGTTAACTGTAAGGTTAGCCTCAGAAAGTCTTTCAAACAACCTTTCTAACGCAGAGATGTGATCTTCCCAAGTATCATTCCCAGTCACTAAGTCGTCAATGTAGGCATCTGTATGTTTTAACCCATGAATCACTGAATTAATCATTCTTTGAAATGTTGCCGGAGCATTTTTCATTCCAAATGGCAAAACATTGTATTCATACAATCCAGAAGGGGTTACAAAGGCTGAAATCTCTCTTCCTCTATCTGTTAATGGGACACACCAGTACCCTTTTAATAGGTCAATCTTTGTAAGAAATTTTGCCTTTCCCACTCTATCTATGCAATCATCCACCCTAGGAATAGGGTAAGCATCTGACTTTGTTACAGCATTCACTTTCCTGTAATCTGTGCAAAATCTAACAGTTCCATCAGGTTTAGGTACAATAACACAGGGCGAACTCCAATTTGAAGTAGAATGTCTAATAATATCATTTTCCAACATGTACTTTAGTTCCTGATCAACAAGTTTACTTTTTTCCACATTCATTCGATATGGGTGTTGTTTGATTGGTTTTGCATCCCCAACATCATGGGTAATTATCGATGTTCTGTTTGGAACATCTGGGAACAGATTTTTAAATTTTAAAATTAATTCTCTCATCTGTTGTTTTTGTGAAACTTGTAAATGGTCCAACTTCGTTTCAAGGTTCTCCAGGATATTTTGGTTTTTTAGTTTCGATGGAACAATATTTGGTCTAAATTGGCCTTCCTCAACATCCACATCAGGCATTCTAGAAACAACCTTTACACCATCCACCAAGGCCACAACTGAATCCCTCTCATAATAAGGTTTTAGCATGTTTACATGACAGAGTTGTGTTTTTTGCGTCTATCTGGTGTTTTGATTATATATGTTAGATCAGTCACTCGAGATTCAATAACATAGGGTCCAGAAAAACGAGATTGCAAGGGATTATTTTGGCTAGGGAAAAATACCAACACCTTTTGCCCCACTGTGAATGTCCTAGGCCGAGCACATCGATCAAAATATGTCTTCATTCTTATCTGGCTTGTTTTCAAATTCTCTCTCGCTAGCTGGCAGACTCTCTCCAACCGAGTTTTAAATTTTTGGACATAGTCCAACATTCTCAAGTGCCCTTCCTCATTAACCCATTGCTCTCTTAACAACTCCAAAGGTCCTCTCACCCTATGTCCAAATACAAGCTCAAACGGACTAAATCCTATTGACTCCTGGATCGATTCTCTAACGGCAAACAAAAGTAAATGGATACCTTCGTCCCAATCCTTGGTGTTTTCAAAGCAATAAGTCTTCAGCATATTTTTGAGAGTAGAATGAAATCTCTCCAGAGCTCCTTGAGATTCTGGGTGATATGCAGATGATACAATCTGCTTTGCTCCCAGCTCATAGACTATTTGTTGAAAAATTTTTGACATAAAATTACTACCTTGATCAGATTGGATTTCTTTTGGCAAACCAAACAAGGTAAAAAATTTTACAAGAGCCTTTGACACCGTCTTGGCCTTAATATTTCTAAGGGGTATTGCCTCTGGAAATCTAGAAGTGGCACACATGATGGTTAACAGATACTGATTTCCAGTCTCAGACTTTGGTAAGGGGCCAACACAGTCCACAATCACCTTCGAAAAGGGTTCACCAAAAGCAGGAATTGGCTTCAAAGGAGCCACAGGGGGTTTTTGATTTGGTTTACCTACCATCTGACATGTGTGGCAGGTTCGACAAAACATCACCACATCTTTTCTCAAACCAGGCCAATAGAATTGTTTCAAGATCTTCCCTACAGTTTTATTCACCCCAAAATGACCACCCAAAGGCATACTATGGGCCAGGTTTAAAATCTCATCCCTATAAACTTTTGGAACAACAACCTGATGAATAACTTCCCATTCCTCAGTAACAGGAACATGAGGAGGTCTCCACTTCCTCATTAACACTCCATTTTTGACATAGTATCCAGTTGGCACTTTTTCAATCTCCTCACATGAGAGTGCTTTTTCTTTCAATTCTGTCAACTCAGGGTCCTTTGTCTGTTCCACCATAAAATCCTTCCTCGACAAAGACAAATCTTTAAATTCAGGCTCACTATAAGGATGTTGATCCTCCAGTGAAGACAGAAAAAGTCTCAGATAAGGCATCATAATTTTCTTCCTGTTTAGGACTGTCACAAGGAACCACATCAGACTGCACCGGACTGTCTGTCTTGGCTAATTCTCTAGCTCTAGCTCGAGTCACCGCACATGATGGGTAAACATCTGGATCATTCTCAGACTCATCAATCCTTGGTTTGGTTGTTAACCGTACCACAGGAACAATTTCTCCATCTGCAAGGTCATTTCCCAATAACAAAAACTCCTTCCACTGGCAACCTAGGTCTTATCCCTATCTCGACTGGTCCTTCTACGAACTTTGACTTTAAAATCACCCTGTGTAAAGGGACAGACATGGTGTCATCTGTAACGCCTCGTACTAGATTTACTTCACCGGTGTCACTTTCTTCACCAAAATTTAAAACATTGCCCAGCAAGAGAGATTGACTAGCCCCAGTATCTCTAAGAATTTTCACTGGCACCTGGGGTGACTCATCATTCAGTGAAACAAAACCCTCTGATACATAAGAACGGAATTCCTTTCTCACCTCCTCCAACTTTTCCGCTTTTACCTCTTGCAAGGACTGATCTTTAACAGCATCTCCTAAACCTTTTTGATTTTTAATTGCCTGAAAGCAAGCATTGGGCCCAGCTTCCTTCTTTTTCTTCAAAAGGGCACAATTAGATATCACGTGGCCAGGTTTCCTACAAGTAATAACAAGTACGCTCAACAGGTTTCTCCAGCCCTGGCTTCTTTTCATCTTTTCCTTTTTGATTACCTCCCAATTTAATCTCCGGTTTACCTGGATTGTCTTTGTAACTCTTTTGAAAGGTTTTAGGTTGTCCCCATTTTGATTTATGGGTTAAAGCATAATCATCTGCCAACCTAGCAGTTTCTTGTAAAGTTTCCACTGCCTTTTCATTTAAATATGTTGTTAACTCAGCTGGAACACATCTTTTAAAGTCTTCCACCAGTATCAATTCTGTCAATTTATCATAATCCCCATCTACATTTTTAGCCAGGCACCATCGTTCAAAACATATTCTCTTTCCATTGGCAAATTCCATATAAGTCTGATCTGCAGATTTCCTCAAGTCTCTGAATTTTTGTCTATAAGCCTCAGGTACCAATTCATAGGCCTTCAACACAGCTTGTTTTACCTTGGTATAATCAGCTGCATCCTCAGCAGACAAAGCAGAATAAGCTTTTTGAGCTTTACCTTTAATCACACTCTGTACCATAAGAGCCCATCCTTTCCTTGGCCAGTTTGAACTCTCAGCAACCTTTTCAAAATGTTGGAAATACTGATCAACCTGATCTTCCTCAAACGGAGGGACTAATCGAACCTCCCTGCTGGCTGAAAAACCATCATCAGAATCAGATTCCAAACTCCTACGCTTCATTTGTAACTCATGCTGCCTCTGTTTTTCCTTCTCCTCTGCCTCAAACTTTAACCGAACTAGTTCCCGTTCCCGTTCAGCCTCTAACTTCATCTGAGTTAGCTTTTGTTCGGCCTCTAATTTTAACTGGGTTTGATCTCGTTCAGCGTCTAATCTCTTTTGTTCTCGTTCAGCTTCTAATTTATTTTGCTCTCGTTCAGCCTCTATCTTTGCCAGCTGCACCTGTGCCTCAGAAATTGCTATTTCACTGCCAGGAAACTGTTTTAACAATTCCTTCTCAAACACCTTCTTTTCCACATAATGGCCAGCTATCAGTCTCTGAATATCTGCCTTTCTCATAGACTTTACTTCTGTAAGGTTTAGCCTTGTAGCAATCTTTGTCAAATCATCCTTTTTCGCCACCTCCAATCCCTTTTGGGTTGGTGACTCCAAAAATGCCTTAATATCCATTGCTGCTGGTTTCCACACACACAAGCCAATTAAAAAGAATTTATCAGACCTCCCTCAAAAATCTTTGGATTGAATCCCGAACAAATCTTGTCAATCTGGGGAACAATCCCAGACAACACTCGTTAATCTTTGGATTGGATCCCAGACGAATCTCGTTAACCTTGGGAACTATCCCGGACGAACCCCCAATTTTGTCACGAACCAGCAACAAAAGAAACACACTGAGCATGATTCAGTGTTAAAAACTATTTTATTAATCACTACTTATGATAATAGGTAAAATAAAAGTAAAAATGTTAGTATGTTAGAATTCAAAAATGTTAAACCTCGAACGTTAACCCCAAAACTAAACTCTTTGTGTGTGTGTGTGAGACAAAGTCCCAAACTCCAAGTTCCGGAATGGTTCTTAAAGTTCAGTTCCGCAAGCCATAAGGTGAAACATGAGCAAGGGCTTCTTCAACGACCACCGTTGTCTGAAGATAAGATGTAGATGTAGAAAAACATAGAGAGAGTACATACGAAATCCAAATGTTCCACGATGGAACCCAAACGACACTTCAGTGTTTACTCGGTAGTGACTTCCTCACCCCGAAAAGCATCCGAACCGTGGTCGTCCACACACAAATACCTGTTTCCTTCTACAGGTCAGCAACAAAGTGAACTCCACCGGATTACTTCCAACTTCCATACATGGATTTCAGTGGCAAACACAGTTATTGTTTCTCATCCATCGATAGAGAAAACAAGCAGGCTGGTGTCTCTCTCCCTTCTCTCTCTCTCTCCTCCTTCTTCTTCTTACTACTTCAACAACGTCATTACGTCCTTTATCTTCTATTGACGTAAGCACGCCCCACACACATACACACACACACTCTCTATCTTAAAGGGACTTTCACTGAGTCCGTAACAAGAGAAACTTAAGAAATATTAATACTGGAGCCCAATTTCAGTTCGGGTCAAAATTCAGCAGCTTTTTTGTAACTCCGTATTGGAATTATTGTATGTTTCTGGAACAGAAAGTGTTAGTAAGATTTATAATGGCCTGTTCTTGATTAAAATAGCAATGATTTGTTTTATTGATTTCAACAGAAAATTCGCTTCCTGCTATGAGGAATGTTTGCTTTAAGTCAAACCAAACAACTTCTATCTGCTGGTTTCCATTGAAATCACTTGTCAAATATACATAGGATTTTTTTGTTTTACTTTCTATGCAGTTAAAGTAATGTGAATGTTACTTCTAAAGTAGTTTTATTTTCAACATTCTCGCTGTTGCGCTCTTGTTCCTCAGCATTTTAGTTTACCATTTGCTCCTGCCATTAATGTGTGCTCAGGCTGTGACTGCACATTGTCCATTTTACCTAGGGATCTCCAGACTACAGTTATTCTTCACCAGTCTCAGCACAGTTTCATTTTAAGAATGGATGCCAACTAAAAGCAGGCATCTGTACTCAGGGTGGATTGTTTCATAGACCCAGAGATGCTTTCTTCCTTTGTTAGAATTGAGAGTACCAATAAGCAAGTGACCCCTTTTGATTTTGAATCTTTGTTTTGTCAGCGGTACTCTCAACTGGTTAGTCATAGATATTTAATCCTTCTGACTGCTACCCCAGCCCAAATCAGGTGAACAATGTCTTCATGGAATGTCAGCCTTTTCCTCACTTCCACTCAATTGCATCTGGTTCGGGTATTAACTCAAAGGTTGTTACTACTATGCTTCGGCTTTTTAATTTAGACTCTAGCAGTCATATTGTGTCAGCCAGACCTCTTTCTTATCATTAAGTATGTTTTCAGTATCTTTTAGGGGCCACAACAATAAGATATTTCCTGTCCAGTTCAGTCTTCTTCCAGCTCAAGGAGATATCCTTGATCCTGGCACCAAGGTGGCAGCAGTCTTCAGGATGGAATGAAGAACTTTTATTTATCTCCTAAGCTACATTTTCCCCTGTGCACCACTTGTTTCGCTTCTCAAACTGAAATAGACCATGGTACGAGCATGTTGTTGTCATTTGGCTTATCTTTCTGACAGACCCTGCTAGCATCCACACAGGCTGCAAGAACTTAATGCAAAACATGATGATGCTAGAGGAACTCAGCAGGCCACACAGCATCTGTGGAGAAAAGCAGGCAGTCAACATTTCAGATCAGGACCCTTCAGGACTGTATGTAGAAAAAGGGGAAGCCCAATATATAGGAGGGAAAAGCAGAGGGGAGGTGGAGTGGGCATAAGATGGTGATAAGTAGATGCAGGTAAGAGATAGTGAACAGCAGGTGTGGGGGAGGAGGGGAGAGCAGCTTCACTGGGGGGATGGGTCAAAGGTCAGCAGGAAAAAGGGGTAGGAAAAAGAGATGGGGAAGAAAAGAAGTGGGGGTGGGGATTACCTAGTGTGAGAATTTAATATTGATGCCATTAGGCTGCAAGGTTCCAAGATGGAAAATGAGGTGTTGTTCCTCCAGTTTGTGCTTGGAATTCTTCTGGCAGTGGAGGAGGCCGAGGACTGGTATATCTGTGATGGAGTGGGAGGTGGAGTTGAAGTGATTGGCAACGGGCAGATACAGATCACGGTCACGGACAGAGTGCAGGTGTTCTGCGAAACAGTCACCTGGTCTGCGTTTGGTCTTGCCAATGAAGAGGCCATACTTGGAGTACCGAATGGAGTAGATGATATCAAGGGAAGTGCAGGTCAATCTCTGTCTCACCTGAAAGGACTGTTTGGGTTCCTGGATGGTGGTGGTGTAGGGGCAGGTGTTGCACCTATAGCCAGGCCAGTGGAAAGTTCCCAGGGTGGGGGAGTGAACAGGAGTTGTGGAGAGCGCGGTCCCTGCGAAAGGCAGAAAGTGATGGGGAGGGGAAGATGTGCTTGGTGGTGGGGTCCAGTTGGAAGTGGCGGAGAATGAGGTGTTGGATACGTAGGTGGTAGAATGAAATGTGAGGACAAGTGGGACCCTATCCCTGTTGGGTCTGGGAGGACAGTCACCTGAAAGGACAGTTTGGGTCTGTGGATGCAGGTAATGCAGAACACCTGAGATCTGTCCGTAACTGCGGTCTGCATCTCCCCATTGCCAATCACTTCAACTCCCCCTCCCACTCCACCATAGATATGTCAGTCCTTGGCATCCTCCACTGCCAGAAGAATTACAAGTGTAAACAGGAGGAACAGCACCTCGTTTTCTGTCTGGGAACCTTGCAGCCTCGCGGCGTGAACATTGAATTTGCCCACTTTAAGTAATCCCCACATTCCCACCCCCCCCCCCCACCCACCACAACCATGCCTCTTCTTCCCTTTCCTAGCCTCTTGTCTTTTTTCTACCCCCTTTTTATCCTCTTGATCTTTGACCCATTCCCCAGTGGATCTGATCTCTGCTCCTCCCCCACACCTGCCTCTCACTATCACTTACCTGCATCTTCCTATCACCACCTTGTGCCCATTCTGCCTCCACTCTTTTGTCCACCTATCACTACTGCACTTTTCCCTCCTATATGTTGGGCTTCCCCCTTTCTTATCTCCAGTCCTAAAGAAGGGTCCTGACCCAAAACGTTGACTGCCTGCTTTTCTCCGTGGATGCTGTCTGGCCTGCTGTTGTGTTCCTCCAGCATCGTAGTGTTTTTCATCTAGGTTCCAGCATCTGCAGTCCTTTGGTCCTTAACAGGTATTAAGTTCTTGCAAGAGAAACAAAGCTCTCATCAATGTTACCTCCTGCATCCTTGCAACTGCCTTCCTCATCATCCTAACACCCTGCCTTAACCACTGACCTGATCTAAAATAGTTAAAGGTTATACTAGTCTCTTGATCATAGTGTACAAATAATGCATCAGTAGCTTAGATCAGGCTCAACTCGAAGCTAAAGTTCCTCAAGCTGCTGGTGGTGGGGTTGCTGTGGATCCTGGTGGTCTCCCCTATTTGACATGTGCTCTAACCACTAAATGTCATCTGCCCTGCTGTTAATTACTAATTAAGTAAGATAAATAATTATTTTAGTCAGCAGTTTACGTAGTCCAGATAATTTTGTTTTTTTGCTATAGATTTTACTTTAGAGTTGATCACTTTCTGACGGGGCCACAAGAGAAAAGCTAAAATACCTAGTCTTTTAAGTCCATTTAACTTACTACTTGTTTTCTGATGATGCAGAATTGGGTGGTAGTTTTGATTGTGAGGATATCTCGAGAGGCTTGGGATATAAAAAGACTAAGAAAATGAGTGAGGACTGGCTGGTGGAAAAATGAGCTCATATATTCTGGTGGAAAAGTTGAGAATTTCTTTAAATGGTGAGAAAACTGCACAAACAACTACAGATGATCTCACCAAAGCCCTATTCAGCTGTGACTTCCTCCTGTATTTCAGTCCTCTTGCAACGAAGGTCAGCATCTTATCTGCTTGCCCCTAAATGCCTACTGCACCTGAACACTTGCTTTCAGCACCTGGTACACAAGGACACCTAGCTCTCTTTGCAACATCCCTTTTCCCAATCTATCATTATTCAGATAATAATTGTCTTTGTTTCTACAACCAAAGTGGATAACTTCACATAACCATGTTAAGCTGCGTCTGCCAAGCATTTTTGTACTCACTCAACTTGTCTAAATCACAATAAAACCTCTGCATCCTACTCACAGCTCACTTTGCCCTCACCCAGCCCCATGTTTGTCATCAGAAAAGTTGAAAATGTAGCATTGAGATCCCATATCCAAATTATTGATATATATTGTGAATAGCTGGGGCAAACACTGATCCCTGCAACATCTCACTGGTCACTGCCTGCCATCTGGAGAAAGAACTGCTTATTCCTACTCTGTTTCCTGTCTGTTAACCAATTCTAATCTGCTTCAATCTTCATGGTTCTGCTTTTCCTATCAATTTTATGTCTCCTTGTTGGACCTATTACAATTTGTATCTTCCTTTGGAAATCATGATTGAGGCATCTCTACTTATTGAATGGCTGATTTTGTACCAGTTGAGAAGTAATTGTTGAAAATCAAAAGGAAACTAAGTTGTAGGAAATTGGAAACAAAAACAAACTGCTAGAAACATTCAGATAAGGCTACATCTGTGGAAACAGAAACAGTTAACGTTTCATGTTTGAGACCTTTTGTCAGTGTGCTTCCATCATTTTCTGTAGGAATTGTCAAAATAAGGGGTCGGCCTATCAGGGCAGAGATGAGAAGAAATTTATTCACCCAGGCTGGAGTGAATCTTTGGAATTGCCCACCTTAGAGGGTTCACTGAGTGTACTGAAAAGAAATTGATATTTCTGGGGGGGGGATTTTCGAGTTCACGTGGGAAAGTGGTGCTGAGGTGAAAGGTCAGTCATAATTTTATTGAATGGAAGGGCAGGAATTAGGGCTAAATGACCTACCCTTGCTTCTGTTTTAAAAATGTCAGAAACTACCTCTCTTCCCCTGCTTCACCAAATTCCCACACTTATCTGTTTTTAACTTTTGCCCTCTTTTGAAATTGTGCGTGCTGTCCCAGAGCTAGCATCTCTTATAGTGGTTGGGAGGTTAGATTTGATGCCCTGTTTAGTGCAGTGAGTATGTCTTTTTCATCTTAATATCTTTGTCTAATTCTCAGTTCATTATTGCATTTACTACAGAGCATCATAACCTCCTATCAGATGCAACATTCATTCATCACTATGGCTGAAGGTTCAAATGAAGATCAAGATCCAAGATCTGAGATGGATACAGGTATGTTCACACTTATTTTACTTTGAGCCATAATGTCTGTCCTGTCAAATGGTGTAAATGTTATGCACAAGTAATTCCAGATGCAGAAAGAGGAAACAATGAGAACTGGAGGTATTTTAAGTGGAGGTAGATAATTTTTCTGAAAGATAAGGGAATGAGGGCTACAGGAAACTGGTACAGAAGAGGCCAGCGTCAAAGAGATTTGGTAGATTGTAACAGGATATAAACAGGCTGGTGGACAAACGCATGGTAGATGAAGTTTCATGTGGAGGAGTGTGAGGTGATGTATTTTGGTAGGCAATATAGAATAAAGCATGTTGTTCTGAAAGGGGCACAGGAGCAAAGAGTCCTGGGCGTATGTTTGGTCAATGTGGCTGGGGATGTTGAAAATGGTTAATGACATGCACAACTTTGGGTTTTATCAATAAAGGCACAAAGTATAAAAACAGAAATCATGTTGAAATGTTTTATATATTTTTAAAAAAAACTGTGCCAACCACAAATGGAGAATTGTGTTCAATTGTTTCTGTCAGGAGGGAAGTGAGAACATTAGATAGTGGCCAGAAAAGATTTGAGGATGGCTCTTGAGATGTGGGATAATAGTTAGAAGGATACATCAGAGAGGGATTGTCGTCTTAAGAGGTTTGAGTGAAAAATTAATACAAGCAATTAAAGTAATGAGGTATCTTGGCAGAGTGGATTGTGGAAGACTTTGGTAAAGGGTAAAGGTTGCAAACATACTTCAAAAAATCAAAAGGTGGAAGCAAGTTAAGAGTGACATGAAAAGAGTGACATTCTTGTGTTAATCCTACCCTAACCAATTTTTTGGAGTCGGAATCTGGAATGCCTTCACTACAGATGTTCTGGAGGCAGGTTCCATTGTGGCCTTTGGGAAGGAATTGGATAAATGCATGATAAAGAAAATATTGTAAGGTGATGGAGTAAGAGCTGGTGGTAGAACTCATGATTTGCTCTAGTAGAGAGCTTGTGTGGATGTGATGGGCCAGGCTGCCTCAGTCAGTGATATCATTGTTCTACAATTGTATGATAAATATAGAATATGGTGTTCCATGGAGCAGTAAAGGATGCATCACTACTGAAATAGGAAGGGAAGGCATTTTGCAGGCTAGGACCCTGTGAAGGTGACAGGATGAAATCTAGGCCAACCCCATTATTGAGGTGATGTTTTGTGATTAAAAAATATATTTCCTTCAGTTTCTGAATTCTGTAAGTGAAGTTGGTGGTAAGAGGAGGATGGGAATTAAAAAGCAACTGAACTGAAAAATATATGACAATATTACTGAGTTCGGATAATATACAATAAATATATTCCAGGCTATAAAAGAATGTAGCAGAAGATTGTCTACCCTGCCTCTACTTCTTGAATCTGATTTTAATATTTGAAATATCTATTTGGTTTAAAGTGGCCCATGTACTGGAGGAGGAACGACTGGGTGGTGTCATAGTTAGTCTGATGTATGTGCCCTTCACCTGATTGAATCCAGACTAGCTCTCTGGAGAGCCATCTAGTCATTCCCGTTCCTTTCAGAATCAGGTTTATTATCAGTGATGTATGTCATGAAGTTTGTTGTTTTGTGGTAGCACTACAGTTGAAGACATAAAGATGTAAAAATTACTATAAGTCACAAAAATAGTGCAAAAGAGGAATAATGAGGTGGTGTTCACAGGCATAGTCCTGCAAATCTTCACTTGAATCCTTATCAAATCTGCTTTTGAAATTATTGAACGTTTTTGCTTCCATCATCTTTGTGAGTAAACAGTTCCAGATCATTACCACTAACTAAAATATTTTTTTTTTTCCCCCTTGTGTTTTGCCTGTATCTTTCCCATGTCTGCTCGTTCTTATACCAGCATCTAATGGGTTCAGCTTTATTTGACTACCCTATCTAAAACTGTCATGATGTTGTGCACCCCTATCAAAACTCCCCTTGATCTCCTTCTCTCCAAGGAGAATATTCCTAGTTTTTTTTAAATTTCCAATCTGATCTCGTTCTGACTGCAACCACTGTGTCAATGGAAAGCAATTACTCTTTAGTTTATTGCAGCAAGTGTTTTGAAACCTTAATTTCAATTCACATCAACAAACATAAGAGAAAGTATGATAGGGGTGAACAAGAATGGATTAGTTGCACAGGACATGAATTTGACATGATTTAATTTGCTAAGACATGCAAATTAAATCATGTCTTGATAAAATGCAGAACATGCATAGTGTGTGGTTTTTCAGGTGTTTGAAGTGATTCTCAGGAGGCTTCAGCCAGTTGGTAAAAGGAAATGTGGCATCTTGGAAAGACGATTGTTAATGTTTCATTTGCTTCCATTTTATATACAGATCTGAGGTGTGCCTTTGAGGAACTTTTGGCAAATGGCGACGATTATGGACTGTTCAGATTGACGCGGTTCTACCGGGACAAGTTAGAAGAGGCAATTGAAGAAGAGGTGGAATCAATCAGCTGGCAATTAAAAGAGCAGAAGCTTTTCAGTGAACAAGAACATGTGGTAAGTGGCATAGAGATCGAATGAATTTGGGTTGTACCATCTTCACAAAACAAAGTACATCAGGTCTGAGAACCACAAAAATATGCTGAAGAGAAACAGGTGAAAAGAAACTGATGAATTTGAAATAGGAAAAGGTGACCTTTCTCAGCTGCTTTTGTTTTTAACCATAGAACAATACAGGCCCTTCGGCCCACCGTGTTGTGCCGCCCTTCAAACCACACCTAAGACTGTCTAACCCCTTCCTCCCACATATCCCTCTAACTGAAATTTCTCCATATGCTTATCTAACAATCTCTTGAACTTGTCCAACGTATCAGCCTCCCACCACCCCAGGCAGCACATTCCATGCACCAACCACTCTCTGGGTGAAAAACCTCCCTCTGACATCTCCCTTGAACTTCCCACCCAATACCTTAAAGCATTGGTGCCCTGGGAAAGAGGCACTGGCTGTCCACTCTATGTATTCCTCTTAATATCTTGTATACCTCTATCATGTCTCCCCTCATCCTCCTCCTCCTCCAATGAGAACAGCCCTAGCTCCTTTAGTCTCTCCTCATAATCCATACTGTAATCCAGGCACCATCCTGGTAAATCTCTGCACCCTTTCCAACACCTCCACATCCTTCCTATAATGAGGTGACCAGAACTGGACACAGTACTCCAAGTGTGGTCTAACCAGAGTTTTGTAAAGCTGCGTCATCACTTTGCGGCTCTTAAACTTGATCCCCCGATTTATGAAAGCTAACATCTCATAAGCTTTCTTAACTACCCTATCCACCTGCAAGGCAACTTTGTGATCTGTGGATATGAACCTCCAGATCCCTCTGCTCCTCCACACTGCCCAGAATCCTGCCATTTACCTTGTACTCCACCTTCCAAAGTGTACTGCTTCACACTTCTCTGGATTGGACTCCATCTACCACTTGTCAGCCCAGCTCTGCATCCTATCAATATCCCTCTGTAAGCTTCGACAGCCCTCCACACTATCCACAACACCACTGATCTTTGTGTCATCTGCAAACTTGCTAACTCAGCCTTCCACCCCCTCACCTAAGTCATTAATAAATATCACAAAGTAGAGGTCCCAGAACTGATCCCTGCGGGCCACCACTAGTCACAGCCCTCCAATCCGAATGCACTCTGTCCACCACAACCCTCTGCTTTCTACAGGCAAGCCAATTTTGAATCCACGTGGCCAAGCTTCCCTGGATTCCTTGGCCTCTAACCTTCTGCAGAAGCCTACCATGTGGAACCTTGTCAAACGCCTTACTAAAATCCATGTAGACCACATCCACTGCACTACCCTCATCAATCTTCCTGGCCACCATCTCAAAGAACCCTATCAGGCTTGTGAGACAAGATCTTCCCTTCACAAAGCCATGCTGGCTGTCCCTAATCAGTCCATGTTTCTCCAACTGCTCATAGATCCTATCTCTTAGAATCCTTTCCAAAGCTTACCCACCGCAGACGTAAGGCTTACCGGTCTGTAATTCCCTGGACTATTCCTACTACCTTTTTTTGAATAAAGAGACAACATTGCCACCCTCCAATCCTCCGGTACAATCCCCATTGACATCGACGACTCAAAGATCCTAACCAACGGTTCAGCAATCTCCTCCCTCACCTCACGGAGCAGCCTGGGGAATATTCAGTTAGGCCCTGGGGACTTATCTGTCCTAATATTTTCTAACACATCCTCTCTTAATATCTACATACTCTAGAACATTATCCTCACCTACACTGTTCTCAACATCATCAAGACCCCTCTCCTTGGTGAATACTGAAGAGAAGTATTCATTGAGAACCTCACCCACTTCCACAGCTTCCAGGCACATCCTCCCACCTTTGTCTTTAATCAGACCTACCTTTACCCTAGCCATCCTTCTGCTCTTTACATATGAGAAAAAAGCCTTGGGATTCTCCTTAACCCTGCTCGCCAAAACCTTTTCATGTCCCCTTCTTGCTCTCCTCAGCCCTTTAAGTTCCTTCCTTGCTACTCTATATTCCTCAAGAGCCCTGTCTGATCCTTGCTGCTTACACCTTGTGTATGCTGCCCTCTTCTTCCTAACTAGTTGTTCCACCTCTCTCATCACCCACGGTTCCTTCACCCTGCCATTCCTTCTCTGCCTCACCGGGACAAATTTATCCCTAACATCCTGCAAAAGATCCCTGAACATCGACCACATCGCCATAGTACATTTCCCTTCAAAAATGTCATTCCAATTTACACTCCCAAGCTCTCGCCTTATAGCCTCATAATTCGCCTTTCCCCAATTAAATATCTTCCTGTCCTCTTTGCTCCTATCCCTGTCCATGACAATTCTAAAGGTTATGGAGCAATGGTCACTGTCCCCCAAATGCTCACCCACTGATAGATCTGTCACCTGACCCGGTTCATTACCTAAGACTAGATCTAATATGGCATTCCCTCTAGTTGGCCTGTCAACATACTGTGTCAGGAATCCGTCCTGGACACGCTTAACAAACTGCGCCCCATCTAAACCTTTGGCACTAAGTAGGTGCCAATCAATATTTGGATAGTTGAAGTCTCCCATTATAATAACCCTGTTATTTTCGCGTCTCTCCAAAAACTGCCTCCCAATCTGCTCCTCAGTATCCCTACTGCTACCGGGAGGCCTACAGAATACTCCCAGGAGGGTAACTGCCCCTTTCTTATTCCTAACTTCCACCCATATTGACTCTAGAGAGGATCCTTCTACATTATCTACCCTTTCTGCAGCTGTGTACAGTGTCCCTGACCAGTATCGCCACCCCTCCTCCTCTTCTGCCCCCCCCCACCCTACTATCCCTTTTAAAACACTGAAAGCCAGGAATATTCAATATCCATTCCTGCCCCAATGTCAGCCATGTCTCTAATAGCCACAATGTCATAGTCCCATGTACTTATCCAAGCTCTGTTCATCTCCCTTATTCCTGATGCTTCTCACATTCAAGTAAATGCACCTTAGCCCATCCACCTTGCTACTTTTATAGCCTGTACTCTGCTGCTCCTTCCTCAATGCCTCTCTACCTGTCAGATCTGCCTTTTCCCCATCCCCTTCTTCCTCTGACCTACTCCTCTGGTTCCCTTCCCCCTCACAATCTAGTTTAAACCCACCTGAACCACCCTAGCAGACCTGGCCACAAGGATATTGGCCCCCCTCAGGTTCGGGTGTAAACCGTCCTCTCTGTACAGGTCCCACCTTCCCCAGAAGAGATCCCAATCATCTAAAAATCTAAAACCCTCCCTCCCTCCTGCACCAACTTCTCAGCCATGCATTTATCTGCCATCTCCTCCTATTCCTACCTTCACTATCACTTGGCACTGGTAGCAATCCCAAGATCGCTTCCCTTGAGGTCCTGTCTTCAGCCTTCTTCCTAGCTTGCTAAACTCACTTTTCAGGACCTCATCCCTCTTCCCACGTATGTCATTGGTACCAACATGAACCACGACTTCTGGCTGTTCTCCCTCCTGCTCTAGAATCCTGTGGACCCGATCAGTGACATCCTGGACCCTGGCACCTGGGAGGCAACATACCATCCGGGATTCATGCTCACTGCCACAGAACCTCCTATCTGTTTCCCTGACTATCGAGTCCCCTGTCACTACTGCCTTCCTCTTCTCCTCCCTTCCCTTCTGAGCAGCTGGGAATGATTTTACTCCTTCATGTAAAGAATGGCATGAAGGGAAGATCAAATTTGGAAAGAAAGGTTCAAGTAAAGTGCCTGTGAATTTGTTCCAAATTGAGGAACTTGGAGATGACAATAATGTGCATAAAAAATGAGAAGCATTTTTGAGGCAAAAATATGAAAGACTTGCAGATGGAGCACAGAAACACGGCCTTCAGCTCACTGTCCACGTTGTCCATCAACCAACTATGTACACTAATCTAACATTAATCCTATATTTTATTCCTAGCCCCCCTGCCCCATTCTCATCAACACCACTTGCTCCACTCTCACTTGCTACTACACTTGGATACCAGGGACAATTTACAGTGCCCAATTAATCTTCCAACCCCCCATTCCTTTGGGATCTGGGAGGAAACTGGAGCAACTGGAGGAAACTCACGTCATCAGAGAGAACATGCAAATTCCATACAAACAGATCAGGATTGAGCCCAGGTCGCCGGCACAATGAAGCAGCAACTCTGCTGGCTGTGCCATTGCAGGTGGCCCAAAGAAGGAAATTCATCCAAAAATGATAAGAGCTTAAAAATCTGATGCTATTCAACAGTGACTGTTTCAGCAATCTTATTCATGTATAATGGATTGTGACTTCAATTGCACATTTGAGGTTAAATGTGGAAATCAGCAAGTCACTTTCCAAGGTGCTCCTCTGTGACTGAAGTGGTGCCAGATTGGTGTCTTACTGAGATTCTTCACTAAATGGCATTGAGCTATGTTTAATATTTACAAATTAAGCATGGCAGAAGAAAAGTTGATTTAGTTTATTCTATTGTAAGTACATATTTCAGTGTGAACAGTAATTATATGAAGTAGGTAGTGTCACTATTTACATTTGAGGAGTTTCATTCCCTCGCACCTTAACTACTTCTCCCATCCTGCATGCACTATTTCTCAACTGCACCATTTGTAATTAGCTGTTCTCATGTTTATCAGTCTGATGTTTTGATACTGCATCTTAGACAAGATATATAAGATTTATTTATTAGTCACATGTACATCGAAACACAGTGAAATGCATCTTTATGCATTACTGAGAACGTGCTGGGGGCAGCCCACAAATGTCGCCACTCTTCCGGCACCAACATAGCATGCCCACAGCTTCCTAACCTGTACGTCTTTGGAATGTGGGAGGAAACCGGAGCACCCAGAGAAAACCCACACAGACACGGGGAGAACGTACAAACTCCATACAGGCAGCAGTGGGAATTGAACCCAGGTCGCTGGCACTGTAATAGCATAACGCTAACCACTAAAGAACCGTGCTGCCCCCAACATCACAAATACAACATGCAGCTGAAACAATTTGTCCTTCATTTCATGTTCCACTCTCCATCTTGTGGAGGCCAGCAACATCAAACATAATATCAAACAGCATTCCCCTCTCCTGCAGCAACAATCTGCTGGAGGAACTGGGTCAACAGCATCTGTGGGTATAATTCTATATATGTGCATGCTCATTGATACTGTTGTTTTAATCCTTATTGAATTAATTTTAAAATTTTGTTCAGGTGGCTTAAATCTTTCCATTGCATTCACCATTTCCTTTAATTGCCTCCAGCCATATAATCTTCATAATGCTGTAAACATATTTTCTTAATTCTGAAGTGTGTACATTTTGCACCCAGTCCTCAACCTTTTGTTGTAGCTAGGTTGAATTAGACAAATTAGCTTGTGTAGCTGCTCTCAATTTAAGAAAAACTAGACAATTTGCCCTGCCATGGCACTGGATTCAACAAAAATGCACCTGTCAACCCTGAAAAGTCATCCTCACTAAAACCAGGGAATCAGCACAAAAAATGACAGCAGCAGAGGAAGTTAATACGAGACTTGATTGATGTATAGTATATAAAATTGTAAGGAGTGTAGTGCAGAAATTATGCAGGGATCTTTTCCCCTTATCAAAAGTGAATAAAACTAGATTTGGAATAAGGGGTAAGAGATTTAGAGGGGATCTGAGGGGGACCTTTTTTCACCCAGAGACTGGTGAGGACCTGGAATGCACTGCCTAAGAGTGGTGGAAGAAAAGTCATTAACAGCATTGAAAAGCTGCACAGGTAAGCACTTGAATTACGAGGCATTGAAGGTTATAGGTCAAGTGCTGGAAGGTGAAATTAGTAATTGGTGCCCATTGGTCTGTATGGACACGGTGGGCCAAATGGCCTGTTTTCTATGCTGTATGAATCTATGTTCGATGAAACTTGGAAGTCTAATGAATGTTTAGTTTATTTTCCCTTTCAGCTAAATATTTCTCTTGTAGTCTGAAGATTCTTTTAAATGCTTCCCTTTCTATGTAATTGCTTATATTGGTGGTTATTTTATCTTCCCTTCCTCTATTCTCAGCCTCTGACATTAGTGGTGTGAAAGTTACTGGAGGGACATAGCATCTGCCTGCATTTGGAAAGGCAAGGACTGATGAGGGATAGTCAGTATGGCATTGTGTGGGAAGTTAAGTCTCATGAATTTGATTGAGATTTTTGAAGAGCTGACCAAGAGGATTGAGGAGGATAGGGCCAGTAGATGGTGTTTACATGGACTTTAGCAAGGCCTTTAATGAGGTACAATATGGTATGGTGGTCCAGGACGTTAAATCACATCGTAACCAGCATGAGCTAGCCAATTGAATACAAAATTGGCTCGGTGGCAGGAGTCAGAGGGTGGACATGGAGAGCTATTTTTCTTCCAGATATGAGGCCTGTGACCAGCAGTGTCCCTTGGGGGTCAGTGCTGGGCCCACTGTTTATCAGCAGTTTTAATTATTTGGTTGAGAATGTGGTTGGCATGGTTAGTAAGTTTGCAGATGACACAAAGATTAGTGGTATAGTGGACAGTGTGTAAAAAAAAAAAAAAAAAAAAAAAAAAAAAAAAAAAAAAAAAAAAAAGTTATTTAAGATTACAACAGGATCCAGAACAACTGGGAAAGTGGGCCAAGGAATAGCAGATGGAATTTGCCTCGGACAAGTATGAAGAGCTACATTTTGGGAAGTTGAACCAGGTTGAGACTTGCACAGAAAATGGCAGGGCTCTGTTGTGGTGTTGAACAAAGAGAGCTAGGGGTACACATATAATGCCCTGAAAGTAGCAACACAGGTAGACAGTGTTGAAGAAGGTGTTTGATGCACTTCATCAGTCAGGGCATCGAGTGGGAGAGTTGGGACGTCATCTTAGAATTGTACAAGGTGTACGATATAGGAAAGATGTCATTAATCTGGAAGGAGTGCAGAAAAAAAACTCACGAGCATGTTACTGGGACTGGAGGGCTTTGAGTTTAAGGAAAGGCTGGGATTTTTTCCCCTGTGGTCCAGGAGGCTGAGGGTTGACCTTTTGGCTATATAAAATCACGAGAGGTATAGATAGGTTGAATGGTTAGGGGAGTCTAAAACTAGGGCGTAGATTTAAGGTGAGAAGGGAAAAGTTTAAAGGGGTTGTAACTGCTGACTACTTCGCACAGGTTGGTGGGTATGAGGACTGAGCTTCCAGAGGAAGTGGCTGAGGAGGGTACAATCACAGCATTTACATGGGTACATAGACTGGGAAGATTTAGAGGGATATGGACTAAATGCAGGTGAATAGGACTAGCTGAAATAGGCAATGCAGCTAACGTGGATGAGTTGGGCTGAAAGCATTTTTCATTACTATGACTATGAAATCTGCTTTTGCACAGGTTATTAATCTGTGTTTCATTGTATTTATTTCCCCCACTGTCATTGTAAAACATAGATATTCTCCTACTACTTGTTTGCTCTGGTTCATTTTCCACTGAGTAACCCCTGCTTGTCTGTTTCCTCCAAATGTACTGTTGCCTCCAGCCACAGTGTTGGTATGGACAGGTATGTTACTCTATAGACAGGTGAATTTATTATTAAAATATCCTCCCACTCTGGTTAGCCATCTAATTAGTATCCTGTTCTACATGTTTATTTATTCCTTTTCAGTATATCATCCCACCCCTTTTTATTCAGTATGTTCTCTTTAGCTATGCTACCTTGTGTTCTCCTTTTATATTTGGACTACTCATACTTTAATTCTTATCCCTTCTCGCTCTTCTAAAATGTTTGCCACATCCCAATTGGCCCTTTTTCTAAGACGTGGGTAAGATCTGTGTTGGATATATTTTTAAAGTCTTAGAGGGATTAATATAAGTAAAACCAAGGCATGGAGTCAATATCAGTTAATATCTCACTGAATGGCTGAATAGGCTTGAAGCTGATTGTGCTGAGTCAGTATTTCTTATTGGAGAATATTCAGCCTATCTTTGGATAATTTCTTCTTCTGGATACATTGTGGGAGATTCTGCCTCCGAACAGGTCCATTCCCTGTGTTTATCTTTCACTCTGATCCACAATATCTGGCTTGTTTTTATTTACAGAAAGTGGTGGAGAAAGGGAACCAGGTCCACAGTTCCAAACTTCTTCTAACTCTCGTGATGGAAAAAGGCTCATCTGCCCGAAGGGTAATGTGGGAATCATTTCTGAAAACAAACCTTAGATTACCAAAGTTGGAGAAAGTGCTGAAAGAAATACAAGAATTACGTAAGAGAAAATCACATGCTAAATACAAACCTACCACATGTTACCACTGTATTACACAGATCACAATTCATAAAATGTCAATGATTCAAAACAGGTACTGATCCTGAGGATTACATGAAAATTATCCATGGCTTTACTGGGGCTCCCAGTGAACTAAAAGGTAAGTGACAAATTAGATTTTTATTTTTTAATTATTCACTTTTAACAATGTGGGAACCGCAAGCATGGGAACCGCAAGCATGGTAAGTTTTTCTGGTCCATCCTGAAATGCACTTGAAGTGATGGCAGTGAGCCCCTTCTTGTATTGATGCAGTCAAGCTAGTAAATGTATTTGCACAATGCATTTGGGCCTGGAAATCCAGGATCTGGTCATAGCAACAATGATGGAATGGCAATATTTCCAGGTCAGGGGGGTGTGGGACTTTGAGGAGAGTTTGCAGATGGTGCTGCTCCAATATGCCTGATCCTGCCTTGCCTGTGGCACAGATATGGGAGCTGTTGGAGTAGTGTAGGTTGGGTAATTGCAGTGTAGTCAGTTTGTTAGAATTGGTCATAACACTTCATCCACCCTGACCCTCAACACTGGTGCTCTCCAGGGTTGTGTGCTCACTTGCCTGCTCTGCTCCCTATATACCCTTAACTGTGTGGTCAAATATGGTGCCAACTCAGTCTTTAAGTTTACCCAACAATATCACTGTAGTCAATTGGATCAACAGCCATGATGAGACAAGAGTACAGGAGAGAGATCACAAATCTTATATGTCATGGTGTCTGACAACAACCTTGCCCTTAGCGCCAACAAGACCAAAGAGTTGGTTGTTGATCTAAGGAAGTGGAGGGGTGAACACAACTCTATCCTCATCAACAGAGCTACTGTAGGGATGGTCGACAGCTTCAAGTTCCTTGAGATCCATATTACTAGCAACCTCACTTGGTCCCATCTCTCTGATGTGGAGATCAAGAAAGCACATCAGCATATTTACTATTTTAGGGGTCTGAGAAGATTCGGCATGACCACAACAGATACAGTCTAAAAGGTATCTTAATGGGTTATAAGTCAGTCTGGTATGACAACTGCTCTACTCTGTACTGACACAACTTGCAGAGTGATAAACACAGCTCAGTCCATCACAGGCTTCTCCGTTCCTTCCATCCAGTACATCTCCATCATGCATTACTTCAAGAAGGCTAATAGTGTTAAGGATGTCTGCCCCACCCTGCCCATTCCCTTTTTTTTCTCTTCTACTTTCTGGGAGAAGGTGCAGGAGCTTGAAAGCCTGGATGTCCAGACTTAACTATGGGGAAGAAGCTATTCTTATCAAATTCCTGAACAAGTCACCTCTTTCAAGCCCTCTTTCTAGTGGTGTTACCACATTCTAGTACTCTTAATTCTCTCTCTCTCTCAATTATGTTATTGTCACATTATCATTTCTTTTTGCACTACATTCTTTGCACCATTCTGCTGTTTTGCGCTCGTCATTGTATTTATTATTACCATGCATACTGTTTACCACACCAGCTTCATGGTATTGGTTTATCATTGTCACTTGTACCGAGGTACAGTGAAAAACTGGTCTTGCATACCGATCGTACAGGTCAATTCATTACACAGTGCAGTTACATTGAGTTAGTACAGAATGCATTGATGTAGTACAGGTAAAAACAATAACAGTACAGTGTAAAGTGTAACGGCTACAGAGAAAGTGCAGTAAGGTGCAAGGTCACAACAAAGTAGACCGTGAAGTCAGTCCATCTCATTGTATAAGGGAACCGTTCAATAGTCTTATCACAGTGGGGTAGAAGCTGCCCTTAAGTCTGGTGGTCCGTGCCCTCAGGCTCCTGTATCTGCTACCCGATGGAAGAGGAGAGAAGAGAGAATGTCCTGGGTGTGTGGGGTCTTTGATTATGCTGACTGCTTCGCCAAGACAACAAGAGGTAAAGACACAGTCCAAGGAGGGGAGGCTGGTGTCTGTGATGTGCTGGGCTGTGTCCATAACTCTCTGCTGTTTCTTGTGGTCCTGGGCAGAGCAGTTGCTGTACCAAGCCATGATACATCCAGATAGGATGCTTTCTATGGTGCATCGGTAAAAGTTGGTGAGAGTCAAAGGGGACAAACTGAATTTCTTTAGCCTCCTGAGGAAGCAGAGGTGCTGCTGAGGTCTCTTGGCTGTGGCATCTACATGATTTGACCAGGACAGGCTGTTGGTGATGTTCACTCCCAGGAACTTGAAGCTCTGAACCCTCTTGACCTCAGCACCATTGATGTAGACAGGTGCATGTACACCACCCCCTTTCCTGAAGTCATGCAAGCACTGAGTTTCGTTGCACACTCGTGTACATGACAATAAACTAATCTTACATATTGTGCTAGTGGTGAAGGAAATGAATGCTTAGGGTGATGATTGGCTTTGCTGGTCACGTGGGTTGCTGTTCTGACCTGGAGCTTCTTGAGCATGGTCAAAGTTCACTCATCCACGCGAGTAGGGGATCTTGCAACGTGCATTACTGATTTATCTTTTTCAGTCTACATGCTGTCAGGAGGTGAGCTCTAGTCTCTGACCTCTTATAGCCACCTTATTTGTGCAGCTAGTTCAACTGAGCAGAACCCTTCAGTGCTGTGAAATCCTATAGACACCTGCAAGGGACATGAGAAACAGAACTTTCAAGCACACTGTGAAACCTCACATACCTCACAATACACTGTAGCATTGTGGAATACTTTCAGCAGAAGGACTGCTGCAGTCTAAGGTGATGGCTGTTGATCGTCTTTTCAAGGACAGTGAGGGATGGGCAATAAGTGCTTCTCTTGGCACTGACTCCTGCATCCTGAAAACTAACTTTAAAACGAGTCATAACTGTGAACCTAATATATTTGGCTTTGTCTTGCTAACTGAAGATCCTTATTTGATTTTTGTTTTATTCAGTTGCCAGATGTGATCACTGCTATTAGGTGCTCCATCCTTTCGCATACAGAATTGTCTTTGAGTAGATAGTGATATTATGTATGGATGTTCCGTGAAATCCCATGATGAATTGAGGATAGGCAGCAACTCTTAATACAAACAGGGGAGACGAGAGAAGCTGATGCAGGAAATCTGGAGAAATTGCTCAGCAGGTCAGGCAGCAAATAGAGGGAAATGAACAGTTGACGTTTCGAGCTGAGACCCTTCATCAGGACTGGAAAGGGGGCAGAAGCCAGAATAAAGGGATGGGGGGAGTGGGAGGAGCATGAGCTGGCGGGTGATAGATGAATCCAGGTGGGGGGGGGGGGGGAGAAGATAGGTAGGTGGGGTAGGCGTAGGGAGATAGTGGGAATGATGTGAGAAGCTAGGAGACAGGTGGGAGGCAAAGGGCTGAACAAGGTGGAATCAGACTGAGGATAGTAGATCATGGAATAAAGGAAAGGTGGTGGAGAACCAGAGGGAAGAAGGTGTGGGTGATGGGCAGGGGAGGGGACAGAGAAGGAAGGGGTATAGGGGTCAGAGGGATAAGGGAAAACAAAAGGGGTGGGGGGTGTAACGAAAATATTTTAAGATTTGTTCCTTGTTCTTTCCTGATTCAGCAGCAAAGGTATTTGCAAACAAAGGAAGCACTGTACACACGTTAAAGGTTGTAGAAACTACCTTATTAGAATTGTATGAAGACTAAAATAGAAAAGTAGAATACTTAAAATACAGAAGGAAGCAAGATAATACTTAACCAATCAATGAACTGATATATATAATGCCGGAGGGAACCTTGGGTGTCCTACAGCCTTTCAGGCAGCCTTCTGTCTGTGTCTTAGCACCGGTTACGACCCAGCCTAAGGGAAGGTGCCGATTTGTACAAAGAAGCTGCCCGCTTTTATACACCTCAAACATAACTTTTGTACAAAGAAGCTGCCCGCTTTTATACACCTCAAACATAACTTTTATCTCAGTACTTTTCCATTCCTTAGTGGTACCAGCTTGTACCACCTTATCACTCGTGACCTTCGGCCTAAACACTTAACTTGGAAACAGAGACAACAGGTCTGTAAAGAAGAAAACATTCTTCACCAGTATCTGATCTCAAGGATGTACATCTGTACTCCCATAAGTTCTCAAAATGTTCCCACAGTCTGAGCTGACACCATTTTGTGTTGCACACTACTGCACATACTAAGGAGAAATCAGAAATGACTTTTGGTAAATTTAACTCTTTCCTTATGTGGGGGGGGAGGGGGCAGTAGGTGGAGGCGCTGGTGGTGAGAGATGGGGTAGTGGCTACTGGAAGTCAGAAATCAATGTTACTACAAGCCCTCTACATGTACTGTGCTTCCCAGATTCATGCTTTGAGTCAAGAAGCATAATTGACCCATTCAAGCAGAAAATCCATGTGCCCCAACAAGCATTTTCCTCTCCACTGTGTCCATGGAAGTGTATTCTTTCCCGTCCCTTGATTTTAAAGATTTGCTCCTTTATTGCCTTTTCTAAATCTCTGCTTGATCACATTTTTGCTTAAAAAAAATAGTTGATTTTTTTTTTGCCCCCCCCCACGATTTAGATATTGTTACAAAAGCAGAAAATGCTGGAAACACTCATTACATCAGGCAGCGATTGTGGAAGGAGAAATAGTTAAAGTTGTGGGGGTGAAGACCTTGCATCAGAATGGGAAGATAATTATGTCCAGATTTGTGAGGTGGTTTCTTGGAGTTATGTTGGTAATTTGATTAACATTTCAATGCAGGTTTTTCATGTTCATAAAGGTAGGTAAAACCTATTCAGCTTTATTCTCAGTTTAGTAGCTTAAAATGCAATTCTGGTACCATTCTGTACCTGAAGAATGCCAGTAATCTTTAACCATAATCTGGATTTGCAAGGTGTTGCACATTAAACCAGAATCCTGAAATGAGGGGGAAAAACATTAACAATATACTCTATGCATACACTATCTCAAAGAATCAGTTCAAGTTCCTGATGCAAAAAAAGTGAAAGAATATAAGATTTAGTGTAGTGCAGAGAGTTATTGGTGGTGGGGAGGGAATAACAAAGAAATGAAAATTTGAGAAGGCACAAAATGCCTGAATTTGAGGAGAATAGAGGCCATGAGGGTTGTAGGACGATGAAGGAACACAGATACTTTTGAGTCGGGTTCGGAGGGAAAGCTGCTGATGTTGGTGTTCCTATTGCCTTCCCCCTTAGTGATGGGGATTGCAGGCAAGGAAGCTGCTGTTTGCAATTGTCTAAATGAGTAGCTGCAGTTTGTAGATGGTACACATTGCAGAGACTGTGCACTGGTAGAGGGAATGAAGGTTTAGGTTAGTGATGAGATATCAATTAAGCAGAGTGCATTGTCCTAGATGGTCAAGCTGCTTGAGTTTTGTTAGAGATGTAGTCATCCAGGCAAGTGGCAAATATACCATCGTACTCCTGATACTCCTTGTCGGAGTAGTGTCGTGGAGTTGTACAGCACAGAAACGTACTCTTTGGCCTACCACATCCAGGTCAACCTTTTTACCCATCTATACTAATTCCATTATGCCACTTTATGTCAATATCTTTGTCTTGCCTACTTTAAGTGCCTGTCTAAATGTCTCTTAGACCTAGTGACTGTATTTGATTCAATCACCAATGGCGCTGTGTTCAAGGCATCAACTATGCTGTTCTTCAAAAATAAAACAACTTTCCCTTCAAATCCCCTCTAATTCCTCCCTCTCACTTTTGTGGAAAGGCTTTGGTTTGAGTTCAGACATGGACTTTGGAATTATAGGCGAGCTCAAGTTTATGAAAATTCTTGGGGGAGAGGCTGATCAGAAGCTGAGCAGAACATTCAAGCCCGGAAGGAACCAAAGGAATGTGGTTTAATCATCAGGGGGAAGGACAGGAAAAGGATGATATTACGCCGTGGATGTAGATGTTTCTTCTATGGGAAACAGTACTGGGTATACCAAGTCCTATTTGTTGGTTTTTGGTTTTCAGTATGCTAAATACTAATATAACCAAAACAGGCAGTGAATATGGCACTAGTGGGCAATCTGTCCATTCTCAGACAGCCACTCTCCTAATGCACAGAGTACACCAAATAACCTGCCTGAATGTCTGAAACAATGGTGGGAAAGTTACTGGAATCTATCCTCAAGGATGGGGTTACGGAATACCTGAGGTGCAAGGCAAGATAGGTCCTAGCCAACATGGTTTTGTGAAAGGAAGATCGTGCCTGACCAACCTATTGGAGTTTTTTTTGAAGAAATCACAGGTAGGGTAGATAAGGGAGAGGCGGTAGATGTTGTGTATTTAGACTTTCAAAAGGCCTTTGACAAGGTGCCTCATAAGAGACTGATTAATAAGATGAGAGGTCATGGAATTACAGGTAGGATAACAGAATGGGTGGAGCGTTGGCAGGAAGCAAAGGGTGGGAATAAAAGTATCTTGTTCTGGTTGGCTACCGGTTACTAGTGGTGTTCCGCAGGGGTCGGTGTTGGGGCCACTCCTTTTTACCTTGTACATTAACGATTTGGATGATGGAGTAAATGGTTTTGTGGCTAAGTTGCAGATGACACCAAGATAGGTGGAGGAGTAGGGAGTATTGAGGAGACAGGAAGTTTGCAGAGAGACCTAGATAGTTTAGGAGAATGGGCAAGGAAATGGCAGATGAGATTTAATGTTGAGAAATGTGCAGTTGTACACTTTGGAAACACATAAATGGGCAGATTATTATCTAGAAGGAGAGAAAATTCAAAGTACAGAAGTACAAAGGGACTTGGGGTTACTCGTGCAGGATACCTTAAAGGTTAACCACCAGGTCGGATCAGTGGTAAAGAAAGCGAATGCTGTGTTGGCATTCATCTTGAGAGGTATAGTGTATAAAAGTAAGGAAGTGTTGATGAGGCTCTACAGGGCACTAGTGAGGCCTCATTTGGAATACTGCGTGCAGTTTTGGGCCCCATATCTTAGGATGTGCTGATGTTGGAGAGGGTTCAGAGGAGATTTACGAGGATAATTCCTGGAATGAAAGGGCTTACGTATGATGAGCATTTGTTGGCTCTTGGACTGTACTCACTGGAGTACAGAAGAATGAGAGGGGACCTCATAGAAACATTTAAAATGCTGAAAGGAATGGACAGAGTAGATGTGGCTAGGCTGTTTCCCTTGGCGGGTGAGTCCAGGACCAGAAGGCACAATCTTAGAATTAGAGGGTACAGGTTTAAAACAGATGAGAAATTTCTTTAGCCAGAGGGTGGTTAAATTGTGGAATTCCTTGCCAGGTACAGCAGTGGAGGCCAGATCATTGGGGACGTTCAAGGAAGAGATAGATGATATCTAAATAGTTGGGATATCAAGGGATATGGGGATAAGGCTGGAAATTGGAATTAGAATAGTTTTTTTCTTCTTCTTCCTCTTTCTCTCCTCCCCCCCCCCCCCCCCCCCATTTCTCATTTCTCATCTTTTCCCTTTTCCTTGGAGCAGACTCAATGGGCCGAATGGCCTGCTACTGCTCCCTTGTATTGTGATCTTGTGAATAGAACATGGTTACATCTAAATTCACTGACTGTGTCTTTCCCATGACATCGACGGAATTATTTCTTCTTTCTGCAAAGGCTAAGTAATCCAGCTATCAGAAATTGTTTATCTGCCATGTAAACAGGATTATGGAAGGATTCATCATAATAACCAAATAGTTTTAAATATCACTAGCAAGGTACTACCTTCATGGAAATCCCCATGTATTAAAATCAAATGAGGACTTAAAAAGTTGTTTCAATTGTTGGTCATTTTCGAACAAGTTACTTATTAACCGACATTTAATTCCTGCAATCCCATGAAGTTGTCAATTAACTTCTTGCAACCTTCTTAATGAACAGGATTTCTCAGTTAAAGCTAATATTGTGAACTGTTTTGTTCCGATGAAGATATTCAACAAAAACACAAGGAAGCACTCCGGAAGGAAACAGAAGAACTGAAAATGAACATGATTCAGGCCAAGGAGGCAGTGAAGATTTTCCAGCTGGTTGATCGATACGCTAAGCTTACAGTCATTTCAAGCATTCGAGATTGGAAACTTGTAGAGCATGAACTGCTGGCAAGAGGTCAGGAGCACGAGGAGTGGCGAGAGAAGCAGCTCCAGACAGATGTGGATATAATACAGACAGATAAATTGTTCTGTAGCAGTTTTTGCCAGAGTGAACACAGATCTGGGAGTTCAGCTGCTGTGAGTGGAGTTCCAGGGATTGGTAAAACAACAATGGTGCAAAAGATTGTTCATGACTGGGCCACTGACAAAATATATCATCAGTTCCAATTTGTGTTCAGTTTTAAATTCCGTGAGTTGAATGATATTAATTGTAGAGTAAACCTGCGTGAATTGATTCTGATTCACTATCCCTACTTTGGAACCTTGCTGAAGGAAGTCTGGAAAAATCCTGAGCAAATATTATTTATATTTGATGGCTTGGATGAATACAAGTTCAAAATTAATTTTGCAGACAATCGCAGAAACACAGAGCCTAAGCACATGTGCACAGATCCCGAGTGTTGGTGTGAAGTGTCCGACATTGTGTATGCTTTAATACAACGCAAGCTGCTCCCAGGATGTTCGGTGCTGCTGACCAGTCGCCCCACTGCGTTACATTTATTGGAAAGTGCTGAGATTAGTATCTGGGCTGAAATCCTGGGATTTGCTCATGAAGAACGGAGGGAATATTTTAACAGGTTTTTTAAAGATCAGACAGTGGCAGCAGCTGTTTTCAAACACGTGGAAGAGAACCAGATCCTATACACTATGAGCTTTAACCCTTCTTACTGCTGGATACTTGGTCAGACCCTGGGCCCTTTCTTCATAAAAAAAGGCAGAAATCTGCAGCGAATTCCCAAAACCATTACTGAATTGTATTCCTACTATATTTACAATATCCTGAAAAACCACACTTGTAAGCTCGAAGAGCCCCGTGATATTTTGCTGAGGATTGGTGAAATGGCCTTTGCAGGAGTTTCTGAGAAGAACATTATGTTTAGAAATGGAGATTTGATCAAGTACGATCTGAAACCTTCCCATTTCTTATCTGGGTTTGTGATGGAACTTTTGGAGAAAGATGATTCTGTTCAGAATGTGGTGTACGCATTCACGCACCTCACCATCCAAGAATTTGTAGCCGCACTAGCACGATTCTTAACTGCAGATCGTGGGGACATCTGGAAGCTCCTCAAGGAAGCCCACAAGGAGGAAGATGGGCGATATGAGTTGTTTCTCAGATTTGTTGTTGGTCTCTCTTCACGGTCATGTCAGCCCCTGGAAGAGTTTTTGGGGCCATTTCCTGTTGAAACATCCCATGAAGTGATTGATTGGATAAAGCGGGAAGTTGACAAACGGTTTGAAAACACAGGGAGCAGAGCAGCTAAAAGGAGCCTCCTGAACATGTTCCACTATCTGTTTGAGTCTCAAAATCTACCACTGGCTCAGTCCACAGTAGGATCAGTGAAAATGCTTAAACTTGGTGGATTGCAAATGAATCCAATTGACTGTGCTGTCCTGGCTAATGTTGTTGGCTTGTGTGAAACAATAAATGACCTTGATCTGCAGAATTGCTCCATTCAGAGTGATGGACTCTGGTGGCTGAGACCTGGACTGCACAAATGCGTGGTGTTAAGGTAATTTGTTGATTTGTCTCCACCTACAAATTGGGGAATAAAAAACACAATCTCAATGTGCAGTTGCTTCACAATGAAAGGAAACAATTCAGTTGAAAGGGAGAAAAGCAAAATATGGCATGTAACCAGAAGATCGTTGAGTGGTTCCCAAATGATTAGAGTGCTTAAAATTGACCCTTGAGAGGATGTGGCACATCTATATTTTTAACAAATGACAAGAATTGATTTAATTGTAATGTGTTCCTGCAGTGTGTATTGACAAGGTCCCCTTTCACTGCTATGTGCATCTATGCCAGGATACTAACTGCAGTAATCAGTATGCCACAGCATTCCAGTCTGTCCCAGGAAGTAGGAACAAACAACAGCCACTGTATTGGCAATGTGAGGAAGAGAGCAAAATATAAATGTTAAATACCAAGTAACTAGGAGCAAATCACAGCTTTGGAAAGTCATTGAATTCTAGTTTATGCAACCTCCTTGTATCTTGTACCCCCAAGTACAGGCAACAGCCTGGTAAATCTCTTCTGCACTCTTTCTCATTTAATAACATCTTTCCTATAACAGGATGACAAAAACTGTACACAGTACTCCAAGTGCGGCCTCACTAACATCTTGTATAACTGCAACATAACTTCTCAACTCCTATACTCGGTGTCCTGACTGATCACCACCCTATCTACCTGTGATACTGCTTTCATTGAACTGTGTACTTGCTCTCCTGGGTCCTTCTGTTCCATAACACACCCCAGGGCCCTATCTGTACAAGTCCTATCCTGGTTTGATCTCCCAAAATGCAATACCTCACATTATATTAATTGAAAACCATTTTCGAATCCTCGGCCCACATTCCAAGCTGATTAAGATCCCCCCCTGTAATTTTCCATAACCTTCTGCACTGTCTGCAACACAAGCTATTTTGGTATCATTCACAAACTTGCAAACCATGCCCTGTACATTCATGTCCAATAGTTTATATAAATTAAAAACAACAAAGGTCCCAGCACTGACCCCTGTGGCACACGATGAAACACAGCCTCCAGTCCAAGAAACAACCCTCAACCTTCTTAGCACTGAGCCAATTATGAATCCAATTCACTACCTGCCCATGGATGCCATGCGATCTAACCTTCCAGACTAGTCTGCCATGAGAGACCTTGTCAGAGACCTTGTCAAAGACCTTGCTAAAGTCCATAAAGACAACATCCACTGTCCTACCCTCGTCTACCCTCTTGATTAGCTCCTCAAAGAATTCGGATTTTTCAGACACAACTTCCCTTGCACAAAACTGTGCTGACTATCCTGAATCAGACCCCATCCTCTCCAAACGTTGGTAGATCCTGTTCCTCAGAATCCACTCCAGCAATTTATCCACCACTGATGTCAGACTCACCAGCCTGTAGCCTCCACAATTTCTTTAGATTCCCACAAGGTCTGAGAATGTACTCAGTCAGGCCTTGGGGTTTCATCCACATTAATGCACTTCAAGGCCTCCAATAACTCCTCCCTGCTAATCCATACGTGGTCTAAGACAATGCCACTCATTTTCCCCCATTTCCTTAGCTTCCATTTTCTTCACAGTAGAAACTGGAAAAAAAATCATTAAAATATCTCACCCATTTCCTTTGTTTCCGCGCACGGCCATGCTGATCTTTAAGGGGACCTATTCTTTCCTGAGCCGCCCTTTTACTCTTAATATACCCATAGAATCTCTTGGAATTTTGCCTCATCTTGCTTGCCAGATCCTTCTCATATCCTCTTCCTGCCCTCCTAATTTCTGTCTTAAGTGTACTCCTACGCTTGTCACCAAGAGATTCACTAGCTCCCAATTGCTTATGAGCAGTGTATGTCTTCCTGTTTTTCTTAACCAGGGCCTCAATATCTCTTTGTCAACCAGGGTTCCAGAAACCTGCCAGCCTTGCCCTTCAGCCTAACAGGAACATGCAGGCCCTAAACTCTTGACTTCACACTTTTAAAGACCTCCACTTGGCTGGCGCTCCTTACCCTGCAAAGAATCTTGCCCGATCAACCACTGCAAGATCGTGCTGAATGGCTGCAAAATTTGCTCTGCCCCAGTTCAGGACCTTAACTTGTGAACCGGTCTAATCCTTCTCCAGAACTATTTTAAAACTGATAGAATTATGGTCACTGAACCCAAAGTGCTTGTCAACAGCCTCTTCTGCCACTTGCTCTACACATTCACCAGGAGGAGGTCCAGTGTTGCAAAGTCTCTAGTAGTTCCATCTATATATTGATATAGGAGGCTATCTTGGACACATTTCACAAATTCTGCTCTATCCAAGCCTTTTACACTAGCGTTGCCCCAGTCAATTTCAGGAAAGTTAAAATCTCCTACTCATACTACCCTATTATGTTTACAACTAGCTGCAATCTCTCTACATATCTGCTCCTCCAATTACTGCTGACGTTGGTGAGCCTATAATTACCATTAGAATTACCATCCCCTTGTTTCTAAGTTCTAACCGTGTGGCCTCACTGGATGATCCCCCAAGAACATCCTCTAATGATTGTTAATATGGCCTCTTTCATCAAGAGGTAACTCCCCCTCCTCTCTTACCTGGACCTGTGTCACACCTGTAGCATCTGTAGCCCAGAACATTGAGCTTCCAGTCCTGCCCTTCCCTCAGCCATGTTTCTGTTATGGCCATGATAGTCCAGTTCCCAGAGCCAATCCGTGCCCTTGACTTCATTCATCTTACCTGTCAAGCCTCTTGCATTGAAATAAATGCAGTTTAAACACATGGTCTTTCCTGTCCCTTTACTGTGCTCCTGTCTATCCTGATGCCTACATTTGTTCTCATTGGTGACAGGTATTATCCCCTGATTTCTCATCACTGACTCCATTCCTCAGGGCCCTACTCCCCTGCCACTGTAGTGTAAACCCTCCTGAATAGCACCAGCAAATCTCCCAGCCAGGATATTGGTTCCCCCTCCAGTTCAGGTGCAACCTGTCTCTCTTGTACAGGTCACCCCAACCCCAGAAGTGATCCCAATGACCCAAGAACTTGAATCACTGCCCCCTACACCAGCTCCTCAACTGAGTTATCTTTCTATTTCTACCCTCGCTAGCATGTGGCACTGGGAGTAGTCCAGAGATTACTACCCTTGAGGTCCTTTGGATAAAGTGGGGCAGCTAACCCATAAATTTGTTGCAGTGGGCTGTTCTTGGGCACAAAATTCTAGAAATTCCCCTTGCACTGTTGGATCTGTTTGATGGAAATAAGGTAAAAGGCTGCACGCTCCCACAGACCAGCAGTTTGGGCATTGAAAACTTGTGGTGAGGCAGAATGAACTCTTTACAAAGATCCAAAGCAGATGTAACAGCGACATTTAGCACCTTTTCACAATGTGCCACTCGTATAATTTGCCCTGAAATATTATACAATTAAATGTGCATGGTGAAAATTGCAGATATAATCATCCTCTCATCTAATTCATGCAAAGTCCTCTATTTCCTCCAGAAAATCCAAGTTTTAAGAAGCAAATGAACAAGAGGGTTTTCCCAGACATAATTAGTCATTGAGCTCCGGGAAGATAAATCCAATCATCTTGTAATCAGGTTAGATTGAAGGATTTGTAGTAAGTTCATACAGCACTTTTAGTAATCATAAGTACTGATAATCCCTGAATATCCATGAAGTCAGACAGAATGACTGAAAAATCTGATGTAAATACCCTTGCCTGTTTTCTGTAACCTGTGATATCCAATGAGAGGAAATTGTAGCAGATCTAGGATTCCATTCAATTTCCTTCTCAATGTCTGTGTTTAGACTGTGGAACAATAAACTGGGAGATTCAGGAGTGAAACTGCTGTCTGCTGCTCTGAAGGAACGTACATGTAAAATACAGGAACTGCAGTAAGTAACAGATTGAGGGATGTACTTGTAATAATTGGAGATATAATTAGTACCAGTTATAATGTGATTAAGTCCTTATTAATTATTAATATAGTTATTAGTTAACCCTATGAATTTATGCAGAATCCTTTGTTTCTATCTCCCTTTTTATCTTTGCCACTGATCCTTCAGTCTAGGTGCTAACGATCTCACAGTTTCTTGTACTGAGGATCTCGCCTCTGCTCTCAGTGAAAATCGGTCACTGTTGGTACTGGAACTGAATAATAACAAACTGGGAGATTCTGGGATGAAAAATCTGTCTGTGGTTTTGAGGAAGCCAGGCTGTAAAATACGGAAACTGAGGTGTGTGTCAGATTCTGTGAAATGGTGTTTATGTTAACTGGGCATTTGACACTGCACGTTGTATACTACATAATCTGTTGTTGTCGGTTTTCATCTTTCTCATTTCTGATTCTCAGTCTGAAAGCTAATGGTCTCTCAGCTTCTTGTGTCGAGGATCTTTCCTCAGCTCTCTGTATAAACCAGTCACTGACAGCTCTGTCTCTGGGAAGTAATAAGTTGGGTGATGCAGGAGTAAAACAACTGCCCAAGGATCTGTGGAATATGGAGGAATTGGAGTGAGTACCAGGCACAGTCGTCTTGTGTCTTTTTATAATTCATTGGCTGTCCATTATCGAACATCTATTATTAACTCTCAACTCTCTTTTCTACCCCTGTTTTCTACCCCTCCCGCCTACCACTCTGCACCCTCTTGCTGCTCTGTATTCACTGTACACTCTTTTCTGGCTTCTCCTTCCCTCGTGACCCCTGATGGACAGGCTGGATGATAACAATCTCTCGGATTGCTGCACCAAGGATCTTGCTTCCACTGTCAGTACGTACCAGTCACTGAGAGCTCTGAACCTGAGCCGTAATGAGCTGGGAGATTCAGGAATGAAAACACTGTCTGCAGCTCTGAGGAAACCTGGCCAAAATCTGGAGGAACTGCGGTAAGTACCAGTCTATGTGAAATGGTCTTCATGAGTACAGGAGTGGGGGTGCTAAACATTTTTCAATTGTATGGGTAAATATTAATGCTAGTAATTTATTATCACTAATTCTTTTAATGAACTCTGGGAAATGGCACTAAGATATCTTTCTCTTCATTGTCATTTATTTCTCTGATCCCCAGACTTTGGACTGTTGGGCTCTCAGCCTCTTGTGCCCATGATGTTGCCTCTGTGCTCAGTAAAAGCTGCTCACTGACACTTCTGGACATCGGTGGTAATGAACTAGGTGATGTGGGCATGAAATTGTTGTGTGAGGGTCTGAGAAACTCTAAAATACGAAAGCTACAGTAAGTGCATGTCATATGAAGTTGTTTATACTGTGTCCGACAATGAGCATTAGTGATGTTGTAAATGAACGCTGGATGATGCCTCATCTCCTGGTATTTCTTTGATCCACAGGCTCTGGAAGAATGATCTCTCTGATTCATGCACTGACGATCTTTTCGATGCTCTCTGTGTAGTCCAATCACTGCAGATCCTGAACCTTAAATCTAACAACTTTACAGACCAATCTGTTTCGACATTCCGCAAACTCATACAGCACTGCAGAAATTTGAAGAGGATTGAGTGAGTATTTGAGTTAATATTTAATGTAACAAAATATCAATAGATCCACACATTTTTAAGGATGACATTTCTCTGTAATTACTGTTGCACTATTAAGCCTATCTTTTCCTAATCGACTTTGATGTAATCTGTTAAATTTAATGTGTATTCGTAAATTTGTTTCAGCCTCAGTGAGAATAAGTTCAGTTCAGCGGGGCAGGATCAGCTGCTGTCACTACGAAGATGCAGAAGTGGAATGAACGTGATTGTGTGAATGTTTCAATTTCCACACATCAAAGTGATTTTTCAAGTGAGATTTGTATCACTCCTTATGATATTCTCTACTACTTGGGATTCTTGAGGATGGTGCAGGGAGTCACTTGGACATCATTTATGTCTTTTTTTTCTGAAAAGATATCTTTATTTAAAGCAGAACATTCCTTCAAGCAAATGGCAACTAAGCAGGAGTGAATTGCATCCAGTGGAACAAATTGCGCTCAAAAATAAATACATGAACGTTCAATGAGCCACTGGAAACTGCAGAGCAGACTTAACAGAACCCATGTGTGGAGTGAATCTGGGTAAATGTTCCTGATCATGTTACTTGTGTAATTTTGTAATAGAACTTTTTAGGTACTGATGGGTCTGTATCACATTTTTGTTTTTCCATTTTTAAACACTGTTTTGACTCTTCCCATACCAACCTGGAACTGGCAATTCAGAATTTCATGTTGTTCATCTTGCTGAGAAATACAACTAGATAAGTGGACTCAGTGTTCCACTATAATGACCAGACTAGAGCTGACAGCATGTGCAAAGCAGCTGGACCAATGTCGGCTTTTAACTGTGTGCACAGTTTAAAAGAGCCTCTGCTAAGTTGGTATTGCTTTAAGAAAATCTAAAGTTGTACATCAGTCATGTGTGATTTGATAAGATGAGCCTATATACTGAAATGAAAATAATGAACCAGATGTCTTGTATAATTTTGAGAATAATAATATTGGAAAATTGGCTCATGTACAGCAAATGGCACAGTAACAATTATTGTTTAAGCAGGGGAGATTTGAGTTGCAACATTTGAGTAGTGGAGATGGTCTAATATCCAACATGAAATTCTGAATTGCCAATTCCAGGTTGGTATGGGAAGAGTCAAAAGGGTGTTTAAAAATGGGAAAACAAAAAAAAAATGTGATACAAACCCACCAGTACCTAAAAAGTTCTATTACAAAATTACACAAGTAACATGATCAGGCCAGCACAGTCAAGCAACGGTTAGTGCCATTGCCTTGCAGCTTCAGCAACCTGGAGCTGATGTAGAGTGTGCATGTACTCCCTGTGACTGTATGGATTTCCATTGGGTGCTCTGGTTTCCTCCATAACTGATGTTATTGGGCTGCACCAAATTATCCGTAGTGGAATAAGTAGCAGAAGAGACTCAAAGGGGAGTGGGTGGTCAAGTGGGAATGTAAGTGGCGGGATTAAAGGAGAGTCAGAGAGAGAATGGGCCTGATGGGAGTCCACTGCAGGGAGTCCCCTTGGAGTAGATGAACCACATGGTTACCTCCTGTGTTGTAATAAGTAATCATCTAAAGAACTTGTGTTCAAATAGCACTGACATTTTGAATTCAGTTTCCAAGAGGTTATCACAGTGAGTTTTTTATCCAACCATGTTTCACTTAATAGAATTACTAACCACTTTTGGAAGAGAGCTTGCTGTTCTTCCTTGGTATGGCCTGTATGCAACCCCAGTCCCTTGCTATTTTCCTCAGTAATATGTCAGTGCTCTCTGCAGTGCCCCAGCAAGCTACTCATTTGTATCAACCAATATCATCCATGGTCGGGGAAGATGGATAAAAGCATTTTCTCAAGGGTTTGGGGGTTTGCCAAATGAAGCAGCCTGAGCAGTGCTGCCCAGGGCACACGGATGATCGGTGGCGTAGGGCACACTGAAGCTTCAGAGCATTGTTCAGTTCTTGGCAGGGCTGCAAATATCCAATGCTAATTTTGCAACTGTAAACCAAGTTGCAGGGGAATTCCCTGTTTATTATATCTGTTTAGTTTACTCCAGTGAATAGTCATTAAGATCAGTTCTGTTTCTGACATTTCCTCACGTGCGTTCTGCTCAAAACTGCATTTGTTTCCTGAATTATTCATTTTAGAAGAATGTATATATACTTATTTGTAAATTGCTGAATGTAAAGTCTGACATGGAGTACTACAAGCAAAACGGTGTTCCTGGACTGGATTGTTTCTTGCGAGGGCAATTTCATTAAATGGTATTTGATTTAAAACGTTTTGCAAATTGGCTATATAATTCAGTGAGGATTGACTTTGGGCCTTCTGATATTTGCCTGAATTAATGGAGAAGGTAGTGACTGTTGGAAGGATGAAGGGAACTGGGCAATTCTGGCCTCGGGGCTTGTTTTAAGGTGTGTGTTCACTCCTGTGAAAATCTGTTCCTACTGGAAACGGTCTGTGACCAAATGTAGGCAAGTACCTTCAGGAGAATATATATTTAATTACTGATTGACCAAATATTGACCAAAAGCTTTACAAAGGTCCAAAAAAAATTCATAGTATGATTTTGTTCAGAATTTTATAAAGCAACCTAATATCAAAATCCAGTTCTAGATTGTAGAGTCTGCAAGAAAAGTCACTGAGGATTTTTTAAAAAAAAAACAAAAAGCAGATACTGGAAATCTTTGAAATACAACAACATGCTCAAACTTCTGCAGGACTTCGCTCTTAAATATGAGTTTTATTTCTCCCACAGATGTTGCTCGATCTGCTGATTGTTTCCAGCATTTTTAGTTTTGATACAAGTGCAAATGTTCTCCATGTTAAAGTTGATGGCACAAGACTAATTTAAGTTAATAAAAATATAAAATGCTGCAAACATTTTCAGCAGGCCAGGTCGTATCTGTAGAAAGAGAAATAGTTTGCATTTTGGGTCAAACACCCATGATCAGATTTGTGGACCATTATATGATCATGTTCCAGTGATGGCAGTTTTTCTTTTGATTTCTACTTGAGTTAAGAATGGACCTTCTAGGGATAAATGGGGCATGGAAGGGCCAATTGCAAAGGAAGGAGTTTGTATCAGTTGTCACAGGTGTGGCTCCTCTATTGGATGGATGGTTTTGGAGGGCAATGAAATTAACTGGTGCATAAGGACCAACTATGTTTGACTGCACTGACTCACATCTGGAGTTAGAAGTACTTACATAAAGTTATAATTAAGATGCAAGTTGTATCAGTTCATTAGAGTAGAAAAACATAGTACTTTTGTTCAAGTCTGTAGCATTTCCTTTCAATATCCTGTATCATGTAATTTTTTATTTCTTATGATCTTGTTCCATTATTTGCAGTTTTGCATTATATTACCTTTTATGTTCTAATAAACACTTTTTCTTTGAAGAGTTGAGTTGTGCTTCTGTGAGTCTTAGCTAATTTTACGCTGATCACAAGTTAACAGGGAAGAGTGCATCATAGGAAGCAGGGAGCGACCTCTTCTAATCCAGTCACCCCAGTGTCAGGGAAATACAGAAGCTTGAATTCTGCAAAGAAATGAACCCTTGTTTGCTGGCTGTGCTATTATAACATCGCACAAAGTTGGCTGATCATTTTACATAGAATGCCAATCAAAAGTTGCACAAAGCTGGAATGTGCTGTACACAACGTATTGCTCATAATCTCTCAGACTGCGTAATTTATACATTTGGTGTGAGGCAGCAGGCTCGGAAGCACTGATCCTCTTCTTTGCTGAGTTCCAGGCTTCCTGAAACTACGTGAAAATTAGGACCTAGCATTTCACTAGTGAGTAGCTGCAATCAACTGAAATTCCATGAGATGTGTGGTCATTAGCACCCTGAAGCAGAAACCTGGCACAGCATAGAGCAATACAGCATATGGAGACAGACCCTTCGGCCCAACCAGTTCACATGACTATGGTGCCCACCCAGCTTGTCCCAATTTCCTGCATTTAGCCTGTAACACTAAGCCTTGCCCCTCCATGTACCTACTGTATTTATGTGCTTCTTAAATGATATTATTGTACCTACCTCAACTGCTTTCTCTGGCAGCTCATTCCATATACTCACCACCCTCTGCATGAAAAAGCTGCTTCTCGGGTCCCTTTTAAATCTCTCCCCTTCCACCCCAAACCTATGCACCCTACTTTTGGAACCCCTTATCCTGGGAAAATGATTACCATTCACCTGTCATAGGCCTGTCATAGTTTTAAACACTTCTCTAAGGTCACCCTTCATTCTACATTCCAAGTAGTAAAGACCTAGTCCGGCCAACCTCTTCCTGTCACTCAGGCTCTCTAGTCCTGGCACCATCCTTGTAAATCTTCTCTGAACTCTTGAGTTTAACCACATCAAACCTGTAACGGGGTGACCAAAACTGTACATGGTACTCCAAGTAAGGCCTCACCAAAGACTATACAACTGCAATATAATGTCCTAACTCCTGTGTTCAGTGCCCTGACCAATGAAGGCCAGTGTGCTAAATGCTTTTTTTTCCATCAACCTGTGATGCTGCTTCCAATGAACTATGCACTTTTACTCTTTGGGCCCTCTGTTCTACTGCACTCCCTTGTGCTGTACCATTTCATACCGTAAGTCCTACACTGGTTTCACCTTCCAAAGTGAATCACCTCATACTTGTCTGTATTGAAATCCATTTGCCAAGATCCCCCTACAATTAACCTTCGTCAATATCAATAACAGCTAATTTTATGTCATCCACAAACTTACTGATCAAGCCTTGTGCATTCACATCCAAATAATGTATGTAAATAATGAATAACAAGGGTCCCAAAACTTCCTGTGGCACACCACTACTCACTGGCCTCCATTCTGAGGAACAACCTTCAACCACCACACTCTGCTTCCAAACTCCCGAGACAATTTTGAATCCACCTAACTTGCCCTCCCCGGATTCCGTGGGACCTAACTTTCTGGACCAGCCTACCAAGTGAAAACTTGCTGAAGGCCTTGCTAAAGTTGATATAGACACTTCCACTGCCCTACCCTCATCCACCCTTTTGGTTAGCTCTTAAAAAAAATCTAAAGTGTTCATCAAACACAGCTTCCCACTCACAAAGTAATGCTGACTCCTAATCAGACTCTGTCCATCCAAATGCTGGTAGATCCTGTCCCTCAGAATTCCCTCCAGTAACTTCCCTGCCATTGATATCAGGCTGACCAGCCTGTAGTTCCTGGGCTTGTCCTTGCTACACTTCGTAAACAATGAAACAATATTAGCAACCTTTCAGTCCTTTGGAACTTCACCAGTGGCTAACGATGAAGCAATTATCTCAGCAAGGACCACTGCAGTTCTGTCTCTAGCCTCCCACAAAGTCGAAGGATGCATTTGGTCAGGCCCTGGGGATTTATCCAGGCTACCAGTACTGCCCCCCGCCCCACCCCAGCAATATTATGTTCTCCAAAACATCTCCACTTGTTTCCCTTAGCTCTTGAACAACCTTGATTTTCTCCTCAGTGAACACCGAGGGGAGGTATTTGTTAAAATTCCACCCATCTCCTGTCCGTCCGTCTCTGTCTGTCTGTCCGTCTGTCTGTCTAGCCACCCTTTTACTCTTCATACAACCATAAAACCCCTTGGGATTTAACTTAACCTTAGCTGCTAGATCCATCTGATACCCTCTCTTTGCCCTCCTGATGTCTGTCTTAAGTGTATTCTTAATCTTTTTTGCAACCGTCGAGGGATTCACTAATCCACAACCTCCTAAACCCAATATACAGTATGCTTCCTTCATTTTCATGGCCAGAACCTCAATATCTCTTTTCATCCAGGGTTCCCTTAAAGTAGCCAGGTTAACCCTTCACCCTAATAGGGATATTCTGCCCATGGATACTTGATATCACACACTTAAAAGCCCCCCACTTGCCATTTGTTCCTTTCCCTTCCAACTGGCTCTCAATCAATCTCTGCTAGATCCTGCCCGGATTAGCCCTGCTCCATTTAAGGACACTAACCTGTGGACCAGTCGTATCCTTTTCCACACTATCTTAAAACTAATAGAATTATGATCACTAGAGCCAAAGTGCTTCCTGACTGCCACTTCAGTTACTTACCCTGCCTTGTTCGCTAAGTGGAGGTCCAGTATCGCACCTTCCTGAGTAGGGCGCTCTGAATATCGACTCAAGAAACTTTCCTGGACACATTTCACAAATCTACCCTGTCCAGACCCTTAACAGTCTGGGTAGTCCCGTCAATAACAGGGAAATTAAAATCTCGCACTGATACAAACCTATTATTATTATTTCTCTACAAACATGCTCCTCAAGTTCCCGCTGATTATTGGGGGGTCTATATTACGGCCCCATGAGTGACCCACCCCCTTTCTACGTTCTACCCATATGGCCTCACTGGACAACCCCCAAGAATGTTGTTTCTAAGCACTGTTGTTGCATCCTCTCTCATAAAAAAAAGGCAACAACCCCTCCTCACTTACCTGCACCTCTGTCTCGTCTGTAGCATCTGTATCCTGGAATATTGATCTCTTAATTCATGCGCCTTACCTGCTGAGCCTCGTGCATTGAAATGAATGCAGCTTAACAGTATTATTTTCCCTTCCTTTACTGTGCCCTAGCAATCCTGATTACTAATCTTGCTCTCGCTATCTATTGTGTTTCCCATGATTTGCTCCTGCTCAGAGTCCCACCCTCCTGCCAATGTGGTTTAAACACTTCGTGCAGCACCAGTAAATTACCCTGCAAGGATATTTGTCCCTCTCTGGGTCAGTGCAGCGCGTCGCTCTTCTACAGGTCGCCTCCACCTGAGAAGAGATGGCAATGATCCAAGAACCTGAATCCCCTGCCCCCTGCACCAGCTCCTCAGAGACTTGGTGGTAATTGAAACCCTCTAACAGCCCAAAGAACTGCTTCGTTGATTTCGAAGATCCTTACTACCGGGTGGTATTCGGACCACGCCGCTTACCATTTCGTGTAATTGGAACTCATTATTCCAGCCGACTGAATGGACATTCTCTGCCAGTCCACCAGGGGTTGGTGTGACCACGCGGTTCACGTCACAAATTGAACACAAGGGCCCTGCAGCCACGCTAACCAGCTGTGACGTGGGCTCGTGGATCCATTCGCTCGGTGAATGTTAGGTCCTGGTACCTGCCCAGCCAGCAAATCGTTGACGTCATAGGTCTAGTCTTACAGACTTGCACGCCAGCTAGGTCCGTGCAGACAGCTCCTGGTTCCGGGGCACTGGTTTGACACGTGGGCGTTTCCATCCGCAAAGTGAACATTACAACCGATCAAAATACGTTAAAACAATGCGGACACCATCGTGAGCACATGATTCCAGACTGAAGAGCAGTTGGACCCATCTACGGGAGTGCACGTTGGGACACTGCATGATGCTTTGGGAGCTCATTATTTGCGATGCCAGATAAAACATTAGACCTATGTTGAGTAAGGGAAACTTAGGAACCGTTCGGCAGCTCACCTGATGGTGCTGAGAACTCACGGTTCAGGGGCACTAAGTCAACATAAAGACCGTGTAGCCGGCCATCTAGCGATGGTCCTGTGTGGAAATAAGTACACTGCGGCTTCTCAGTTGCCGGTGCTATGAGCTCAAGGGTCCAGCCCGTTGAGTGGACATAAGGATCTCGCGACAGAGAACCTGGTGGTGCTGAAAGCGGTGAGTGTTTGAACAATAGCAGCAATTGGCAGCGACATGGTAGTTCTGTGGCCAGTTTGTTCCAGGCAACAGGACCATGCGGAGTCACAGCCTGCAGGTCACAGGGCAGACAGTGGATCACGATGGCATGACCCAATTTCGTCCATTCATTCTCTGATTGCATATTAGGGCATTGCAGCTTCCTACCTGGTAGTTCTGTAAGCTCATTGACTTAAGCCACTCGATTGGCATTCAGACTGAGGCCACAGTCCACTCATTCTGTTTGCTGACTTTCTAACTGCTAGGTGGAGATTGGGGCTATGTGGCTGTGAAGTGTTCGGGTATATCCTTCGATATACTGTGATATGCAATATTATAAAAAAAAACTTGATTCGAACAGTAGTAAGGTGGACATTTTTTATTGCAGCATTCAACTTTAGATTGAAATATGGAACTAACAACGCAGTAATAATCTACCTTATCATGCAGTTCTTCAAACAGGAAAAAAATCCAATTATTTTTTACGAAACAATTACACTTGTTCAACCAATATTCAAATCAACGTAGACATGCCACACTCTATTGTCTTTTTTAAAAAAAATAGTCAAACCATAGGTCAACATATATCTACGACACAATTGTATATATGATAGATGTTCATTCACTTCGAAATAGACAAAGGCAAAATACCTTCTGGTTGTGGGAGTTATCTGCTAGTCCATCCTGGTGCAGCACCGAACATCCGAGGAGCTTGCGTTAATTTAAGGTATTTTGTAGGCCTGATTTGTTGATCCGGTTGGAAGCGCTTTAGAGATATGATTCGCTGAATTGGTGTGCTGGTGCGTTATATTGAGGTACTATAGGAGTGATGAATTCTGTGCTGTTTTGAAGTGCTTAATATATTTGAAGCACAATATTATTTGCAGGTTCTGTCTGAGATTGACATGGTCTATTCTTTTGAGATGCTTAATGCGATTGCTGGACTTAAGCAAATGTTCCGTTGGACCGCCATTCGTTATTTTCTACATGAATAGATGCATTATTTTGCAGTATTGCAAAGAGTTGATGACCGTTACCAATTTAGCCGAATTTCGGCGTCGCACCAGCCATATTATTTCCAGTTCCTTTACCACTTTCAGGTGATTGTCGGAGGGGTTAATGTGTCTGTTGTGTTAAATTAGAGAAGCTATATTCATAATTGTAGCTCGATTAGTTTGAGCTACCTTTGAATCTCAGAGATTCATTTATTGAACATTAATTCCAAGATCGTTATTAATTGGAAAGCCTGCTTCACGGTTATGGCAATACTTCTTTCTGTCCGAGGCTGATATTTATTTGATCATTCCTCATTGTCCATTTATTTATATTGATTCGGGCACAAACGTCAATTAACCTGCGGGAAGGACATGCTTTTACAGGGGCTTTGGTTGGGTGGATTCTGTCAACTGCTATTTATGGTCCGGGGAAGGCGGGATCAGGTCACGTGCTATGAATTCTACTGCTCTTCTCGTTATTTATTACATTTCACAATTAGAGAGAAGGGATATTTCACCACTCCCTTCAGCTGCTCCCTGAACTTAGCCTGGATAATAGCGTAAAGACAAGTGTTTGTGCAGCAGCTCAGAAGCTGGAGCATGAAACCCAGGTCTTGTAGAAAATAAAGTGGAATTGTAAGCACAATTCCCACATAGTACAGCTGGACCCAGATGAAATACACCGTGAACAGACCCCAAAACAGGATGAAATTCCCCGATATCGCTAACAATAAAGTAATGGATTTCTTGCGGCTCTCCATCTCTGGGTCTCTGGGACTCTCCCTATTGCTGACACCTCGCAATCTCCTGCGCGCTTGGCTGGTCATTAAAATATGTCTAACAGTTAAAACATTAAGGAACAAAATCAGGACAAAGGGAACACCCGGAGTGAGGAGATAATGAAGGAATTTGACTGTTGCCCAGAGCGGTGATTCCAGAACACCGTCTCTTGTAAAACAAAACCAAGGGATATTATCAATAAGATATCCACCTGCCAACATAAAATACCAGAAAATGTTCTTCAAACAACCTAGCACAGTCACAGTTCCAAGAACAAAAGCCGCTGTCTTTTCTGTGCAATATTTAGTTTTCATCTTCTGGCAACAAATGGCTACAAACCGATCAAAGGTGAAAGTAACGGTGAACCACACAGAACAGTCCGTGACTGCGTAAAGCAGAACGGCGTGGATATTGCACACGGATATGGACTTGAGGAAACCGAACTGGTACCTGTAGGCAATTGGAATCTGCCTCAATATGAGATCGAATATAACGACCAGTAGATCCGCCGTTGCCATGGCCACCAAATAGTGAGTGGCACCTTTGGAGAGACCACACTTTCCCCGGGACAGGATCAAAATCGTCACTAAGTTCACTGTGGGGAACGGAAAAGAAACAGCGGAATTAGATGCCTGACTGGGAACAAAGTTAAAAAGCAATTAGTAAACGTCGGGTTACTTCTCTGCAAACCACCACCCCCCCCCCCCCCCCCCCCCCCCCCGAAAACAGAAGGAGGAAGAAAAGGAATATTGAGCAATGGTACTGCGGGGATGACTGATTTTGGCTGAAAATATGATCTGTTGCAAACAGGAAGGTCCGTTCTAGAAGAAATTTCTGAGCACCTATAATGCCGAAAATGATACCTGATGCTTCCATTTCTATTTCTTCCCCGTTAGGTTCACGTTTTTTCAAGGTACCAGGAACATGTACTGTAGAGCGGTTCTGGCCAATATCCGCAACACCACTGATGTTAACTTGGTCGCCATAACTGAAGGCAGGACAAGCATGTTTCACAGTGGGCCAAGAATGATCGATGATAAAATTTTCCGAATAATTACCATGAGTTTCTGTTCATCTTCATCCCTTTTTAGCAATCGATTGAGAGCTGAAAACATGACAATAATGTGTGACAGGATCTGGCAGATTATATAGTTAAGAAGTGTTTGAGCTCTCTGCTGTTTTCCGGGCTACAGACATTTGCCATCGCTGCTATCAATCCTCTGATGGGAGGCAGTCCATTCCGGTCCACCTTTAGGCATAGTACATGATCTCTTTATAAGGAAAGCACACGTGTTGCATTTCAATGTGACATTATGTCAATGGAGCCAATGGAAAACATCTTCCGCAGACACAATTGCTTTTCCTCACTCGCAAACGTAATGTTCATCTTGAATAGAAAACCAATGAACATCTCTCGACAGCATTAAGTTTCTGACAGTATGGAAGAACTTCTGGGTCTATTTTTAAACAATATGTTTATTTTTCCACATGCAAACAAAATTAGATGATTATCCCTCAACAAGAGTTTCTCTTCCCTTATCTCTCACATTGACCTGGATTTATACACGGAAGAAATAACGCTCGGTGAAAAAAAAACGCGATCCAGCAGATCTGCGTACAAATTCCAGGATAGGGTCAAGGGATCACTGTTTCGTACAGTGTGATATCCCGCTCCGCACAGAGATGGGCAACCTTGACACATGTTAGAACCACGTTTTGATCTCTTCAGGTCATTTCTCTAAATGCAAACCGCCAGTCTGTGCTGGCCAACTAACTAAGTGTTTCATCTTCTTTGGTTTGAAAAATATGTCGTTGCATGCGAATATGAGCCCGATGCCACATCGGAATCCTTGTGCGGGTCATGAGCATCTTGTTCAGATCAGGATGGGGTATATTGAGAAAATATATCAGCGTCCATTTATGGATGTATCTGCTACAATTATTAGAATTTTAATTCCATGATTCCTGTGAAGAACAGTACATACCATTTACTGTGGGTCTTCAGCGCCTCACTTGAATGTGCCAATGCAATGTTACTTCTGGCTAACGGAATCTTGCTGAACCTCTGGCAGTGTATATTGCTTTACAGTCAAGCAGTCTGCAGACACGTCAATATTTATTCTTAAATTTTGACCATTTACTTTGTTGAACCATTATTCAAATTATTATTAATATTTTCCTTGTTGCTATCTGCAGTGTACAAGCTGTTTTTTTACGTCTAAGCCTTATGATGTGCCATGTCCCTTTCTGTGATTTGTTCGCGTTTACTTTATTGCCCTTTGGATACGGCTGGACATTTTCTGGCAATATTCATTGGTTAGATTGCAGTGCACTCACCCTAGCAATGCACTAACTCTAGAGCTGCAGTAACTTCCGCTGCCTTCCCTCTCCAATTGTCTTCGACGCTTGGGCGCCATGTCCATTCTGGGAGCTTACGCTGTCAAAAAGGCCTTTTCACCATGTTTGATTATTAGGTTCATTCAACACCAGATTAAATGTATGTAATTTAAGTATGTAGAAAAAAAAGAATAATTACAAAATAGTAACACAATTAATGGATGGATTAATCTCAAATTGGGTTTACAAGAATCCAAATGCTCTGATTTACCTTTCCAATGAAGGCCAGCGGCCCTATTCAGTTGAACTGGTTTGTTCCAGATCTGCACGATCTGGCTGCTGATGATCATCTATGAAAATAACAATGCTTTTTGTCTTTCTAATCAATGCGGCTTGTCCCGATGAGAAAGATGCCGCCCTTACAAAGCCCGTAAGCTTGGGCAAAGCAGGTAAACACACGTTTCTCTACCCTGTGCTGAATGGAACGCTCAAATTCTTCCACATTATAAATGTCGAAGGGCCTTCTTCCTGACCCTTTAACTCTACTTCTCTTTCTACAGATGCCGCCTGACTCGCAAACGGCTGTGGTATTTTCTGTTTCTGTTTCATATTTCAAATATTTGCATTTTTCTCAGTCTTCCACGTTATTGCCTGAACAGACTGATCTATAAGTGCAGAAAACACGAACCCTCAACACGCGGAGCATCCCGTAGTTACAGTACAATGTCAAATTCCTCAGTTAATGAAGACAATCCTCAATTGCTTCTCCAGAGATTTGAGTATTAGTGTCAAATGTATGCCTATGGATAAAATTCTGACCTGTTTTGTTAATACGCTTCCGCTTTATTTCCATGAGTTCTTTGAGCGGGATATCGATTGACCTCTGAGGTGCTAACAAACTTTCGATAGATATCCAAACCTCTCTGTATTGAAGTAATAGTTTCGTCCATTCTTGAATGGCTTCGCCATGTTCGCCATCATTTCCAAAGTATTTTATTCCTATAAAATAATCAGCATGGGGAATTAGTTTCATTCCACCTAATATGTACCCAACCTTGTCGCAAACACCTTAACTTAGAGTATGTCCATTCTAAATCCGCAATGACGTTTTCCTCAGGCTCCGTTTCAACTTTCAAGTTCGCATGGCTTTAGGATGAGGTCGATCAGTAAAACTTGGAACACTTCTTCCTGCCATCCCAAAACTTACGCTTTCTGGGATTTTGCAGAACCTCATTCCTGTCAATGCAACGGCAGAACCGTCCCCTCCATGTAGTGTGAAATGTTGAAGCAAGGCGTTGGGATTTCACCAACATGACTGCTGAGCCAGACTAAACCTGGAAGCTGCTTGTACGTACTTTCACAAGCCCAGATAACAATCCGTCAAGTGAATATGCACTATTTTTAAACGTTGAGTCCATAATTTGACGCCGAGGGGAACTTAAAACAACATGCACTTCGGCAACCAATACAATTGTTCTGACCTCCAAACAGTAAACGGCATATTTGGGAAGATCTTGCTTTCCCGGGGTCAGGATCAAAATTTACTGTCATTGTTAACTGTGAAAACAAAATAACGAAGGGTTAAAGTTGCAGCAAATTTGCTAGTTAAACTGAGTTCCAAATCAGATTTGCAAATATGATCCAGCGACGTACTGAAATGGCTGCGTCTCTGCCGAGATAGGTACCGAGACTGGAGCTAAATTCAACAAGATCAATCAGTTAAAGGAAGACGAAATCTGGGATGAAATAACACATGGAACACAAATAAATAAAGATTATTGCTGACCGGATAGACTTTTGTGTTCCAACAACAGAAATTGAACGAGATTTGCAGAAAATAATAATAACACATTTGCTTCGTTTATTGTTTTGCGTAGCAGCCCTGCAGATGTCGTGTCGTTTACCCAAGGGGACGAAAGGCTGAATAGGCGTCAGCTTTCCAGAACATGTACATCCGCTCACAACAATCAGGCAAAATTTGTTTC